>NC_092166.1:20038330-20353830 GCF_045791955.1 Oncorhynchus clarkii lewisi | reverse complement strand
GAAAAAAGTGAACAAGATCAAATGGAACAATGCTACCCCCTATTGGACATTTCTATATTTTCAGTCTGAATAACATTTGATAAAGCATGTATACAGGACTGTACTTTGTAGCATGAAAGAATATAAGAAAAACAGGAATTTGTCAAACCATGACAATTTATTGGTGACAGTGTCTCCTGTCTACATTGTACATATATTATGTCACTTTAAAGACAAAGTCTCACATCGATATTGACCATATTTTGGCTAGCAGAGGAGCTGCCTGTGAAGACAACTACAAGCTGGCAAAAAAGTGCAACTTGAGAAAAGGAGGCAACTGGAAAAGTCTTCAACCGATGCTAAGTGGAAACATCAATATGTGAGTCAGAGTTTGACCTTCAGGACAAAGGTGTAAACTGGGTTTAAGTTGCAGAGATGCGGGAACGACAGTCCCAACTCAAAAACTCCCCACTCGGCCGACAGAATTTATACTGATGCAATTAATGGTCATCAACAGTGAGAGTAAACCTAAAGTGGCAGCATGTCATTAAAAGAATCGCATTTAAGTCACGGTACTTAGTTGTCCTGCATCTCCCCAATGTAAATCCAGCTGTAATATGAGTCAGAGTCTCAGCTTCAGGACAAAGGTGTAGCAGCAGCCATGTCTATTTCTCCTGGTTCCCTTCGTCTCCTGCTGGCCAGTTGACAGCGATGTGGTAGGATTTAAGCTCGTCTTCAGAGATGAAGTCTGGAGCATGACTCATCAGGTCATGGCCCCTGAATGATTTGGGGAAGGCAATCACGTCCCTGATGCTGGGGGCTCCGACGATAATAGACAGAAATCGGTCCAAACCTAGAGGAAAATTGAACAAGGGATATTAGTCAGGGAAATAAAATATTACTCACAAATTAGGTATTGCATTTTAATGCAGGAGGACAAGGGGACTGGTCTACTTAGTTCTACTAAGTCTACTACTAAGCATATGTAGAACAAATGGTGAAATATCAAAGCATGAGAAACACAAATCTGAGTGTGTCTGGTGTCAAGTTAGGATGGTTATTATGGCTGACTTACCCAATGCAATCCCACCATGAGGGGGAGCCCCAGAGTCCAGTGCCTCTAACAGGTGAGAAAGGAGAGATGGATCCTCCTGAAAAAAAGAACAAAGTCAGGGAGTTTCCCAACTCTAGAGAGAGATTCACTAAGTCTGTCCTTTTCTATTCACCGCTAAGCTGGAAGGCTAATGACAGTAGTCTACATCTACAGTAGTAAATACTGTCTTATTACCAGTGATAATAAATATTACCGACTGAACTTGCAGCAAGCTAGGAGAACATGCAGCTCAGAAACTTGCAGCAAGCTAGGAGAACATGCAGCTCAGAAACTTGCAGCTAGAGGCAGCAACAAAATGAGCGCTGTGATTACCAATCCTAATCAGTTGTTTATTTCGGTACTAAATCTAATCAAATTTGAATGGTCACACGCGCTGAATACAACAGGTGTAGACTTTACCGCAAAAAACTTAATTACGAGCCCATTCCCAACAATGCAGAGTTAAAAAGTAAGAAAGATATTTGCAAAATAAAAAGGGAAACAGTAACAATAGAATAACGTGGCTTTATACAAGGAGTACGAGTACTGATCAAGGTGCAGTGGTACAAGGTAGTTGATAATTGAGACTATACAGTATGTACATGTAGGTACGGGTAAAAATTGACTAGACAATGAGGATATATAATAAACTGAGTAGCAGCTGTGTACGTGAAGTGTGAAAGTGTGTCTGTGTGAGTGTGTATGTCTGGCATCAATATGCATGTATGTGTTTGAGCATATGTAGTGTGTGTGTATATTGGAGTGTCAGTGTAGTATGTGTGAGTAGTCTAGTGAGTGTGCATAGAGCCAGTGCAAGAAAATCAGTACAAAAAAATTAAGATAACATTTGTATAATAAAGGGGTTGCCTTCAAAAAGTATTCACAACCCTCGACTTATTCCACATTTTGTTGTGTTACAAAGTCGTATTAAAATGGATTTAATTGTCATTTCTGGTCAACGATCTACACAAAATACTCTAATGTTGCACAATCCAGGTGTGGCAAGCTTTTAGAGACTTATCCAGAAAGACTCACAACTGTAATTGCTGCAAAAAGTGATTTTAACATTTTTTAAATAATGAAAAATAACACACATATCTTGATTAGATAAGTATTCAACCCCCTGAGTCAATACATGTTAGAATCACTTTTGGCAGCAATTACAGTTGAGAGTCTTTCTGGATAAGTATCTAAGAGCTTTCCACACCTGGATTGTGCAACATTTGCACATTATTCTTTTCAAAATTATTCAATCTCTGTCAAATTGGTCATTGCTAAACAGCCATTTTCAGGTCTTGCCATAGATTTTTAAGCAGATTTAAGTCAAAACTGTAACTCGGCCACTCAGGAACATTTACCATCTTCTTGGTAAGCAACTCCAGTGTAGATTTGGCCTTGTGTTTTAGGTTATTGTCCTGCTGAAAGGTGAATTCATATCCCTGTGTCAGGTGGAAAACAGACTGAACCAGGTTTTCCTTTAGGATTTTGCCTGTGCTTAGCTCCATTCCATTACTTTTTTATACAAAAAAAACCTCCCCAACCTCCCCAGAAGCATATCTACCACTATGCTTGACAATATGGAGAGTGGTACTCGGTAATGTGTTGTATGGGATTTGCCCCAAACATAACACTTTCTATTCAGGATAAAAAGTACATTGCTTTGCCACATTTTTTTGTAGTATTACTTTAGTGCCTAGTTGCAAACAGGATGCATGTTTTGGAATATTTTTATTCTATACAGGCTTCCTTATTTTCACTCTGTCAATTAGATTAGTAATGTTGAGTCATCCTCAGTTTTCTCCTATCACAGTCATTAAACTCTAACCATTTTAAAGTCACCATTGGCCTCATGGTGAAATCCTTGAGTGGTTTCCTTCCTATCAGGCAACTGAGTTAGAAAGGACGCCTGTATCTTTGTAGTGACTGGGTGAATTAATACACCATCAAAAGTGTAAATAATAACTTCACCATGCTCAATTTTCACCCATCTAGCAATAGGTGCCCTTCTTGCAAAGCATTGGAAAACCTCCCTGGTCTGTGTGGTTGAATCTGTGTTTGAAATTCACTGCTCGACTGAGGGACGTTACAGATAATTGTATGTGTGGGTTACAGAGATGAGGTAGTCATTCAAAAAATATGCTAAACACTATTATTGCACACAGAGTGAGTCCATGCAACTTATTATGTGACTTGTTAAGCACATCTTTAGTCCTGAACTTATTTAGGCTTGCCATAACAATGGGGTTGAATACTTTGACATTATGGAGTATTTTGTGTAGGCCAGTGACAACATCTCAATTGAATACATTTTAAATTCAGGCTGTATGTGGAAACAGTCCAGGGGTGTGAACACTTTCTGAAGGCACTAAATAGTCCAGGTAGCCATTTGATTAATTGTTCAGCAGTCTTACAGCTTGCGGTTAGAAGCTATTCAGGAGTTTTTTGGTCCCAGACTTGGCACTCCGGTGCTGCTTACCATGCGGTAGCAGAGAGAACAGTCTATGACTTTGGTGGCTAGAGTCTGACAATTTTAGGGCCTTTCTCTAACCGCCTGGTATAAAGGTCCTGGATGGCAGGGAGTTCAGCCCCAAGTGATGTACTGGGCCATATGCACTAGCCTCTGTAGCGCCTTGCAGTCAGATGCCGAGCAGTTGCCATACCAAGCGGTGATGCAGCCAGTCAAGATACTCTGCCTATGTCAAATCTTTTCAGCCTCCTGAGGGGGAAGAGGTGTTGTCGTGCCCTCTTCACGACTGTGTTGGTGTGTTCGGACCATGATAGGTCCTTAGTGATGTGGACACCAAGGAACTTAAAGCTCTCAACCCTCTCCACTACAGCTCTGTCGATATGAATGTGGGCGTGTTCGGCCCTCCGTCTCCTGTAGTCCATGATAAGCTCATTTGTCTTGCCCATGTTGAGGGAGAGGTTGTTGTCCTGGCACCACCTTGCAAGATCTCTGACCTCCTCCCTATAGGCTGTGTCCTTGTCATTGGTGATCGGGTCATGCGTGGCCACGCAGTCATGGATGAACAGGGAGTACAGGAGGCTATGTTGTTGCCTACCCTTACCACCTGGGGGCGGCCCGTCAGGATGTCCAAGATCCAGTTGCAGAGGGACGTGTTCAGGCTCAGGCTCCTTAGCTTAGTGATGAGCTTGGAGGGCACTATGGTGTTGAATGCTGAGCTGTAGTAAATGAGCTTTCTCACGTAGGTGTTCCATTTATCCAGGTGGGAAAGGGCAGTGTGGAGTGCAGTAGAGATTGTATCATCTCTGGCTCTGTTGGGGCGGTATGCGAAACTGTATACAGACTGGGTCAGGTTGAAAATGTCAGTGACATGATGGTAGAAATGAGGTAAAACAGATTTCAATTTTCCTACATTAAAATCACCGGCCACTAGGAGCACCGCCTCTGGATGAGCATTTTCTTGTTTGCTTATAGCCCTATACAGCTCGTTGAGTGAGGTCTTAGCGCCAGCACCGGTTTGGGATGCTAAATAGACAGCTACGAAAAATACAGATGAAAACTCTTGGTAAATAGTATGGTCTACAGCTTATCATGAGGTATTCTAACTCAGGCAAGTAGAACCTTGAGACTTTCTTAATATTAGAGATTGTGTACCAACTGTTCTTAACAAAGAGACACTCACCACCCCCTGTGATCTTACCGGACGTTCTGTCCTGCCGATGCAACTATATGTACACTATATATACAAAAGTATGTAAACACCCGTTAAAATTAGCGGATTCTGCTATTTTTAGCCACACCCATTCGCTGACAGGTGTATAAAATCGAGCACACAGCCATGCAATCTCCATAGACAAACATTGGCAGTAGAAAGGCCTTACTGAAGAGCTCAGTGACTTTCAACGTGGCACTGTCAGAGGATGCCATCTTTCCAACAAGTCAGTTTGTCAAATTTCAGCTTTGCTGAAGCTCACGCGGTCAACTGTAAGTGATGTTATTTTGAAGTGGAAACGTCTAGGAGCAACAACGGTTTAGCCGTGAAGTGGTAGGCCACATAAGTTCACAGAACGGGACAGAAGGTGCTGAAGTGCGTAAAAATCGTCTGTCCTCGGTTGCAACACTCACTACTGAATTCCAAATTGCCTCTGGAAGCAACGTCAGCACAAGAACTGTTCGTCAGGGGAGCTTCATGAAATGGGATTACATGGCTGAGCAGCCACACACAAGCCTAAGATCACCATGCGTAATGCCAAGCGTCAGCTGGAGTGGTGTGAAGCTCGCCGACCACTAGACTCTGGAGCAGTGGAAAGGCGTTCTCTGGAGTGATGACTCACGCTTTACCATCTGGCAGTCCGACGGACGGATCTGGGTTTGGCGGATGCCAGGAGAACGCTACCTGCCCGAATGCATAGCGCTAACTGTAAATTTTGGTGGAGGAGGAATAATGGTCTGGGACTGTTTTTCATGGTTTGGGCTAGGCCCTTTAGTTTCAATGAAGGATAATCTCAACACTACAGCATACAATGACATTCTAGATGATTCTCTACTTCCAACTTTGTGGAAACAGTTTGGGGAAAGTCCTTTCCTGTTTCAGCAGGACAATGCTCCCATGCACAAAGCGGGGTACATACAGGTTTGTCGAGATCGGTGTGGAATAACTTAACTGTCCTGCACAGAGCCCTGACCTCAACACCATCGAACACCTTTGGGATGAATTGGAACGACTGCGAACCAAGCCTAATCGTCCAACATCAGTGCCCGACCTCACGAATGCTTGTGGCTGAATGGAAGCAAGTCCCCGCAGCAATGTTCCAACATCTAGTGGAAAGCCATCCCAGAGGTGGCGGCCTCTATAGCGCCATCTCCTCCTCCTATGAGTGACGGGGATTTGGACCTGGTCCAGAAAAAACAATATGTCTTCGCCTCCGACTCATTGAAGTAGAAGTCCTCGTTATGTAACATTATGTACAAAAAAAGTTACGATCAGCTGCAAAATAAATTATGGTTGGCCAAGAGCCCGCAAAATGTCCGCTATCCAATGCAGCACCTTTCGACATACGGTATACTAATGGTAACTGTGCTTGCATATCCTCCTCAACCTGATATAAATGGGACATGGGAAATCAGCATTCTGGTATTCTTACTTATCCAGTCCAAGTTCATTACCTTGAGGATCGTCTCCAGCACATGCTGTTGATCAGAGGCCTTGTGAATACGAATGGATCCTCCTCCAATCTCACACCCATTCAGGACCAGGTCATAATGCTGGCCACGTACCTACCATATTGACACAGGAGACATAGATGAATGATATGGTCTCAGTGCATAGGAAGTGACAGTACAGGATACTCTGTCAAGTTTGTTTATATTGATAGACTGATTTATGGTGAGTAGTTTATACTAATAAATACATTTTTATTATTGGTTATACTTGAATACATAGTTTTGAATTTCCAAACTTCTTGTCTGGACCACATCCTGGTTGGAAATAGCACAGTGACAGCTGTCAGACAACACTTTCTTTAACAGTTTTCTATTTGTACCAAACAGCAAGGAAGGGCACAGAAACAAGTTGTTGAGAGGGTTCTTCTCTATAAATATGTGACCTAGGAGACAACCCTCCTCCTACTGTATATGACCCTAACCTTGTGAGGCAGTGAATACAGGAGATGAGCATCCTCAGGGAGAGGTGCAGTGAAAGGATGGTGGGCTGACTCAAGCTGATCAGGGTCCTCTTCTTTTGGCAGGAACAGTGGGAAGTCTACCACCCACAGAAAGTGAAACGCTGAGGGGTCTCGAACAGCCACACCGGAGCCCTCTAGGAGTTCAGCACATTGAAGCCTCAATTTGCCCAACAAAGGGCGCTGTGGGAGGAAATCATGGAAATCAGGAGAGTGAAAACTGCATTCACCGTGGAAAACAAAAGTAAAAGGTTGTTCTGTGTTATTGAATGTCAAAAACATTGTTCATTTTCAGAACGCACTGGCTTTCAACTGTTTGGTCACAAAAGCCTCTTCATTTTCTTCTATTCTGACATTTGATTGCAATTCCTTCCACATCCTTTCGACAAAAGTACACTATTGCTCCACAGCTACAGTGCCTTCAGAAAGTATTCTAGACTTTTTCCACATGTTGTTGTGACAGCCTGAATTCAAAATAGATTAAATATGTTTGTTTTTTCTCTACCATCTACACACAATATCCCATAAAATGTTGAAATATCTAATTTACATATGTATTCACATACAACTCAATACATGTTAACATTACCTTTAGCAGCGAATAAAGATGTGAGTCTTTCTGGGTAAATCTATAAGAGCTTTGCACACCTGGATTGCACAATATTTGCACTTTATTATTTTTAAAGTTCTTAATGCTCTGTCAAATTGGTTGTTGATCATTGCTAAACAGACATTTTCAAGGCTTGCCAAAGATTTTCAAGACGATTTTAGTCAAAACTGTAACTAGGCCACTCAGGAACATTCAATGTCGTCTTGGTAAGTAACTCCAGTGTATATTTGGCCTTGTGTTTTAGGTTATTGTCCTGCTGAAAGGTGAATTTGACTCCCAGTGTCTGATAGAAAGCAGACAGAACAAGGTTTTCCTCTAGGATTTTGACTGTGCTCTATTCCATTTTTTAATCCTAAAAAAAAAAGCATACCCATAACATGATGCAGCCAATACCATGCTTGAAAATATGAAGAGTGGGTTCTCAGTGATGTGTTGGATTCACCACAAACATAACACTTTCTATTCAGGACAAAGTTAATTTCTAAAAAAAATATTGAGGTTTCACTTTAGTGCCTTATTGCAAAACAGGATGCATGTTTTGGAATAGTTTTATTATTTAAAGGCTTCTTTCATTTATGTTAGTATTGTGGAGTAAATACAATGTGGTGATCCATCCTCAGTTTTCTCTTATCACAGCCATTTAACTCTGGAACTGTTTTAAAGTCACTATTGGCCTCATGGTGAAATCCCTGAGCGTTTTCCTTCCTCTCCTGCAATTGAGTTAGGAAGGACGCCTGTATCTTTCTAGCTACTGGGTGTATTGATACACCATTCAAAGTGTTATTAATAACTTCACCATGCTCAAAAGGATATTCAATGTCTGCTTTTTAACATTTTCACCCATCTACCAATAGGTGCCCTTCTTGCGTGGCATTGGAAAACACCCTTGATCTTTGTGGTTGAATCTGTGTTTGAAATGAATTGCTCGACTGAGGAACCTTGCAGATAACTGCATGTGTGGGTTACAGAGATGAGGTAGTCATTCAGAAATTATGTTAAACACTATTATTGCACACAGAGTGAGTCCATGCAACTTATTAAGCACATGTTTACTCATTAACTGTTTTAGGCTTGCCATAATAAAGGGGTACTTATTGACTCAAATTTCAGCTTTTCATTAACTAAGGAGTAAACATTCCTAAAAACATAATTCCACTGACATTATGGGGTATTGTGTGTAGGCCAGTGACACATTTCAATTGAATACATTTTAAATTCAGGCTGTAACACAACAAAATGTGAAGAAAGTCAACCGGTGTGAATACTTTCTGAAATACTTTTTCTTTTGGTGTATCATCTGTACCAGGCCCAACGACACATGAGAAAAATATGAGAAAAATATAAACATTTAGCTTTTAATTTAAAAAAGGAAACAAATCAAACGTTGCAGTGTGTTATGTGTATGAACTATACTGTGCTACTGGTTCATATCAAAGTGATCAACCTCAAAGCACTGACAACCATCACTTATATCGACCAACAGGGCTAACTTTGAAACTGTTCCATGATGGTTATCTTTAATGGAGGTGAGGCATGCAAAGGATCTTACATCCCAAATGGCACCCTATTCCCCACATAGTGCACTACTTTTCACCAGAGCCATATGGGCCCCGGTTAAAACTAGTCCACTATATAGGCAGGGTGCCGTTTGGGACCAAATCAGATTGTAACTCACCACACATTCCTGCGTCCCAGCAGAGATGAGCAGCAGGTCCCCAGGTCTGGCCTGGGCCATCTGGAGCAGCTGCTGTTTAGCTGAGGCAGGCATGAGTCTGTTGAGGGGAGACTTCAATGCACCATCTGCCTTCACCAAAACTACACTCACTTCCTTGGAAAAAAAATACAAAAATATCACAAAAAATACTAGGCTTAATTGGCATTCCTCTGATGCAGCTAGCCTCCGGGCATGGCCCCGACAGACTTGAATGCCTAGCAGTCATTGGGTTTTCATATCTCTTTAACTATGAATTGCTAAACCCAATAAATCATTAGCCGTAATGGAGTCTCAAATGAGTTGTGTTTACCAATCATGTCACGTCGTTATAAAAGGGGGTCCTACAAGATTTTCAGGATTGCACAACTCTAGGATTGGTGAGGTCTACCCTTGCCTCAGGGCAATTATGCCATGTGCTTCGTTCAACATTTTCTTCACAGTCATCTTGGCTTATTGATCATATTCCAGATTAATATTTCATGAAGACAGTTTGTTCTCTTTTACTGAATGTCCTGTAAAAGGGGGGGGGGGGGGGTTAAAGCGCGAGGTTACATACCTGGCCGAACTGGGTCCTGGCAGTTTGCTTCAGGGATTCGTGATCTTTGCCCTTCAAATGTTTCTGGAGTGAAATATTGAACACAGATGTCCTATAAAAAGTCGACACCTCCTTAAACTTGTTTCACATTTTGTTGAAATCCTTATTTAAATACAATTATCTACCACCATACACAAATTATATATATTAAAAATACTAAACTGAAATATCATAATTGGATATGTCTCCACCCCCTCTGAGTCAATACTTGGTGGAAGCACCTTAGGCAGCAATTACAGCTGTGATTAGGTCTCTACCAACTTCTGAATGTCCTGCAGGCTCTAGTTGTCTTATTGTCCAGTCATGTGGTCAAATGCTGCAAAGAAAGACCTAGTTAAGCTGCAGCTGGCCCAGAAGAGAGCAGCAGGTGCTGCTCTTCATTGTAATCAGAGGGCTAATATCAATACTATGCATGCCAGTCTTTCCTGGCTAAGAGTTGTTGAGAGCCTGACTGCATCACTTCTTTTCATAAGAAACAATGTGTTGAAAATTCCAAATAGTTTGCATAGTCAACTTACACACAGCTCTGACACACACCTCTGGTGGCATGTCTAATGGTGTATTAGACATGCCACCAGAGGTCTTTTCACAGTCCCAAATTCAGAACAAATTCAAGAAAGCATAGAGTATTACATAGAGCCAATATTGCATGGTCCATGCTAGGTAAAGCGCCGCCTTATCTCAGTTCACTGGTCACGATGGCAACACCCACCCGTAGCACGCGCTCCAGCAGGTGTATCTCACTGATCATCCCTAAAGCCAACACCTCATTTGGCCACATTTCCTTCCAGTTCTCTGCTGCCTGTGACTGGAACGAATTGCAAAAATCGCTGAAGTTGGAGACTTTTATCTCCCTCACCAACTTTAAACATCGGCTATCTGAGCAGCTAACTGATCGCTGCAGCTGTACATAGTCCATTGGTAAATAGCCCACCCAATTTACCTACCTCATCCCCATACGGTTTTTATTTATTTACTTTTCTGCTCTTTTGCACACCAGTATCTCTACCTGCACATGACCATCTGATCATTCATCACTCCAGTGTTAATCTGCAAAATTGTAATTATTCGCCTATCTCCTCATGCCTTTTGCACACAATGTATATAGACTATTTTTTTCTTTTTTTCTACTGTGTTATTGACTTGTTTATTGTTTACTCCATGTGTAACTCTGTGTTGTCTGTTCACACTGCTATGCTTTATATTGGCCAGGTCGCAGTTGTAAATGAGAACTTGTTCTCAACTAGCCTACCTGGTTAAATAAAGGTGAAATAAAAATAAATAAAATGGAACTTCCTTCCATCTCATATTGTTCAAATGAATAGCAAACCTGGTTTAAAAAAAACAGATAAAGCTACATCTCACACAACGCCTCTCCCCTATTTGACCTAGATATTTTGTGCATATGTATTCATATGTAGGCTATTTGTACCATTTTTAAACATATGTAGTTCTGTCCTTGAGCTGTTCTTGTCTATTAATGTTCTGTATTATGTCATGTTTCATGTTTTGTGTGGTCTCCAGGAAAAGTAGCTTCTGCTTCACAACAGCTAATGGGGATCCTAATAAAATACCTAAATATTTGACCATTATTTCCAAAACCGTTTAAGCGCTGTCAAGTTCCTTAAGAAGCATTGATGGACAGCAATCTTCAAGTCATGCCACAAATTTTGGAATGAATGTAGGCTTTGAAATGTTTCATACCCATCCCCTTATCAGTGCCGTTCCACAACTTTGTCCCAGAGTTCTTTTGAAAGCTCCTTGGTGCTCATTGTTGAGTGTTTGCTTAACTTGGTGTGTGATTTTGAAGGTGATTGGTTACACTTGAGCTAATTTAGGATTGCTATTACAAAGGGGTGGACACTTATCCAACCAAGTTATTTCAGTTTATTTATTTTTTACCCCCTTTTCGCCCCAATTTCGTGGTATCTTGTCTCACCGCTACAACACCCAGGCTCAGGAGAGATGAAGGTCGAAAGCCATGCGTCCTCTGAAACACAACCCAACCACTGCTTCTTAACACAGCGCGCATCCAACCCGGCCGCACCAATGTGTCGGAGGAAACACCGTGCACCTGGCGACCTGGTTAGCGTGCACTGCGCCCGGCCCGCCACAGGAGTCGCTAGTGCGCGATGAGACAAGGATATCCCTACCGGCCAAACCCTCCCTAACCCAGACGACGCTATGCCAATTGTGCGTCACCCCATGGACATCCCGGGCGCGGCCGGCTGCGACAGAGCCTGGGCTCGAACCCAGAGTCTCTGGTGGCACAGCTAGCACTGCGGTGCAGTGCCCTAGAACCCTGCGCCACCCGGGAGGCCCTACTATTTCAGTTTTTATAGATTTTCCCCATAAAATTGAATATTCTTTCACTTAGAAGTTGTGGGGTAGGATGTGTAGATCAATGGAAAAACAACTATTTAAATGTACTGTAATTTGAGGCGGTAAGACAATAAAAGGTGAACATTTTGAAAGGGAGTGTAGACTTTCTATATATCATCCAAACAAGCTTAAACAATCTTTATTTGATGCACAAATCTTTAAAAAAGTAATAGGCTAACAGAATCTACTAGAACAGTCTACCTAGGGTTGCACAATTTAGGGAATATTCAGAAGTGGAAACTTTCCGTGGGAATTAACGGGAATTAAAGGAAATATATGCAAATTAATATGATTAATACCATTTAAATGTAGATGTTTTTTGCATTGGATATATTTACCATATCATGCGAAGAGAGAAGCATAAACCTTTTACCTTATCATAAGCAGACAAATGATTAAATCCTTCCAATAGAAATAAAAAACAATTTAGTTACAGATTGAACTTTAATTAAATGAGTTGACTCTTCACATGGGATGATTTCACTGAACAACAAAAGATAGGGAATATTGAATGATCCCCAATGATCTGTAAAATTATAGTCTAGAAACTAAAGCTTTGCTTGTCTTCATCTCAGGCTTTCCACATCCTCCCTCGACCTCCTCAATGTACACCTCTTGAACATCAGACTGAGGCCTCATCTTCACTGTCACCTTGTTGATGGCTCGTGGTCAGGCTTAAAATCCTCAAATATGCCAGGATGGCCACCAATTTTCAACCCTTGTGTTGGTCAGCCTGTTGCGTTCTTTGGTGAGTATGTTCCCAAACTAGGACCAGTTGCGCTCTGAGGAGGCTGATGTTGGTGGGATTTGGAGGATGATGGAGACAACAGGGGAAAGAGCCTCAGATCCACAAAGTGCCTTCCACCCAGGTAGCTGATGAGATATGTTGGCACGACTGCCATATTGCATCTCCATCCCAAAGACCTTGCTTGAAAGTGTACTTTGCCAGACTGCCTTGCCCTCATCCAGGCCAAGGTGGCGAGACACGGTAGTGATGACACCATAGGCCTCGTTGATCTCTGCACCAGACAGGATGCTCTTTCCAGCGTACTTGGGGTCCAACATGTACGCTTTACGTATTTCAGAACTGCAGTTTCCTCTTCTTGGAGCAACAGTGAAGTGGGCAGGGCAGTATGGATTTATTCTCTTATATCTGCAAGCAAAGTCTGAACATCAGACAGGATGGTATTGTCTCACTCAATCCGTGCAATGGTTACTGCTATAGGTTTCAGGAGTTTCCGGCTGCTTACCACTCTCTCCCAAAATATATCATCCAGGAGGATCCTCTTGACGGGGCTGTCCATATCAGCAGACTGTTATATGGCCATTTCTTGGAGAGACTCCTTCCTCTCCAGGAGACTGTCAAACATGACAACACCACCCCAACGGGTGTTGCTGGGCAGCTTCAATGTGGTGCTCTTATTCTTCTCACTGCTTGGTGAGGTAGATTGCTGCTATAACTTGATGACCCTTCACATACCACATACCTAAACATTTCAGGGTAGGGTCCTACCCTAACCAGGGTAGGACTCCTCCACTTTAGACCAAGCAGCCTTCATGTTCGCAGCATTGTCTGTCACCAGTGCAAATACCTTCTGTGGTCCAAGGTCATTGATGACAGCCTTCAGCTCATCTGCAATGTAGAGACCGGTGTGTCTGTTGTCCTTTGTGTCTGTGATCTTGTAGAATATTGGTTGAGGGGTGGAGATGTAGTTAATTATTCTTTGCCCACAAACATTTGACCACCCATCAGAGATGATTGCAATACAGTCTGCTTTCTCTATGATTTGCTTGATCTTCACTTGAACTCTGTTGAACTCTGCATCCAGCAAATGAGTAGATAAAGCATGTCTGGTTGGAGGGGTGTATGCTGGGTGAAGAACAATCAAAACTCTCTTCCAATATACATTGCCTGTGAGCATCAGAGGTGAACCAGTTGCATACACAGCTCGAGCAAGACATTCATCAGCATTTCTCTGACTACGTTCCTCCATTGAGAAAAAAAAACGTCTGAGTCCAGGAGGACCATGAATTGTTGCTATTGATAAGGCGTCTGATTCATAATTTTCACCTCGAATAGAAGTACAGGGACTTTTGTCAGAGGTTACTTGTGAGCGCTGAGGGAACTTTATGCACTTGGCCAGATGATTCTGCATATTTGTTGCATTAAATACACTTTGATGTAGGCTACTATTTACTAGTTAACAAAAAATAATGTATGTCATATAAAATATATTCACCCCACCAAGTATTATAATCAAAACTTACCAGAAAGCATGTAGTCCTTGGCTCAGATAGTGTAGTAGTGTGGGCTCAATAGCATCTCATTAGTGTGCAAGATCTTGAGAATCAGCTGTACATGTGATGGAAGAATGCACTGTGCATGCAGAGGGTTGCAATTCCATTGAATTGGGGATAGTTTAACCAAAATATGCCACAAGACCTAGAATTGCCTTATGTGTATCCCACAAAAAAAGGTTCACTGTTATAAGAAAACTCTTTTCATGAATTTAAGCAAAATTCTCCAAATTCCAGGGCTTAACTTCCGATAGAAAATTTCCAGGGAAAAAAATGAAAATTCCCGGAAAGTTTCCGACCCTTTGCAACCCTAAGTCTACCAGAATCCTTTATTATTATTTTAAACTGTACTTACTGCTCCATCCGGGATACAGATTGCCTGGATACATCCTCCTGGTTGGTTGAGGGCGTCTTTAAGGAACTCTATTTCTGTGTTGTGGAATGTTTTACTGATGTCCATGAGCTATACAAGTAGAAAAGACATTTCAACCTAAAACACTGGAGCAGGATATTCGTACTTCACTATCAGATTGTAGCATTTAAAAATACCTCCCAAAATGTAAAATCATATCTGAGTATTTTGAGCAAACCTTCATGGCGAATCGTGTGTCTGGCTTGTCCACTCCATAGTCCTTCATTGCTTTTTCATACGTTATGCAGGGGAATGGTGTGGAGACAGGATCTTTCTCCACAGGCCAGGAGTACTGGACCAAGCCCTCAATCAGACCTCGGATTCCAGCTTGATCCACAAAGGACATCTCAATGTCCACCTATGGAGGATAGATAAGAGGCAATGTAGAGGAATGGGGGCAGAATTAGACTTAGATTATCTGTGTGTTTGTGTCTGTATCAAACTAGGAACCACATTAAAGCTGTTTGACACTCATCTGCCAAAGTTATTCTGTCTGCCCTAAGAAATAGTTGATCATGTCTCTTCTCAGAGCTAATCATAACATTACCTGAGTAAATTCTGGTTGTCTGTCTGGTTTGGAACCCTCATCTCTGTAGCACCGGGCAAGTTGAAAGTACCTGCAAGATAAATTGACATCAGAGAGCTACAATTAGATGCTCAAAACCAAAGTTGTTGATCTATGAAACAATGGACACAGGGCATCAAGTGTAACAATGTAATTGGTGATTCGGTACAACGGATGCATTTTGTTTACCTGTCAATGCCAGCCACCATGAGAAGCTGTTTAAACTGCTGAGGACTCTGAGGCAGGGAGTAAAATCGACCAGGTTCTCTTGAGGGCACCACAAACTCCTTTGCACCCTGGAAAATACAAAAACATGAAGGGAGGACTGACTCCTTTGTAAATAATTTTATAGAAGAGCTCCTACTCTATAACACACATAATTGATCCAAAATAGTGTTTGGAGAAAGTAAAATGTGTTGAGTACAATGGAGAGAACCTACCCCTGGAGTCCTCTTAAATAAGGTGGGAGTTTCAACATCCACAAACCCTGGAATCAGGGAAACAAAAAATATTTTGAAAACAAATACACTACAGTGCAGTAGGATAGGAACTGGAGAGGCAATTCAAGGACTCGTACCATGCACATTGCACAGGTACTCTCTCATCTTCATCACTAGCTGGGACCTCAGCCTCAGGTTATACTGCATTTGTGACGAACGAAGGTCCAGATAGCGATACTGCATCCGAAGGGATTCAGATTTCTGTAAACAAAGAGTAAGGCTCATCAATACTGAAATAATAATGCTAACAATAAATGTGTTTGTTTTTTGTGTGTGATGATATTGTGTTTAATCATGTACTCACTTTCACAAAATCTTTGATTTCAAAGGGAAGCTTACGGCAGACATTTAGAATCTCCACACTCTCTGCAAGAACCTCGATCTCTCCGGTGGGCATCTCCTACAATTTACAAAATGGCGACACAATCAGGATGGAGTCATTCACAATAACACTGATGGTAAATGTTACTGCCACTTGTCTTGTCATCACAGTCTCACCTTGTTCTCTTGTCCATCTGGTCGAAGCCTGACCGTGCCTTTCACCCTGATCACTGATTCAGGTGGTAAGTCACACAAGGCTGTTTTCAGATTCATTTTGTCCTAGACCAAGACACAAATTACAAATAAATATATAGTCAATATATAGTAATGTTAAAATATATGACATATACATCGGAATTTGATTACCATAAATATAAACTGCAGGAGTGTTTTTGGAATAATTCATAAAACTGTTAAACAGTCTTACCTCGTCTTGAGGGATAAGAATTTGTGCCAAGCCACTGAAATCTCTCATGATAACAAATAAATCCTGTCTGATTGGAGCAAAACAATGTGTACACTGTTAGAGCCAGCTAAATGCAATTATTTCCATGTGATGATATAGGCCACTTTAAATATGAATAGAGGCAGTATGTGAGAAGAATAAAGTGTTTGAAACAGTGAAACATGTCAAACCTCAGGTATTGAACCCAGCCACACAGAGTGACTTCCTCTCCTACATCAGCAGGCCGTAGCTCCCCACAAGTGTGACTCCGAAAGGACAAGCTGCTAGGACCTGGAGAGACATACAGTTAAGTGTTATGCTTGCTCTATATTAAGCATAGACATAATTATTTGTTGAGTAGTGTTCTTCCATCCTGGTCCTGGAAACCCACGTTGTACTCTTTTGTTCCAGCCCACGAGTAACAAACCCAACTCCGCTAGTCATGAGCTTCATGAGTTATTGACCGCATGACATTAATGCTGGGCTGGGGGGAAACGCTGCACACCTCTGTGGGTGTCCCTGATCTGGATTCCAGAACATCAGTGGTCACCAACCCCAGTCCGGGACAATGATGTTAGATAGTTATTGAGATTTTGAGTCAGGAGTTAGTGTCAGACTAAAACAAACCCTGCACACACCCTGAGTCTCCAAGATCAGAATTGATGGACCGACATGAAGTAAATAATATAGGCTACCTGTTGTGCACGTTGAGTGTTTGTTGACATTGAGAGAAAACTTCAAATGCATAATGCTGGGTTTGATCAGATGTGCAATCGGAATTGTTGTCCTTCGCCATAGTGAATATGCCCTGGTCTCCTGTCTACAGATGAGAAGCATCCTCTGCGCCAATGCCCTGCTTTTATTGGCCATTTCAGATAACTTGCTAGCTAACAGTACTGTAGCTAACTAAACAGCTATTATCTAATATTGTAAAGATATGTATTGTACGCTGGCTGCTTGTTGCATATGGCTGCTAGCTAGATAGCTACATAAAACGCATACGATTTACGCCCGATCAAAGCGACTGGCAAACTTGATGTAAAAAATGTAGCTGCATCATGTCGATTTTGTCCAAACAACGGCGCTAGGTAGCTAAAACTCCCTGGTTCCTTCAATGTGATTGTGGTACAAGCGTCCTCTAATTCCTTCCTTGTCTCGTCCACGTTCAGGCGGAAGTAGAAAGCACAAGTCTGAATAAATATGGATGTGCTTGGTATCGACAGTTAGTTGTTTATAGTGTGTCCATCCGTTGTTTTTACAGATTAGTGATTTCGTGCTCAATTTGTATAACACATGATGGGGAAGGAGCGATCTATTTCTGACCAAAGTAGTCAAACTACGATAAGGATCTATTACAATATTTGTAGATAGATACGAGACATTGGACAGCATTTGAAGCTTCAACCGTATGAAATGATTCGACGCATATATTTAACGTCAATGTTGAATGATGCTGTAATCGATTACTGTTCCTTATCAAGATTCCAGTTGCATCACGGGAAAGCGCGATGTTCAAAATCCACTTCCGTTTTTTTTTCAGTCATGGAGGAACGGAGCAGGTACACAACTAGTGAGATCGCTTATATATTGTAATTCATATCGTTAGACAATTTTTATCGACGTTAGCGTTATAAAAAAAGATTGCTAACCGAGCTGTTGGTCAGCGACCGAGGAAATCAGACCGTATCAAAACAGCAGCTGCTTAGCCAAAACTAGCTCTCGAAAACTCTTAAATTAGTCGGTATTCTGCCTTCTGTACACTACAGTTTTCAGCGATTAGCTTCGCCGAAGACTAGCCCATGTGAACTACAATCCCAATGCTGTGTTTTAATGTCAGTCATCACTTGCAATACGGTTTTCGAAACAAATGGTCCTTATCTTTCATCAGCGAGAAAGGCTCAAAATAAAAAATATACTGTAACTTGCACAGAAAAGTTACTGTATACTTTTGCACAGATCCATACGGCTATGGGTGCCTCTAGACCAATATTGGACAAAATGAGTTTATTCCTTAGTCAAATGACCTTACATGTTCTGTTTAAAGGGCGAATTGGCTCTGGAAGCCAAAACAGACAAATATTCAATCTAAATGTGAATTGATTCTCAATTGCGGTACTGTTTTAGAAACATAAATTCCTCTACTTTCATCACAATTTCACAAATGTAAAATAAACACTTACTGCACACTGTTTTTAACGCCAGTTGCAGTAAAGTATATTTCAGTGACTACACCTGGCGTCCTTCATCTGTTTACACAGGTGTTTGGAGATGCAGATTGCAAGAGCGCAAGTAGTCCACTCTTGTCTGTTTTCTTTGAACACGCGCTGTGACATGGAACAATGGCAGTGTGGGAACACTAACCTTATTAATAAGGTGTGTAGTAATTGAACCCGTTTTTTAAAAATTTTTATTACTCGCTGATATGAAAGATGCCTTCCTGTTTCCAAAACCATACCACAAGCGATGTTTAGAGCAAGCGATGGGGCTCTTAACAAAACACCCCTGGTCAGAAGAGACTATCGTCAAAAGGCGATTTTTGGCCTCTGAATGGAGTAAGCCAAAGCTTGCTAGCGTTAGCAGTATCAACCCTTTCGTATACTGTCAGAGAACAAGGCCATGCTAGCTAGCTTGTGACAATGTTTTTCTACTTTTTATCACTTCAGCTTTCCTTTTTTAATTTTTTAATTTTACACTGCTTGGTGTAAAATAAATGTTACACTACCTATCATAACATAATGTTCTTTACAGCATTGTAAAGACCCCACTCAACAATGTCTTGGCACAACGAAGGAGCAAGAGTTACAGGCGATCCATGCGAAGCTGCGTTGAAGCAACTAATCTGGGATACACATCAGGCCATCTGACAGTTCTAAGAATACCAAGAAGTAGAAGAACTCCAAAATCACGTGATATCACAGTAAGTAGCTAAAACCAATTGTGGTTGTATTCACAACTATTCAATATCATTGTGTAGACTCAACTAATGTGTAGGCTTGATCCTGTAGCCCTGTTTGATATTTTTAGACATTATCCTTTGAGTGTTGTATTTGCAGCCATCTGACTTCTCTCTTTGCTCTCTAGAAACAGGTTGACCCAGACCAAGTGGCACTCCTGGTGAGGAAAGAATGGGAGCTGTCGTACGTCACACCTTTGTACCAGTTCAGACACACTCAGTTAAAATCCTATTCAAAGCATCTATCAGCTTTCATTGTATCAGAGAAGCAACAGGGCCTGGCGATTGAAGTTGGCCAGGAATTGGGCTTCAAGGTAAATTTCTCGGTGGTCCTTGGGTTGGCAGAGACGGATGAAGATGCTGAGACGGTTTTCATACAGGTAAGGTTTTTTTTCTCTAAATGTAGTTTACAGTACATGCTATATTCTTCTGTGAAATCCGATTGTGGTGTTCAACGTCATCTGTTGTTCTCATCCTCAGATTCTCTCCAGACAAGCGTTTGCTGCAAAAGATGATGCTCAGAAGGTTGTGTGGAGTGGCTGGCTGACCTGCGTCAACGGTGACTTAGAGTATCTCCGATCACTACCATCAGAATTTGTCAGTTTGCCTTTGCTCTGTACCAGGGGACCAGAGTCTCTCACAGTTTTGGTCAAATCCTGGTTTGAAAAGACATTTGACTGTTGCTTTGGCCCTCTTGGTATCAACTCTGCCAACCTCCAGTGGCTCGCAGCCCTGTGGATTGGGTGCCACCCCACCATCAACATCCAATACCTGAAACTGGTTTGGAGCCTTCCAACACTACCCCCTATGGATGTTAAGTACACCATCCACCCACAAGATGCCTGGGAGCTTTGGGACAGTGTGCGGCAGGATGACACAACAGATGTCAGCATCGAGGAGGTCACCAGGTTCATCAAAGGGCTGCAGTCACACTTCTTCAGGCACTTCAGGATAGAATTGTCCGCTGGGTCACTGATGCAGGTCTCCACGGCTTTGGGTTCTTCTCACCATAGTGGAAAAATCAAGGTAGATATCATGCACACATCTGGAGAAGTATCTAGAATTTTAGATCCTAATGAAATGCTATGAGTGAAACAGATCCGCTATCTCTTTTCCTTCACAGATTGCAAGCCCTACCTACATCACCACCATCCTGCAGCTGCTGACAGAATGTGCCCTCCTGAAGATGCCCATCTAATCAACATTTGCATGTAAACCTCACAATTACTGTCCATATGAAATGAAACTGTTTGACACTTATATTCCTGTAAATAGCATAAGTACCTGTATTGTATGAAAAGGCAAGTGCATACATTACAAAATAACAATTCCTGCTGCATTTGTTCTCTATAGATATTATTCATTACAAGCTAAAAGTGTAGACATAATTGTGCTACCGGGGGAGATTTGTGGCCAATATACCATGGCTAAGGGCTGTTCTTAGGCGCAATGCGGAGTGCCTGGATACAGCCCGTAGCTGTGGTATATTGCCAATATACCACATACACCTGAGGTACCTTATTGCTATTATAAACTGAGTACCAATGTAATTAGACCAGTAAAAATAAATGTTTTGTCATACCTGTGGTATACAGTCTGATATACCATGGCTTTCAGCATTCATGGCACAAACCACCCAGTTTATAATGTATTATATAATCAGGTTTGAGACATGGTAAATCCATTGCCATCAAGTAACTTGGGCAGAAGTTCTCATATATATATATGTGTATGTGTATATATATATGTGTGTATATATATATGTGTGTGTGTGTGTGTGTGTGTATGTATGTATGTATGTATATATATATATATATATATATACACACACAATCCTTTCGATGTACAGTGAATCAAGTGGCTAAGTGAAAACTAACAAAGCCTAGTTTCCCAGAGAACTAGCTGTGTAATCCCTGTGCAGTGATTTCCTAAATGGTTCAAATAGATTGTTTTTTGAGCTTATTAAAGTTGGAAATAAAAAAGGTTTTTATTAACAGAATGGGTTATTTTGTCAGTACACAGACAAATCCAAAACGGTTAATAAGGGTAAAATGCCACGTGTTTTATCAAGGCTTATAGCTCATAAAGAGATCTGACCTTCAGCAGAAATTAAGCATCCCTCATCTTTCTTCCTAAACATTTTCCCCCAAAACGCTTCCATACTTATGCGTGAAAGAGGGACATTCATTTCAGAAGGTAGCAATTTCTCTACCACTGAATGACCGGTAAAGGCTAATAATTACTTGTGAGCAGATGACACATTTGGGTGATATACATACGCATAGGGATAGAGTTTCAGCAGAACACATGATGAAATATGTTTATGCTCAATGGTAACATGGGATTTATATAGACATTAAAACACTTTGAGTATCACGGTAAAGCTGGTGTGTTTTAGTGCCTTAACCCCTTTTAAAACAGGCTTCAGGGTTTTTGCATTGGATTCGTCTATTTCTTCTGCGATTAACAGCGGCTGAGCTGGAGCTGTGTTCATGAGACAAGGAAGACAGTTCTCACAAAAATTTCTAAAGTCTGAACGGTTTGACTACAAACTTATGACACCACTATGAAACTCTTGAGATACCTACAAACATGCACTGTTTTGCTCACAAGCCAAAAGAGTCGTTAGAAGGTAAAGGCTCTTCTACATCGATTGGATATCCCAGGACATAGTGTCTATAATACTGTGATAAGCTCACAGTTGCTGCCACAAATTCCACACAGCTGTCACTGAATAGTTGGATATTTATTTCCAACTGAGAAAACCATTTCTATACTTACATCAATTTTATAAATTCCTTTTCTATAAGGTTTTTGCTTGCTGAACCTTGTTTTCATTGACATTTGTGAATAAAACTCATAAATGCAACTGTTCATGTCAAATTATTTTGTGTTCTACTTGTAGCCATGGTTCTCTTGAAAAGAAAATGGCAAAACACTTCAATGTGAGGCTAAATTTGAGGGCGTCGCAGGCAGATAAATGAAAGTAGTGTATTTCAGGTTTTTCACCTAGGGATTGCCTGGGTCGGGTCTGATAAGGTTAAGATGAAGTCATTTTTCAATTAAGCATATTACTGAATGTCCATCCATGTTTTGCATGCTCACCAAATAATAGGTTAAAATGCATAATACATCAACCGGTTTATTATTCCTTACTGTGTTTTAGATTAACCACAATGCAACTCATTCCTCAAGAATAATCTATAATAGATTAAAGTGCAAGACTGTCTCAGAAATGTGTCATATAATGTTAAACGCACAAGCGATGTGTCAAGGAGTTGCTCCTAAAATAACTGTTATCCAGCCTTAAATGGGCAATAACAATCTTGTATGAAACAGTTATATACACTGAGTATATAAAACATTAAGAACACCTGCTCTTTCCCTTACATACTGACCAGGTGAATCCAGGTTCAAGCTCTTATTGGTGTCACTTGTTAAATCCACTTCAATCAGTATAGATGAGGGGGAGGAAACAGGATTTTTAAGATGTGAGACATGGTTAGTGTATGTGTGCCATTGATGGTGGAAAAGATAAAACATTTAAGTGCCTTCGAACATGGTATGGTGCAACTCATTATTAGGAAGGTGTTCCTAATACTTGGTATAATCAGTATAATATTGTGTAAGCAGCACAGTGCTAACATCTTAGTCGGCCAACAATTGACCCCCAGTTGTGAATATAGAACTCCAGGTTATGCTCAGTGTCTACCTCCAATAAAAACAGCCAAAAAATAAAATATTCTAAAATAATTATAATCACAGTGCATTCAATTTAGAGGAGATTCAAACAACTGCCTAACAAGTTAAACTATTCACAATGAAGATCAGGAGAAGCAATGCGACCACATCCTACATTTTCAGTTAAACATCAGTTCTCTTTGACGATTCTTCGTCATGCCCCATTTAATATTTAAATGTAAACTCAATGTTGGTATAGTATAACAGGTCACACAGCAAAAGTCTGAACTGTATCCTAAAGTGCAGCTGCATCATTCCATTTCAGTAACAGAAAAAGGGGAAATGAAGTGTTTGCCGCAGTGATGTCATAAATAATAGTTCCTCATGTGATTGATGCAGGCCTATTCAGTTGGTTCCTCTTGGCCTTGGCTGGCTTGGCGTGTCAAGTCATAATACAGGAAGTACAGAATAGAGAGATGAACCATAGACTACTAGATGAGAAGCCTTCCAGACTTGACACATCTTGTAGTCACTCAAGACATTTCCTTGGCTTGCCAATTACACAGCTGTGGATGAGTTAAAGTTAATATAGTCTTCCTTCCTTGCACGATAAACAATGTTTCTTTCAGAGGCACAAGCGACGGTGAGTCCTTTAAACTGGTGGCGTTACCATATGTGGGATTCACAGTGAGTCATTTTGATAACACCAACCCCTCCTCCAAGTCGCCTGTAGTTCATTCCACCGTAGAGTCTGGAGGACAAGAAGAAAATGAATAACAGGTTCACTCAGGTTCAACACAAGCACTCTTAGGGTAATACATCTTAAGTAACCTCTTGCATGCAGTTACCTACCTCCATGTGTTAGCGTCAGGATCATAGACCTCTATTGTTTTAAGATATGTTGTCCCATCAAAGCCGCCCACAGCCATTAACTGACCATTTACCACTGCTAGTCCAACCTGCAAGACAACCAATGCTCCAAACATCAACAGGTGAAAGCCAACGTTTGATTAATTTCCTATTCTTCCACACTTCATCTAGTTCATCGCAACAAAGTTGATTAAATTACCTGATTTGATCGAAAGGTCTAACACTTTGCCTGCTTACCCTAAAATAAGACCCAAACCAATCAAAAGTCTAATGTAAGAGATCCAGACTGACCCCACTACGTCTTGAAGTCATGGCTACAACAGGTGACCACTGGTTGGTCCTGGGGTTGTAGCGCTCGGCACTGCTCAGCTCGGTGGTGTCGTCACGACCGCCTACAGAGTAGATCATGTCCTGGTACACTGCACAGCCTAGGTGTTTCCTCCTGGTGCCCATGGGAGAGACGGTGTGCCAGCGGTTCTCTTGCGGATTGTACCTCTCCACTGTGCTCACAAAAGAGCAGCGCAAACATGCAAATGTTAGAGGGGGGGGGGGGGGGGGGGGATAGAGCAGGGCCATATTCATTAGGGTACACTGTAGCAAAACGCAGCAAGAAAACAAAAACAAGTATTTTTTTACTGGACAAGTTCAGGTGGTTCCTCCCTGTTTCAGTCAGTCTTCTTCCATTTGGTGCCTAACTAATACGATAAAGATCTCTGTAGGGAACTTTGTGGGCATTTATGTGATTCTAGGATCTCTAAAGCTTCTCATGTGACTTATATTAGAAATAAATAAAGTAGTATACACCCATTTAGTGATGTGCTGACCAATGAAAGCTACTGTACTGTTTTCTAAGTAATTCATATGTACCTGTATTGAGAGGGGACGTGCCATCAGAGCCTCCCACTGCATAGAGGAAGCCCCCCAGTACAGCCACGGCTACACCCAGGCGCCTGGTGCTCATCGAGGCCACGCGTGTCCATTTGTTCTCCTTGGGGTCATATCTGCAACAGATCATGCATACAGTCAGATTACTCAGAGGAGTCAGCTTTCTGTGATATTTTAGGATGCATGTAAAAATGTTTATTATAATACTTTTAGTATTGCAAGATAATTTGTCTTCACCTCAGCTTGACAGAACACACTGTATAGTCACCTTTCAACAATGTTGAGACACGATACTCCATCTTGGCCCCCTACTGCGTACAGATACCCTCCCAGGACAGCCACACCCACACTGGTCCTGCACGTGCTGGTGGGAGCCACATCACTACTCCACTGATTGGTCTTGGGGTCATACCTGTTGTGGAGAGTGATTTCAGTACAGTACAGTAAGATAAGGAGGTTAAACAATGGAAGGAAGATAAGCCTCTTGATAAGATCTGGCAGGTGTTCCAATATGTCCTATTTAGTGCACTACCTTGACCAGAGCACTATATACAGTAGGGGAAATAGTGCCATTTGGGATAAGGCCCTATAAATAAACATTAACGAGGTGGTGACACGTGGACATTGTTTTAGAAACAGGGATTTTTTTTTTAACCTTTCCACACTGTTGAGATATGAGGACCCGTCATGGCCGCCGACAGCATAGAGAAGATCATCAAGGACACTGACCCCCACTCCACAGCGCCTCTTACTCATGGAAGCCACCATGCGCCACTCGTTGGTCTGTGGGTCATATCGCTCCACACTGGAAATGGCATCCCCACTGCACCACCCTCCAACTTCGAATATGAAAGAGGAAATAAAACACTTTGTAGGACTTTGTCTCTTCTAACCCTAACCTTTGGAATATTTTGTATATTCAATGGACAACATGTTGGCCAAACTAGGCATGACTGTTATTTTGAAAACCTTTTATAAGCAGATGTGATCAGACACACGTACTGAAAGAATGCTGTAATGTTAAACAGTTCTAAGACACTAACCTGCAAACAGCACTTCTCCACACCGGATGGGCTTCCGGGGCCGTGTTCTTGGCCCTTGCATTAGAGGTCGCTCTTGAGGCAAGAGGAGATAGTTCTTTGCCTCATCAACCAGGTCTCTGCACTCCTCATCACTTTTGATGAGAGGGTCTGATCCCACTGTTCCCACCAGAAATTTAGGGCTCAGAAGAGGAAGACGAACATGCTGGAGGACCTACAACCAGAAAACATATCCTGAATCAATGACTTACCAGGTGGAATAACACACTTTCGGTTTCACACTGTCGCTAGTCTTATGTCTTACATTTCCTTTTTGAATTAAAACTATCACCTGTGGCAGCTGTGGCCGGCGCTCCTGAATGCTGTACTTGACCCAGGCCATGACTGCGTTGAAAACCTGCTCTTCACTTCGCACATTCAGTTCATCGCTGGAGATAATGTCTATCAGCTGGTTGGCTGGAAGCAGCATGAACTCCTCACTCTCCATCACCTGAGGGCAAAGTAAGCTAAATTACTTCAGTCATTCTTTCATCAGTTGAAACCCGTTAAAAGCCCACAAAAAAGACAGGGGCTGTGCTCAATAGAATGATGAATGGAAAGGCAGTAAAGTTAAACCGGCAGCAGCATCTAATTGACATTTGAAAATTCTGAAAGATCAATGGCAGTTATTTCCTGAGGATACAAATAACATGGGGATTTAAATTCATAGAAATACTAAACTGGGTGTGTTTGTTTTTTTGACAATGTAGAAAGACTGTGGGGCTAAAATTAGACTCTCTCTGGAGTTCACTAACGGGTAACCAGTGTGGATTTTCAAATTAATAGCTAAACTAAGTGACTAACTGATCCTAAAACAAAAAATGTCCTTCTTATAAGCAGAGGTAAGACAAGCAACATTTTCTAAATAATAAAATAAACAGATTCAAGATTGTGCCTCAGAGAGTGAGTGCACAGACTCACATGTATGAAAAAGAGAAACCACCTCACCTCTTGAAAGTTGTGCTGTGTAAACTTGTCAGCTATCCTCAGCAGCTCGCGGCAGGAGTGGGTGTCAGCAAATGCACGGATACCCAGGCAATTGGAAGGGTCCAACTGACGCTTGAGAAACTCACAGCAAGCCTCCTGAATCTCGGCCAGTTGTAACAGACAAGCGGCGGGCAGCAGCGTCTGCACGTTGCCCTCCTCTACAGTAACCTGTGAAGTGTAGGCAAAGTCAATGAGAAGCTCCATGGCCCGCTCGTCAATGTCCCGGATCACAACCTCAGTCTGCCGACTCTCAGCCAGCTCGCCTGTGAACATGGCCCTGAAGTAAGGGCTGCAGGCCGACAGGATCACCCGGTGGGCATATATCTTTTTGGCGCCAACCACCAACACGACATCACACAGTTCCCTGTGCTTGCGTAGCAGATTGATGACCTCTAACGTCTGGCGAGGGTGCTTGTCCGACACATAGGGCATGCGTGCCGGCTGGGGCACACCCTCCGGGAGCTTGTTGGGGTCACCCAGTGTGCAGCGTGCGGTGATGTCCATTCCGGTATTGTCTGGGCGTGCACTTGTACCCCTGCAGAACAGACACATAAAGCCAGAGATCAGGGATAAACATCCACAACCCAACACTGATTTATCATAAAAAAAACAGCCACCACAAAACCTAATCAAAGTTAATAATTGGTCTTGTTGGTACTGTCAATGTTGGTATTGGTGGGAGCCAGAATC
Organism: Oncorhynchus clarkii lewisi; assembly: GCF_045791955.1. NCBI lineage: Eukaryota > Metazoa > Chordata > Actinopteri > Salmoniformes > Salmonidae > Oncorhynchus > Oncorhynchus clarkii. Next base: position 20,326,125 of record NC_092166.1, on the reverse strand, counting down.
AAAGTTGACATAATAGTCTAATTCCTTAGCTAAACAGACATCAGCTATGTCTGAACTAAGGACAGTTGAGGTCTATATGTGAAAGAACCAATTACCAAGACAGAAACATCCCCTTTCAACTAGGCTATGACTTACAATGTCTACAGTGCAATCCAAGGCCTCTTCAGCTAGCATCTGTTACCCCCCGAGCAACTGCCTGAGCAATTATTGTTGCCAAACAGTAATCAACTCTTCCAATTATAGCTCAATTTGCAGTGGCAACAGGAGACTTTCTCTGACCTCCTACACTATGTAAATGGAGCACAAGCTATTACACAGAACAAATTAGGACTGTCTTTCAAATCTAGTTTTACACGAGGTCCAAGGTACATCAATACTTACCGGCCTAAATAAGGTCTTTCTTTGATTCTACATGGATGAATTTGTCAAACCACAAAGACTCAAATTGGCCTTGAAACATGGTGCCACAGCTATTTGGGTATTGATGCAAGTGATACTGGCTACAGGCCTAGCACTCCCTGTTTCACCAACCCCTAGCTGGGTTTCTCATCTCTGTGGAGTTGGGTTGCAACGACTGTCGGCGTCGTGTACCTCCGACTACATGGAGTTGCTGTCAGTTGATAGGAGGAAACAGCCAGTGGTTGCATTATATGAACGTTTTATTTAAAAAGTATGGATTTCAGCAAACATTGAAAGGCAAGCAGCTACAGAAGACAAACATAGGGGCACCACAAGGGTTTAAGAAATATATTTTTTACAAGTATTGACTGACAGCGACTTGATGTAGTCGGAGGTTCAGACCAGCCACATTCGTTTCCACTCAACTCCATTGATGTGATGTACATTATTGAGTTGAGAAAAACTTGTCTAACCAGCCCCAAGACACCTCACTGGTTTGGGGTCATTTCCAAATAATCATAGGTGAAACATCCTACTCCACTTATATAATAGAAGCATACAGAACTCAACCCCCATTCATTTTGATTACATTTTTATACATGTTGATTTGACGATTTCCAGCAAACCTAGCCTACATAATAATAAAAAACAGCCACTCTGAAATTTCTATAATTTGTCATGAAGAATGATTAACTAAGCGAGGACACAATTGTCATTGGATGTCAAAGGATGAGCATTCATTTTCAACTGAATGAGATATAAACATTTACGCCACACAAAAAAAGCTCAAATCATCACATACCTGCGCATTGGCTTTCCGTCCATGCACAGAAAAACAACCTTTGGTCCCACAACTTTTTGCCAACCTTTGTGAATGGAAAAACAAAGGAGGGATAAGTTCCAATTTATTATAAGGAGGGATGTTAGCCCACACAAGCCACTACTACTGTAACATACAGAGGAAAAAACACACTGTGTTTCTCATATTGAGGTCACCATGATATGCAAGTAATGACTAGTTATGACAACTAGCTAGAAAAATGTGTACCCTATTCGAAACGTCTTGGTAGATAGCTGACCAGTTAACAGGCTGATAGGCTAATAGCTAGGTACTGTTGATCCAGATGAGATTGAAATGTAACTACTGTAGCTAACAAACTAGCTAGAAAAACAAGCTACTATTAGACAAAGACTCAAACTAAGCTAGGAAATAACTGACGCTTACTAGCTAGCTAATTGTTATATTTAGAGGGCTATGTAGCTATCAGACTGCATTTAATTCTAAAAATAAATAAAAGATATCTCGCTAACATCGAATGTTAGCATTTAGCAAGCTAGCTGGCTACTCTAGCCAAGTTTCAGGAAAGCAGCTAACGTTAGCTAGCCGCCTCCTTGCTAGAGCTAACGGTCTGGCTAGGTTAGCTAACCACAAATATTTTCCATGCAGAAATGCTATCGTTACAGGATCAAGAAAAGATGCAGGTCGAAAACAAATACTTACCTTATATTTCCATTCGAACGTCTAGCAAAGTGACAGATCGCCAATATTTAAAAAGCTACATTGCAGAATCACAAGCTACGCTTTCTTTAGACATTCCATAAAATTACAATCGACAGGAAATGTGCATTGTTGTGTATTTCACCGCAAGGTCCCCCCTCGGAACGATTATTGGCTGGTATTCCACTAGCACATAGTTCCGATGTGCGCATTGCACAGGAAAACACAAGAATGAGTAAATGTTTGTGGGGATTATACACTTTCCACGTCTTTTTTTGTGTGTATATAACGTTGCACTTTCCACACCAATCAAATGACAAAAAGACAATACAGGTAGTCATCGTTTCCTTTTCTTTTAAGGATTGGTGTTAACAGGGAAGGAAAAAGGAGTGACCCTTGTATCCATGGAAACTATACGTGTAATTTATTTATCTAGCTAAATTACTTTGCCAATGAACCACAGCATACTACGCTATACCAGAACAATGCAGTCAATTGAAGAAAATGCTGTATTTCACTATGCTTTGACTGGAGACATCGAAGGTCTACAAAAACATTTGGAAAACGAGTGCCTTTCTGGCAATGAAGAGCCACCAGAGGATTTGTTCTGGGAAAAGGATGAAATGGGTAGAAATGCACTTTTCATTGCATGTATGCTGGGAAGAAGCACCACCGTGCGGGAACTTTTGAAGCATGGAGCTCATGTTAACGAGTGTACTGCAAGAGGTAGGTGTTCCAAGTTCCAACAATAGAATTGGAACTAGACTACTTGGCACACACACACACACACACACACACACACACACACACACACACACACACACACACACACACACACTTGTTAAACATCAAAGGATCACATCTCTAGTAATAATACACAATACCATGGTTATTTTGATTTTCAAATACAGGTTATTCCCCACTGCATTGTGCAGCCCTCTGGGGCCAGCTTGAGACAGTGAAAACTTTGGTGGAACTTGGTGCCAACATGCAGGCGAAGAACTTCCGCAGGGAGAGAGCCATGGAAGTTGCCTCCCGTTATTCTAAAATGGATTGTGCAGAATATCTTACTTGGGCAGGTGAGATAGAATGAAAATATGAGAGTCAGGCACTTGTATAAGCTTCTGGATGAGGCCAGTGTGTGTGTGTGTGTGTGTGTGTGTGTGTGTGTGTGTGTGTGTGTGTGTGTGTGTGTGTGTGTATGTGTGTGTGTGAGAGAGATAGATGAGATATATGAGATGCACTTCCTTTCATAGCATGTGCTGCATGTAAAAACATAATTATTAACATCATTATTACACTCCAGAGGCTAAGCAGGACTTGCAGTCCTACATAACACATGTGAGAGACACCATTGCTGACCCAGAGAAGGTTCAAGGGAAACTCAACAAGGAGGATAAGGTAACACAATTACATTAACTCAATAAACTATTATACTCCCAGTAGACATCTCCCTCTCTTGTCCTTTTTACAACTTTTTTTTCTCTCTACCTAGATCATATGTACAAACACCTGCTCAGTAAAGTCGGATTGGATCCAGAATGCCAAGAACCCATCTATCCAAGACTTCATTGAGCAGAGGAGACATCTTGAGGACATTATTATCCCCATTCTGTCCAAGCTCACGACTCAACGTGAGTATGACTATCAAATGATTTTGTGCAGGATCGTAATTCAAGTCTATCTCATTTGTTTATTTTCCTTATCTACACAGCACATTATGCATCCTGGATGTGTTATATTGGAAACCTATTCTACCCACTTTGACATTGTGTGGATGTATACTGACTGAATATCTATGACTTGAGAGTGATGCATTTTTATTTCTATTTGCAGCTGAAGTCACAGCTAAAGCAAGCAAAAACTGAAGATAAACAATGTGTCACAATCAAATATGGGCCCAGAGAAGGTCTAAAATGGTTAAACTGACCAAAGTGGAATTTGTCGACCATTGCATGTACTATCAAAATATTTTAAATAATAAAATATCAGAACCACCATAATTTATCATGTGTGCATTGTCTTTGCAAGTTAACAGATGACTGGGTTAATGACTGGGGTTATGATTTTGAGGTGGAATTCTCAACAGACTATACTTACCACAGTGGGGAGACATAGTACACAGTTTGGTGTTGTGAGAAGTCTGAGTGAAAAGACATAAACCAATGGTTTAAATACATAGTTGATATAAGCATGTATAAGACATGCTGAAAGTAGTATGTAATATATTGATGATATAAATTATAAAACTAGCAATAACATAATTGAGGTATGGTAGTTTAATTCACTCACTTGAAGACAACTTTGTATATTTTAAATGGTATTCAAATAAGACAATTAGCTAGGTATCAATTCAATGTATCAAATAGAAAATTAGTTGCTGCACCATTATGTTTTTATTAGTGAAATAGTATATTAAAATGCAGCCTACATCAGACCTATATTTGCAATGTTAATACAATTCAAGTGTGTCCCATTGCTGGAGTCTGTATTTCAAAGATTTCTAATAATTTACAAAAAAAATCTGTTCATAATATATGCACATCATAGACGCTTCTAAATAATTGTTCTTACTCTTGTTCATGTGGAATCTGACACAGCAGGGCACACCCCTTTGCCTTGAACCCATGCGTTAAAGATTGGCTCTGTGATCCTCTGCTCTCTCCTGGATCCCAATAATCTTGCGCTGGCATGCGATAGAAGTGGAAATTTGGGTTTGGATAATAAATGTGACCCCCATGGAAGAGGGAAGAGAAACCTAACCTCGTGAGTACCGGTTCCTGTATTCAAGAATGGGCGAATCAGTGACGTCACGGCTACACAAACTTATTTGGCTACCTACACATTTGCTTGGAATAACAAGGGGATAGTACTAGACGTTCGGGACTTTTTCTGCGCGTGGTCCTGTTGGAGCAGCACTCTACCTCTGATCGCTGGGTAAGGAGGATATGGGAACAAGACCGTTGGCGACAATGTCAACAGTGTAGCTAAAAACTGTTATTGTTACCATTAGATTGCAATACAATGTTGATTGCTAGCCCGCAGTAAGTAGTATGAAAGAAAACATGATGGTAGGGCTTTCGTCTAACTAGCTGGAACGCTAGTTTATACCAAACAATGAAATAGCTAGCGCGAGCTAGTAAACGCGAGAAAACTTAGCCCGGTTAAACTGTAATGTTTTGACATAAAGCTAACTCACCAGCAGTTAAATTAAGTAGCTAACGTCATTGCTTCCTTTTGATGATTAACGTTACGTCGTGGACTTTCCGATTTGGACACAGTTTCTACTTGGAAGTTATTGGAAAGGTGATTCTAGTATGCAGACCGACTTAGTCACAGGCGACGCGGATTCTCTTCATGGAGGACTTCTTTCCTTGGATCCATTGGTGGACCGAATCCTGCGGGATTCTTTATGTCAGCAACAAGGATGGGTGCGCGTATATGGTAAGATGGACAGCCAATTTTCAAAGCTTCTTCTCTAACTGCATTGTGCACTGAGGTGAGAAGTGTTCTGTGCATTTTGACATCTAAAAATCCCATTCCAACGTTGCCATAATAACATCAGTGTCGTGGTTGGAAAAAATGGCACATGGCTTAAGGGAACAAGCATCTACTTCTCAGTAACCATAGACATAATTTACCCCATATATAATAGAACACCATTGGTTGTCCCTATTGTGCGATTATGTACATTGGCTTTGCTCGATCATGCCAAAATCACAGTTAGTATAATTTGAGTATTTGCCATTGCACTGGTACATATTTGCCACCCAACGGAAGGATATCCAACTTCCTACTTTATTTCATATTTGTTTAAGGTGAGTCATGATGGAGAGATTGAATTACATATTTTTGTCAAGTGGCTAGAACACACAAAAGGCTCTTTAAGAATTCCATGTGCATCATATGTCCAAAAAATGAAATATGGCAACATCCAAAGATGAATGAAGGTCATTTCTTCTTCTTGCCATTCTTTCTATTCATATGAAATCATAGGTCTGAGCAGTAGCCTAATATCCAATACTTTGCATGCTTATTTCCAAAGCCCCATCATGGACTACACACAGAACATACAGAAAAAGCTGTTAATTAAACAGTAACACATCTATATTATCAGGGGACAATTCACGCCACTACCACCAGTAGTGGAGGATTTTCAGGCACCTTATTATGTATCTACATGAATAAGTTAGATTCTATTGTTGGGGCTGGATGATGAGCAGTAGGAATTGTGAAGGTGATGGATGTGAGTTTTGACCCTCTGAAAATGACGTTCCTCACTAGTGAACATGTAGCTGAATAGGATTGCAGCATTACCGCCACTATGCAATATGGTTGTGACTTGTGATCAGAGGAAGATGAGCGCATAATGTAATTGCTCTCAGCTGGTGTTAATTTACTGGCCTGATTAATTGCAATGCTATTTATTGATTACTTGTCTTTACGTCCAGGCAGGGTTTGATCTAAGAATTGCGAGCTACATTTGAACTGATGTACCTTTGTAGCCTACATCCTGTGGTCTTGTTTACATAAACATTTGTCATTTAGCAGATGCTCTTATCCAGAGCGACTTACAGTAGTGAGTGGATACATTTTCATTTTTACTGGTTCCCTGTGGAAATCAAACCCACAACCCTGGCATTGCAAATGCAATGCCCTACCAACTGAGCCACACAGGACCAATAGGCAGGGACTGTTGTCATGGTAGCTCACTCACTTTGATGAATAGAAAGGGATGCTCAATAATATTGTGCTTACACAAAATATCCTTTGCTTTCCGCTACTGTATTTTCTTCAATGTTTTTATAGTTTTTTGATAAGCTTGGATTCCATACTGTATCTTTTTCTGTTGATGTTTACATCCATAATTTATTTTTCACAATTAGTCGAGGCCTGCATTGGCTTTGCATTTCCTTGGTCATGCTATAAGCTACCTAGAGCTACTTTGGGTAATTGAACTGTAATGACATGTATAGACTGGATTGATTTCTAGGGTTTTTCCTGCTCCTCTCTCAAATTATTATTGAAGGGTCATTCCACCTCAAAAAGCCCAAGAAAGGGGATTTCGACACCCACCATCTCAGATTGCCCTGATATTGTTTCTGTTGTTAGGAACAGATAACAATAGCATTCCTGCAACATTATTATTATTATTATTGTTATTATTATATATTTTTCTCACCTTTATTTTACCAGGTAGGCTAGTTGAGAACAAGTTCTCATTTACAACTGCGACCTGGCCAAGATAAGCAAAGCAGTGTGACACAAACAACAACAACACAGAGTTACACATGGAATAAACAAACATACAGTCAATAACACAATATAGAAAGTCTATATACAGTGTGTGCAAATGAGGTAAGATTTTACTGAAATATAATTTGATCTCTGAGAAATTTAGACAATTGATTGCAAATGTACCATTTTAATTGATAGGATTCATGTAGTATTCAATAAATATAGTACCAAATATCTGATTTGGACCAAACTTTTTTTTCTAGCGATGAGTTAGACATGAGGAATCCAAAGAAATTGTCAAAAGCCCCCACATGGATACACCCCACACCAATCCCATCCAACAACGACTATATAGTATCAGTTCTCTGTCTGACAAGTAGTATGGAGCTGCGGCACGGGAGTATTGTTTCTTCATCCTACATGATGTATTCCCAGTGATTTTTGTGATTTAAAAAATACAAAAAATACAAAAAATCTTCCTGTTCAGATAAAGGAGTCATTGAAGTTAGGTTTATGTCCCATCCTACATCCTGAAATTACCAGGTTCTGACCACTAGATGGTGCTGTTCCAGGTTACAAAAGGACATTTTGTTTTCCTTACCCTGTATTCAGTCTATGGACAAGGTTGACAGAAATCCATGCTTTGGTTTTGTTGTCCACAATTTCGAATGCTAACTTTCTAGCATTTGTGGCACAAATCTAATGCCAGTCAATGGTACCTATATTAGCATTTTCTCACTTTATGACCAAATCACCCTAAAGTATAAAACAATTGATTGTGTAACTCAATGATGATTAGGATATGAAGTGTGAAAATGCTAATAAAGGCACCATTGACTTGCATTGGATTTGTGCAACAAATGCAATAAATTGAAGTGGTCAGGTAAACAAACCAAAGCATGGGCTGCTGTCATACCTTGTCCATAAACTGCTTACAGGCTAAGGAAACCAATATGTAGAAAAATATACTACCTAATAGCAGGAACATCGCCATCTAGTGGTTTGAACCGGTTATTATCAGAATGTAGGATGGGACATAAACCTAAAAACTATAATGACTAATTTTCATGTACAGGGGAGAAAAACGTCACCAAATTCACTGAGAATATATTACATAGAATGAAGAAACAATACGCTGATCCATACAATTTGTCAAACATAAAGAACTGTATGCTCATTGGTGTGGGGGGTCCGTGGGTGGCTTTTTGGCATTTTCTTTGCATTCCTCATGTCTTACTTATTGTTAGAAAGAAATTGGTCCAAATCAGATGTTAGTGTAACAGTTTAGCTTCCGTCCCTCTCCTCGCCCCTACCTGGGCTCGAACCAGGGACCCTCTGCACACATTGACAACAGCCAGCCTCGAAGCATCGTTACCCATCGCTCCACAAAAGCCGCACCCTTGCAGAGCAAGGGGAACAACTACTTCAAGGTCTCAGAGCGAGTGATGTCACCGATTGAAATGCTATTAGCGCGCACCCCGCTAACTAGCTAGCCATTTCACATCAGTTACATTTAGGTAGTATATTTATTCATTACTATAAATTTAAATGCCCAAATTGAGTGCAATCAATTAGCTTAATTTCTCAGATAAAATTATATTTAAACAAAATAATGTTGCAGGAATGATAAGATTATATTTTTCTAATTACAGAAATGATTTTAGAACCATCTGAGATGGTGGGTGTCATGGCTTGTCGTTATGAAATGGAACGACCCTGAAACTTTAAAGGACAGGAGTGATACATTGGAGAACAGAAGCATAATGATGTTGACAGTGTCATGTTAATATGCTGCCTACTTGAAGATTGACTGGAAGAGAGCTTTTTCTTTATGAAAATGGAATATTTTGACCTCAGCACAGTTATGTTTTCAATGGATGTAGTTGTTCTTGAGGGAATCCTGGGAATGTTCTACCAGGCCTATTTTTAGTTTTATTTGTTAATATCCTGGGAAAGAAACTTGATGTTAAGGGGTCAGTTAACAACATGTTCAGTAATCCATGAATCGGCCAAGATAATGTGTCTGATTATGAGATGATTTTCAGTGGCTAGGATGAGTCAGTGATAACATCAGATACCTCAATGACTCAAACAGCATTGGGTTGTTGTCTGAGAAATTACAGGCTTTAATAATTTTAATCTTGGCTTTAAAACATACTGGTTGATGTTTATTGTCATGAGTCTTGTTCTGGAGGCAGAACTGAGTGATTTTTTTTCCCCTCCTTAGGCCAGCAGCAAAGTCAAAATTGGCTATATTGTAAAAATGTATGAAAACAAAAATTAGACTGTCTTAATTTAAGGCGTTAGGGTTAGCAGTGTGGTTAAGGTTAGGTTAAACATCTGAATGTATGACTTTGTGGCTGTGCTAGCTAGTGACCCCTGCAGAGCTACCTCCAGAACAAGATTCATGACCAAAAAACGCTAACCTGCTTGAAAAGTGACATATTTCAAATTGGAAGTCGGGCTGTGATGGTCTTGGAATTTGAGGTAACGGCCAGGCCAATGTACACGGCCACAAACAACCGGTGGGGGGAGGATTGGCGCAGATCAGACTCAAAAGAAACAGCTTTTCTCTGCAACTTCACTATTACCATTAGACTGAAATTATGAGGATATAAGCTATGCATCCTATAGGATGAATCATTAAAGGAGCTTGGCTACGTTTCATTTAGTTGTACCCCATTTAATAAGAGAGGAAATTGGCACCTGTTGTTATTCCTCACACATATGCTGACCTTGCAACAAGACACTTGTTTTTTTTTGTCTGATTAGAGTCCAGACAGGCTATTCCTATTTTAGGAAACTTTCTGAATGGACATAGAGAATTTGTGAGCGCATACGTGCGCACCCACCTACTTAAAAGGACCAATCAAGCAGATGTATTTTTTTTTGGTGCCTTTTACATTTGCCTATAGCACAGGTTGTCGCCTAGATTCATTTTAGGAGGCCTATAAAATGTAGTCTATTATATAGGCTATACGAATGATGCATTTAATATATTAATTATCTTCTAACTGACACATCTCTCTGCCTTCAGTGTTCCCTTCTTGCGCAATTCATGCATCACCACTGGCCAATCTATTCCCCCTCTCTCTAGCTCTTGAACGAGTAGCCTATATATACAGTACCAGTCAAAAGTTTGGACACCTACTCATTCAAGGGTTTTTCTTTATTTGTACTATTTTCTACATTGTAGAATTGTAGAAACTATGAAATAGCACATGGAATCATGTAACCAAAAAAGTGTTAAACAAATCCAAATGTATTTTTATATTTGAGATTCTTCAAAGTAGCCACCCTTTGCCTTGATGACAGCGTTGCACACTTTGGGCATTCTCTCAACCGACTTCATGAGGTAGTCACCTAGAATGCATTTCTAAGAACAGCTCTAATAAGCAAAGTGAAATGACAGTCCATCATGACTTTAAGACATGAAGGTCAATCAATGTGGAACATTTCAAGAACTTTGAAATCGCAAAAACCAGCCAGCGCTATGATGAAACTGGCTCTCATGAGGACTGCCACAGGAAAAGATGGATGGAATAACTACATAGGCGTACAGAGATGTGTTATCAGCAACCATCACTCCTGTGTTCCAATAGCACTTTGTGTTAGCTAATCCAAGTTTATCATTTTAAAAGGTTAATTGATCATTATAAAAAAATTTGCAATTATGTTAGCACATCTGAAAACTGTTCTGATTTTAAAGAAGCAATTCTTTAGACTAGTTGAGTATCTGGAGCATCTGGAGCATTTGTGGGTTCGATTACAGCCTCAACAATTAGTTATCATTGTTTTAGTTTACAATGGAGCCCCTAGTTCCACTCATTATACCTCTATCTCCTTTGTCCCACCTCCCACGCATGCATGCATGCGGTGACCTCACCCATTATAACCAGCTTATCCAAGAGATACAATCTCTCTTATCATCAGTCAGTGCCTGGGCTTACCTCCGCGGTACCCGCACCCCACCACACCCCTGTCTGCACATTATGCCCTGAATCTATTCTACCATGCCCAGAAATCTGCTCCTTTTATTCTTTGTCCCCAAAGCGACCAGTTTTGATAGACTCCTCCTCTGTTCCTCGGGTGATGTGGAGGTAAACCCAGGCCCTGCGTGTCCCCAGCAGGCACCCTCATTTGTTGACTTCTGTGATCGGAAAAACCTTGATTTCATGCATTTCAACATCAGAAGCCTCCTCCCTAAGTTTGTTTTACTCACTGCTTTAGCACACTCCGCCAACCCTGATGTTCTTGCCGTATCTGAATCCTGGCTTAGGAATGCCACCAAAAATTCGGAGATTTCCATACCCAGCTACAACATTTTCCGTCAAGATAGAACTGCCAAAGGGGGAGGAGTATGACATAACTTTGCAGGCTTTACTTTCCAGGTCTATACCCAAACAGTTTGAACTTCTAACTTAAAAAAATTCACCTCTCCAGAAATAAGTCTCTCACTGTTGCCGCCTGCTATTGACCCCCCCCCCCCCCCCCCCCCCCGCTCCCAGCTGTGCCCTGGACACCATTTGTGAATTGATCGCCCCCCCCCCCCCCATCTAGCTTCAGAGTTCGTTCTGTTAGGAGACCTAAACTGGGATATGCTTAACACCCCGGCAGTCCTACAATCTCACACAAATCATCAAGGAGCCCACCAGGTACAACCCTAAATCCGTAAACATGGGCACCCTCACAGACATTATCCTGACCAACTTGCCGTCCAAATACACATACGCTGTTTTCAATCAGGATCTCAGCGATCACTGCCTCATTGCCTGTATCCACTATGGGTCCGCGGTCAAATGACCATCCCTCTACACTGTCAAACGCTCCCTATAACACTTCTGCGAGCAGGCCTTTCTAATCGACCTGGCCCGGGTATCCTGGAAGGATATTGACCTCATCCCGTCGGTCGAGGATGCCTGGTCATTCTTTAAAAGTAATTTCCTCACCATCTTAGATAAGCATGCCCCGTTCAAAAAATGCAGAACTAAGAACAGATATAGCCCTTGGTTCACTCCAGACCTCACTGCCCTTAACCACCACAAAAACATCCTGTGGCGGACTGGAATAGCATCGAATAGTCCCCACGATATGCAACTGTTCAGCGAAGTCCGGAACCAATACACGCACTCCAAAGCAAAGGCTAGCTTTTTCAAGCAGAAATTCGCATCCTGTAGCTCTTACTCCAAAAAGTTTTGGGACACTGTAAATTCCATGGAGAATAAGAGCACCTCCTCTCAGCTGCCCACTGCACTGAGGCTAGGAAACACTGTCACCACTGATAAATCCATGATGATCGAAAATTTCAATAAGCATTTCTCAACGGCTGGCCAAAGCCTTCCTCCTGGCTACTCCAACCCGGCCAACAGCTCTGCCTCCCACGCAGCTACTCGCCCAAGCCTCCCCAGCTTCTCCTTCACCCAAATCCAGACAGCAGATGTTCTGAAAGAGCTGCAAAACCTGGACCCGTACAAATCAGCTGGGCTAGACAATCTGGACCCTCTCTTTCTAAAACTATCTTCCGCCATTGTTGCAACCCCTATTACCAGCCTGTTCAACCTCTCTTTCATATTGTCCGAGATCCCTAAAGATTGGAAAGCTGCTGCTGTCATCCCCCTCTTCAAAGGGTGTGACACCCTAGACCCAAACTGTTACAGACCTATATCCACCCTGCCCTGCCCTACCTATCTAAAGTCTTCGAAAGCCAAGTTAATAAATAGATCACTGACCATTTCAAATCCCACCGCACCTTCTCCGCTGTGCAATCTGATTTTTGAGCTGGTCACAGGTGCACCTCAGCCAAGTTCAAGGTACTAAACGATATCATAACCACCATCGATAAAAGACAGTACTGGGCAGCCGTCTTCATCGACCTGGCCAAGGCTTTCAACTCTGTCAGCCACCGTATTCTTATCGGCAGACTCAATAGCCTTGGTTTTTCTAATGACTGCCTCGCCTGGTTCAGCAACTACTTTTCCGATAGAGTTCAGTGTGTCAAATCGGAGGGCATGTTGTCCGGACTTCTGGCTGTCTCTATGGGGGTACCACAGGGTTCAATTCTCGGGCCGACTCTTTTCTCTGTATATATCAATGATGTCGCTCTTGCTGCGGGCGATTCCCTGATCCACCTCTACGCAGACGACACCATTCTGTATACATCTGGCCCTTCCTTGGACACTGTGCTAACTAACCTCCAAATGCCATACAACACTCCTTCCGTGGCCTCCAACTGCTCTTAAACGCTAGTAAAACCAAATGCATGCTTTTCAACCGTTCGCTGCCCGCACCCACCCGCCCGACTAGCAACATCACCCTGGACGGTTCCAACCTAGAATATGTGGACAACTATAAATACCTAGGTGTCTGGCTAGACTGTAAACTCTCCTTCCAGACTCATATTAAACATCTCCAATCCAAAATCAAATCTAGAATCGGCTTTCTATTTCGCAACAAATCCTCCTTCACTCACACCTCAAAACTTACCCTAGTAAAACTGGCTATCCTACCGATCCTCGACTTCGGCGATGTCATCTACAAAATAGCTTCCAACACTCTACTCAGCATACTGGATGCAGTCTATCACAGTGCCATCCGTTTTGTTACCAAATCACCTTATACCACCCACCACTGCAACCTGTATGCTCTAGTCGGCTGGCCTTCGCTACATATTCGTCGCCAGACCCACTGGCTCCAGGTGATCTATAAGTCTATGCTAGGTAAAGCTCCTCCTAATCTCAGTTCTGCACTGGTCACGATAACAACACCCACCCATAGCACACGTTCCAGCAGGTATATCTCACTGATCATCCCCAAAGCCAACACCTCGTTTGGCTGCCTTTCCTTCCAGTTCTCTGCTGCCAGCGACTGGAACGAATTGCAAAAATTGCTGAAGTTGGAGATTATTCATTAGGTTATTTCCCTCACCAACTTTAAACATGTACATACTGTACATAGTCCATCTGTAAATAGCCCACCCAATCTACCTACCTCATCCCCATACTGTTTTTATTTTATGTACTTTTCTGCTCTTTTGCACACCAGTATCTCTACTTGCACATCATCATCTGCTCATTTATCACTCCAGTGTTAATCTGCTAAATTGTAATTATTAGCTCCTATGGCCTATTTATTGCCTACCTCCTCATGCCTTTTGCACACACTGTATATAGACTTTTTTCTACTGTGTCATTGACTGTTATTGTGTTATTGGCTTGTTTATTGTTTACTCCATCTGTAACTCTGTTGTTGTCTGTGTCACACTGCTTTGCTTTATCTTGGCCAGGTTGCAGTTGCAAATGAGAAATTGTTCTCAACTAGCCCACCTGGTTAAATAAAGGTGAAATAAATAAAAAACAGCCTCAACATGGCCAGAAACAAAGGACTTTCTTCTGAAACTTGTCAGTCTGTTCTTGTTCTGAGAAATGAAGGCTACTCCATGCGAGAAATTGCCAAGAAACTGAAGATCTCGTACAACTCTGTACTGGGGCGGCAGGTAGCCTAGTGGTTAGAGCATTAGACTAGTAACCAAAAGGTTGCAAGATCGAATCCCCGAGCTGACAAGCTAAAAATCTGTCGTTCTGCCCCTGAACAAGGCAGTTAAACCACTGTTCCTAGGCCTTCATTGAAAATAAGAATTTATTCTTAATTTACTTGCCTAGTTAAATAAAGGTATAAAATAAAACTCCCTTCACAGAACAGCGCTAACTGCCTCTAACCAGAATAGAAAGAGGAGTGGGAGGCCCTGGTGCACAACTGAGCAAGAAGACAGGTACATTAGTGTCTAGTTTGAGAAACAGTCCTCAACTGGCAGCTTCATTAAATAGTACCCACAAAACACTATTCTCAACATCAGCAGTGAAGAGATGACTCTGGGATGCATGCTGGCCTTCTTGAGTTGTGTTTGGATCCCAAAGAACATTCGTGGGATGCAGAACAAATGAAAAGATGCTGGAGGAGTGCTTGACGCCATCTGTCATGATGGAGGCAATGTGATGGTCTGGGGGTGCTTTGGGGGTGGTAAAGTGGGATAATTGTACAGGGTAAAAGGTATCTTGAAGAAGGAAGACTATCACTCCATTTTGCAACGCCATGTCATACCCTGTGGAATGCGCTTAATTAGAGGCAATTTCCTCCTACAACAGGACAATGACCCAAAGTACAGCTACAAACTATGCAATAACTTTTTTGGGAAGAACAGTCAGCTGGTATTCTGTCTGTAATGGAGTAGCCAGCACAGTCACTTGATCTCAACTCTATTGAGCTGTTGTGGGAGCAGCTTGTCCGTATGGTACTTAAGAAGTGCCCATCAAGCAATCCAATTTGTGGGAGGTGCTTCAGGAAGCATGGGGTGAAATCTCTTCAGATTACTTCAACAAATTGACAACTAGAATGGCAAATGTCTGCAGGGCTGTAATTGCTGCAAATGGAGGATTCTTTGACGAAAGCCAAGTTTGAAGGACACAATAATTATTTCAATAAAAAAACATTATTTATAACCTTGTCAACATCTTGACTATATTTCCTATTCATTTTGCTGCTCATTTTATGTATGTTTTCATGGAAAACAAGGACATTTCTAAGTGACCCCAAACCTTTGAACTGTAGTGTACTTGAAACTTATTTCGAGCTGTTTTAAAAAGGATATACTAGGCCTATTCGAGGAGAAAAGCATCGTTCAAACCTCTTGCCTGCTGAATGAATATCACATGGACTACAAGTTTGAATGGCGAGAGCGACATGTAGCCTAGCTCTGGTGGGATGTGATTACATAGGCTAAATTGATACCTTGCTGCACTGATGCATTGCAAACGTAAAAAACAGGCAGAGAGAAATTAATGAATTGATTCACACAACGAACCCATAGACCTGTCAGCGTCAGTGTCAGTGGTAGTGTCTCAGGTAGATGGGTTTGATTTTGTGCACAGACCTGGCAGTGTCCCAGGTAGATGGGTTTGATTTTTGCATCTGTTAACCAGTTTTGAATAAATAATTGACTGATTGTGACTCGATGATATTTCACAACTGGTGTGAACCTGCGTCATAAACAAGATGTGTTCTCTTGTTTTTTTTCTTCCTAGTTATTTGGACAAAAATAATGGACTTGGTGAGAAAGGGCCTTTACTGAAAATGGGCCTTTTACAAGATTAAATCATGACCAGAGCGTTTGATTCTTATTAAAGAGAGAGTCCACACAGGCTACTTTGGAAAACATTCTGAATGGACATATAGGCCTATAGAGATAATCAGCGAACTCACACACGCACTCCCCAGTAAAAGGACCCGTCAATCAAAGCCACCAGGGTATGTCAGACACAAGCAAATATGTATCCTTAGTACATCTCTGTACATTTCATCTTCATACTATCACAATCATTAAAATAGAAGCGAACACACACAACATATTCATATCCTATATATCGTTGGTTAGGCTATACATTTAATGAAAGATTCCACATCAAATTATACCATGCCAGGTTGGACAGGATTGGTGCGTTGTCCATTTGACACATTAGTGCATTATAGGCTTCAGAGCCAGAACAACCTTGTCGACTGCTGTTGCATAATTAATGAATAGTCAGACATATCCACCCTTTTTTTTTAAATACACATTTATTTAATAGTAAGCAATGAAAATGTGTGTTGTATAAAAGAAAGTCCACATATCAAACCATTTACAAAATGGCACTCAGGTGCCATAGCCAATAGGCTAGCACTTCTACACCCACATGCATCTAGCGGATTCGCTGCTCGAGCGTCGAACGACAGTTAGAAGAAAGAAATGTAGACAGACTAAATTAGCAAAACAATTGCTTATAATCCTTAGTAAACACTCCCGCTATTAGTTCAAGTTTATCTTCCTGAAAATGAAGTAAATACAAATAAATAAATGAATGTAGGCCTATTTAAATGTTTTTTTTATTTCTTGGCGGTCTTCATCCATAACTGTCAGTTTTTCAATTACCATCACATTACCATCACCTAATTGAATGTGTCAACAGTTGAGTACGTAGGTGAGCTTTAGATGTATTTATTTTTTGGTCTGGAGAACTTGAGTTTTAGACTAGCCTAGCTATAGTGAATAGTCTGATTGTACTGTGGCCAATGGACAGCAGTAGCCCTGTCTCTGACTTCCAGCACTCTTAGGATGTTTGCCACCTCCCTTTTCTCCCCTGCCTGTTTCAAGTGACTTGCCGGAGCTGTGATGTAAGCAGACAACTCTGTGAATGACCTCAGTGGCCAGGATTCCAGAGCAACAGGCACCAGTGTTCCAACGTCACTGCGTACCAATGCTGAAATAACTCTATAAAAATGCAGACTGGCTGATCCCAGTGTAACCATAAGCAAAGTAACCTACATTTTGAGTAAAGTCATTATAAAATAAAAAAATGTAATAGCCTAGGTGACATTCTCGCTTAAGTTGGTTGATGGCTGAAGAACTGTGATTCTGGGGAATAATTTGACTTTTATGCTATTTAGCCTTTTTTGTTAAATGAGTAGCTACCCCATGTTTAGCCCAGCGTTTCCCAAACTCGGTGCACGTTTTGGTTTTTGCCCGAACACTACACAGCTGAATCAAATTATCAAAACGTAATGATTTGGGTAAAAAACAAAACGTCCACCCCTTGGGGTCCCAAGGACTGAGTTTGGCCACAGTGTAATGGGCAGAATGGCAAGGTATGGTAGAACGATTATGCCTTTTAGTTCTTGCATGTGGACTGAGCTGCCAAATGTAGTTCTATTTAGGCTGAAAGACTGGTTGTCATGGCTGCCTCTCATAGGGCACTCAGGGTCACCGTAGCAGCTGTCTACAATTTCTTCAATTAGGCTAGTAAACACTCAGAACAAGAACAATTACAATTTCCAGTTATGGGAACACATGTTGTTAAAGTAGCCTAGATTTCAGATTCTAGGCCTATGCGTTTAGTTTGTGTAACTCCATCCAATTGCTGTCCCTGAATCTCAAACAGCACCATATGGATTAGGATTAGTTAGTAAGGATTTGTGGTGCCCTGCCTAAATCCTTTGGAAAAAGTGCATTAACCAGAGAAAGGGTATTGCGCATAAGCCTATTAAAGGTTGACTGAAGACCGAGGAAAGGGTTTATCTGTTAGTAACTGATATTGACAGGAATATTCATCCATTCTCATATTCAATTCATCCAAACCTCATTTGATGAAGAACGTATAGGCTTTGAAGTGAATTACTACAATAACATCTAGCTGTAGTTTAGGCTTAACACAGATTTATTTTAGAATCCCTCTCTTCTAACAATGCATTGTTTTGTTATTTACCTACCCAACTTATCGGTTTAAACAATGGTTTGAATCAAGGGAATGAAACTGAACTCGTAAACCAATCACATTTCTGCCAGCTTGTTGTCTGTAGTTTGTCCTCAGTAATTCACATGTTGTCCATAGAGGAGCTATTTGCCCATATGGCCTTCTGTTTTTAGACAGAGTTGTATTCCTATTCAGAGAAGACCAGTGGTCGATGAACTCCCTGAGTATGAATGCAGAAAAGGGCAGGTATCTACAGATCCTCCACCCTTTCCTTCGACACAGACTAGTTGGCTGCAAGACAACATTCTGGGATTACAGGCGTTACCTGAAAACACAGGAAGTCCCCATCCTGTTTTTGATCTAATTCCAGGTCTTTGAAGGATAAGCTTAAATGTTTTTGTCTTAGTTCTGATATCAAATGAACATAGCCTACAGTAAGTTGGCCTATACCTTGGCAGCATTGCACATTTCTGAGATAAATCCACCATTTGCTTCTGAATCACCTTTTCTTTGTCCTCCATCGGTGTCAATGCAAGTGAAAACTCAAAGGTTCCGGTTTGTCACACACCACAGAGTGCTGTCTGCGTCAATGATAGATGTCATGTGGCTATGCGGGTGTAGGTCATTAGGGTTTGATTGAGGTAAAAATGTTATGAAAGATCCCTCCCTCTATGTAAAGCTGCAACGTGAGCAGTGTTTAGGGTGAAGTGTACAAGAGAAGCGTCAGTATCCCAGGATCTACCTAATCAAACTACTGCATGGAAGCCTCAGTCCTTTGCCCTGATTCATCTCACAGTTCCAAAGGTGTTTGAAACAGACAGGAGAGATGAAATGGCTCTCGACCCGTTCATTCAATACAGCCTGTCATATAAATTAATCATCCAGTCAGTTATTACATTTTGTCTTTAACAATGACTGAATAACTGTCTACCCACTTACACTCTCCATTCAATGCATTTAAATTAAAAACAACCTCCTGGTATCCTAGAACCTAAGCTGTCATATTGCTGCAATATGGATATACAATTGACATATACAGTGCCTTGTAAAAGTATTCGGCCCCCTTGAACTTTGCGACCTTTTGCCACATTTCAGGCTTCAAACATAAAGATATAAAACTGTATTTTATTGTGAAGAATCAACAACAAGTGGGACACAATCATGAAGTGGAACGACATTTATTGGATATTTCAAACTTTTTTAACAAATCAAAAACTGAAAAATTGGGCGTGCAAAATTATTCAGCCCCCTTAAGTTAATACTTTGTAGCGCCACCTTTTGCTGCGATTACAGCTGTAAGTCGCTTGGGGTATGTCTCTATCAGTTTTGCACATCGAGAGACTGACATTTTTTCCCATTCCTCCTTGCAAAACAGCTCGAGCTCAGTGAGGTTGGATGGAGAGCATTTGTGAACAGCAGTTTTCAGTTCTTTCCAAAGATTCTCGATTGGATTCAGGTCTGGACTTTGACTTGGCCATTCTAACACCTGGATATGTTTATTTTTGAACCATTCAATTGTAGATTTTGCTTTATGTTTTGGATCATTGTCTTGTTGGAAGACAAATCTCCGTCCCAGTCTCAGGTCTTTTGTAGACTCCATCAGGTTTTCTTCCAGAATGGTCCTGTATTTGGCTCCATCCATCTTCCCATCAATTTTAACCATCTTCCCTGTCCCTGCTGAAGAAAAGCAGGCCCAAACCATGATGCTGCCACCACCATGTTTGACAGTGGGGATGGTGTGTTCAGCTGTGTTGCTTTTACGCCAAACATAACGTTTTGCATTGTTGCCAAAAAGTTCAATTTTGGTTTCATCTGACCAGAGCACCTTCTTCCACATGTTTGGTGTGTCTCCCAGGTGGCTCGTGGCAAACTTTAAACAACACTTTTTATGGATATCTTTAAGAAATGGCTTTCTTCTTGCCACTCTTCCATAAAGGCCAGATTTGTGCAATATATGACTGATTGTTGTCCTATGGACAGAGTCTCCCACCTCAGCTGTAGATCTCTGCAGTTCATCCAGAGTGATCATGGGCCTCTTGGCTGCATCTCTGATCAGTCTTCTCCTTGTATGAGCTGAAAGTTTAGAGGGACGGCCAGGTCTTGGTAGATTTGCAGTGGTCTGATACTCCTTCCATTTCAATATTATCGCTTGCGCAGTGCTCCTTGGGATGTTTAAAGCTTGGGAAATCTTTTTGTATCCAAATCCGGCTTTAAACTTCTTCACAACAGTATCTCGGACCTGCCTGGTGTGTTCCTTGTTCTTCATGATGCTCTCTGCGCTTTTGACGGACCTCTGAGACTATCACAGTGCAGGTGCATTTATACGGAGACTTGATTACACACAGGTGGATTGTATTTATCATCATTAGTCATTTAGGTCAAAATTGGATCATTCAGAGATCCTCACTGAACTTCTGGAGAGAGTTTGCTGCACTGAAAGTAAAGGGGCTGAATAATTTTGCACGCCCAATTTTTCAGTTTTTGATTTGTTAAAAAAGTTTGAAATATCCAATAAATGTCGTTCCACTTCATGATTGTGTCCCACTTGTTGTTGATTCTTCACAAAAAAAATACAGTTTTATATCTTTATGTTTTGAAGCCTGAAATGTGGCAAAAGGTCGCAAAGTTCAAGGGGGCCGAATACTTTCACAAGGCACTGTATGATATTGGTATCACCTGCTGGTCAAAAGTATTGCATTATAAAATGTATAGGGTGCCATACTGCCACTTGGGACCTGAGGTCTGCTAAGGTTGAATTAGGGTAGCATTTGACATGTTAGTCAATTAGCAGATGCTCGTATCCAGAGCGACTTAGTTAGTGAACTCATCTGAAGACGGCTAGGTGGGACAACCACATATCTCAGTCATACTAAAGTACATTTTTTCCTCAATCAAGTAGTTATCAGCAAAGTCACTGCTAGTAGGGCCACCACACAATATGTCACAAAATACATTTCTATCTAGGTCTACATTACCGGTCAAAAGTTAACACCTACTCATTCAAGGGTTTTTCTTTGATTCTACAATCAATCAATCAAATTTATTCATATAGCCCTTTTTACATCAGCCGATGTCACAAAGTGCTGTACAGAAACCCAACCTAAAACCCCAAACAGCTTGCAATGCAGATGTAGAAGCACGGTGGCTAGGAAAAACCCCCTAGAAATACAGGAACCTAGGAAGAAACCTAGAGAGGAACCAGGCTATGAGGGGTGGCTAGTCGTCTTGCCGGGTGGAGATTATAACAGAGCATGGCCAAGATGTTCAAACGTTCATAGATGACCAGCAGGGTCAGATAATAATAATCTCAGTGGTTGTAAAGGGTGCAACAGGTCAGCACCTCAGGAGAAAATGTCAGTTGGATTTTCAAAGCCCATCATTAGTGAAGACATCAAAACTATGAAATAACACATATGGAATCATGTAGTAACCAAAAAAAGTGTTAAACAAATCAAAATATATTTGGGATTCTTCTAATTATTTCATTGAATTGAATCAAGATTGAATCCCCGAGCTGACAAGGTAGAAATCTGTCGTTCTGCCCCTGAACAAGGCAGTTAACCCACCTTTCCTAGACCGTCATTGAAAATAAGAACGTGTTCTTAACTGACTTGCTTCGTTAAATAAAGGTTAAAAAAAATGCTGACTACCGATTTGTTATGAAAACTTGAAATCGGCCCTAATTAATCGGCCATTCCGATTAATCGGTTGACCTCTAATCCTACTACTGATGAAAGAAACTCAATGCTAAGAATACATCCACATCTTCCTTTTCTTTGTGCATGTTTTGTTGAAAAAATTACAAGCCCAGGCACTGCTAAATATTATGACATGATATAATCCGCCTGGAAACATTTCCTCTTTGTGAGTTATTTACGCTGACTTTCATTCTAAGCATAAAATTACTGATAATGTTTTTTCAATTACACATCACCCCTCGGTGCTCTGCAAGGCGAAGGAGGCTTGCCAAGACCGAGTGAGGCAGAAATAAATGGCTGTTGAAAATCCTGCTTAAGGGTCAGGAGTGCAGGGAAGGGTGGCTCAATTCAGTTTGTTCAGTAGCAGCAGGCAACTTGGCAACTGAAGCGCTTAAGGATATTTGGCAGTGTATTAGAGCACCATCTGATCGTATGGTAGGAGCCTGTTCAACAAGGCCAGGTGATAAGCTGCAGAAAGCCGTAGAGGTTTTCTGATCAAATCAAATGTATTTATGAAGCCCATCTTACATCAGCTGATATCTCAAAGTGCTGTACAGAAACCCAGCCTAAAACCCCAAACAGCGAGCAATGCAGGTGTAGAAGCAATAGATTCATATTGAATTGGTCCTGTGGGAGTCTGCCTTGTCTCTTTCAGCTTATTCACACATGACACACCATACAGGGATGTATAAGCCTAGTGTCTACATGGAGGATTGGATCTGTCATCTTGTGACCTAATCTGTTTAGGGCCAGAGGATCCCTATCATCAAAGAATGTTTTCAGTACCCTGTCCTTGTCAAGTCACCATCCCATTTGAAATACAAATTTGTCTGAACCTCATATTTCTTTGTCCCCTCCTCCTGCCGCTCATTACAAATTGATGAATATAAAATTGTATTTAATTACATAATATAGTTCTAACATTTATTGGTAGACCGCTAATAGGCTAGATATGAACCTCACACCATGGTTGTGCTTCATTGTGAGGATAGAACCCCTCCTCTCTAGGAGAGAGGAGACATGGTTCATTGGTCATCTTCAACAAAGGAGAGAAATGCTCCCTGAACTGGAAGATCAGTCCTCTCTCCATTGCCAAGGTCAGTGCTGCAAAAGTTGTGCTATCTAGAAACAAGAGGAAAACACAGCTGAATAGCACCATAATGGGTTTGAAATGTGTTTTTTTTGTGCGTGCAGAAGAGTGATGGGGAGATTAGCGGCTCGATTCAATCCGTATCGCAGAAGTTCAGCACTACAGCTTGATTATACATTTAAAGGCAATGGTCCAGCGTTCCCGGGAAACGCTGCATACTGTATGTCAGCTCAATCTGAAATTACCTTTACATTTCAATCGCGCTATAGCACTGAACTTCCGCGACATGGATTGAATCGAGTCCTAAGCCTACGTCTAGCATCGTATGACCAACCACCTTACAGTTGCTCGGCAGAGCGAAGGAGGAAATGGAAAGTTCCCTGTTTTCATCCGTCCCACCCCAGCTTGCTGCATGTGGCAGCCATGCTGTCATGAGGGGGTTGGGATGGGGGACAGAG
The DNA here is from genome assembly GCF_045791955.1 of Oncorhynchus clarkii lewisi. Classification (NCBI taxonomy): domain Eukaryota; kingdom Metazoa; phylum Chordata; class Actinopteri; order Salmoniformes; family Salmonidae; genus Oncorhynchus; species Oncorhynchus clarkii. The sequence continues at coordinate 20,302,465 of NC_092166.1, read as the reverse complement.
GCAGGATATCCCCTCCGAAACAAAACAAGAAACTAACCTGTGCTGTTCAAAAATAAATGTTTGTCTATTTCAGGCTTTTGTCCCCCTGGTGAGTGGAAAAACACATGGGTTAGGAACTAAGGCTGCTCATGTGTTAAGAGGATGACTTCAGCTAGTTTTGTGTACCGATTGAGTTGGTTTTCTCAGACCAGACTTTTTATTTTTTATTTGTTGTCCCTTCTGTGTAGGCTAGCTGTTGAATTCCAGTGGTGGGATAATCATTATACACAACTATTTAGGGTTATTATAACAGCATCAAGCCATTTTTCCTCTCATGAAGGGAAATAATTGAACGACTCTTGGCTGGTTGTGGTGTCAAATACCATAACCCTGCAACATTGAACACTGCCAGACACAGTTCCCAAGTCGTTATAGTTCTGCCCGCCAGCTCGAGACAGAGGCTGTCTCCCAAATGTCAACCTATTTCCTTATATAGTGCATTAAATAGGGATAAGGGTGCCATTTGGAACACAGACGCCGTAGTATTTTGAGGGGAACTTTTCAAGACCTTGTCCCCATAAACTTAGGGTCCTATAAAATCAGTTTTTTTTTCTGGTTTTGTTTTTCCAGGTTTACGATTTATTTAGTTGATTTATTACTAAGTTCAGTACATCTTTGAAATCTGTTTTAATGTCTGGATTCTGTGATTCCACATATTTTATAGGGCCCTGTAAACCCCCCCTCCTTCCTCCCTTCATGGTCTGATTTATTGCCCTCTTAATGGCAAAGTGCTATTTTTAGATCAGGGGGATGTTCATGCTCTCTTATGTCCTGAGTCCAGTCCTGATTTCCGCCAGGACAGGGACAAATAAAGACGACAGAGTGGCCATTGGAAAAAGCCATTCCGGAGGCCCAATGTCATTTTTCCTGTGCTCGGGATCGGAGACACTATGTTCCCATACGTCACAGTGGCAGCAGCCAGAGCCTCCGGAAGACGAGTTATGGGACTGGAATAGTAAGTCAGTCTGTAACCGTTATCAGGCAACAACTGTCAACAGAACAGGTTGCTGTCTCTCACTAGAGATTCTCACGCTACCTCTCTGTCCCTCACTCTCTCTCTCTCTCTCTCGCTTCCATTCTATTAACTTCCTGCCACTGCTCTTATACCCATTTTTAGAGGGGTTATTTTTATGACTGCCATTGTCATTGCCCTGTGGTGTTGAGCATTGGGGGTGAATGATTTCTCTCACTCATATTCCAGGTGTTGGTAGTAATGAGGTTTGAATGTGTGCTGTCCAAAACAAAGGCCATCTGAACACTTTCCGTTACAGATATCTTGCTCGATTGGTTATGTCTGGGGTGAGCTCTACTAACTTGAAAAGATGATGTGATGCTTCTTTGTGCTTAGATTTTCACATCCTTTGCCAGCCTATGCAAATTGAGTGACTCTCCATGGAAACGAGTTCAACGTGAATAGAAGTGCTTGTAGCCTATGTGTAAGGGAAAGGGGGCTACCTAGTCAGTTGTACACCTTAATGCGTTCCACTGAAATGTGTTTTCCGCACTTAACCCAACCTCTCTGAATTGCGTTGGAGGGGGGGGCTCCGTAATCGAAATCCACATCTTCGGCGCTCGGATAACGGTGGGTTAACGGCCTTGCTCAGGGGCAGAACGACAGATATTTACCTTGTCAGCTCGGGGATTCGATCCAGCAACCTTTCTGTTACTGGCCCAATGCTCTAGGCTATTAGAAAGTGATTAGCTATTAAGGTAGGTGTTTGATGATCTTTAGGCCTATATATACACACTGAGTGCACAAAGCATTATGCTCTTTCCATAACAGACTGACTAGGTGACCTTACTGACTAGGTGACCTCAAATCAAACTATTTGTCACATGCGCCAAATACATCAAGTGTAGACCTTACCATGGAATGCTTACTTACAAGCCCTTAACCAACAGTGCAGTTCAAGAAGAGTTTAAGAAAATGTTTACAAAATACAAATACAAATACAAAAAGTACAAAAATAAGTAACACAACAACAAAACAATAAAGAGGCTATGTACAGGGGGTAACGAGTCAGTGTACGGGGTTACAGGTTAGTTGAGGTAATTTATACATATAGTGGGGCAAAAAAGTATTTAGTCAGCCACCAATTGTGCAAGTTCTCCCACTTAAAAATATGAGAGGCCTGTAATTTTCATCATAGCTACACTTCAACTATGACAGACAAAATGAGAAAAAAAATCCAGAAAATCACATTGTAGGATTTTTTATGAATTTATTTGCAAATTATGGTGGAAAATAAGTATTTGGTCAATAACAAAAGTTTATCTCAATACTTTGTTATATACCCTTTGTTGGCAATGAAAGAGGTCAATCGTTTTCTGTAAGTCTTCACAAGGTTTTCATACACTGTTGCTGGTATTTTGGCCCATTCCTCCATGCAGATCTCCTCTAGAGCAGTGATGTTTTGGGGCTGTTGCTGGGCAACACGGACTTTCAACTCCCTCCAAAGATTTTCTATGTGGTTGAGATCTGGAGACTGGCTAGGCCACTCCAGGACCTTGAAATGCTTCTTACGAAGCCACTCCTTCATTGCCGGGTGGTGTGTTTGGGATCATTGTCATGCTGAAAGACCCAGCCACATTTCATCTTCAATGCCCTTGCTGATGGAAGGAGGTTTTCACTCAAAATCTCACGATACATGGCCCCATTCATTCTTTCCTTTACACGGATCAGTCGTCCTGGTCCCTTTGCAGAAAAACAGCCCCAAAGCATGATGTTTCCACCCCCATGCTTCACAGTAGGTATGGTGTTCTTTGGACAAAGAATGCTGAGTTGCATCCAAACACGACGAGTTGAGTTTTTACCAAAAAGTTATATTTTGGTTTCATCTGACCATATGACATTCTCCCAATCTTCTTCTGGATCTTCCAAATGCTCTCTAGCAAACTTCAGACAGGCCTGGACATGTACTGGCTTAAGCAGGGGGACACGTCTGGCACTGCAGGGTTTGAGTCCCTGGCGGCATAGTGTGTTACTGATGGTAGGCTTTGTTACTTTGGTCCCAGCTCTCTGCAGGTCATTCACTAGGTCCCCCCGTGTGGTTCTGGGATTTTTGCTCACTGTTCTTGTGATCATTTTGACCCCACGGGGTGAGATCTTGCATGGAGCCTCAGATTGAGGGAGATTATCAGTGGTCTTGTATGTCTTCCATTTCCTAATAATTGCTCCCACAGTTGATTTCTTCAAACCAAGCTGCTTACCTATTGCAGATTCAGTCTTCCCAGCCTGGTGCAGGTCTACAATTTAGTTTCTGGTGTCCTTTGACAGCTCTTTGGTCTTGGCCATAGTGGAGTGTGGAGTGTGACTGTTTGAGGTTGTGGACAGGTGTCTTTTATACTGATAACAAGTTTAAACAGGTGCCATTAATACAGGTAACGAGTAATTTGCAAATAAATTCATAAAAAATCCCACAGTGATTTTCTGGATTTTTTTTTTTCATTGTGTCTGTCATAGTTGAAAATTGATGAAAATGACAGGCCCCTCTCATCTTTAAGTGGGAGAACTTGTACAATTGGTGGCTGACTAAATACTTTTTTGCCCCACTGTATAGGTGGGGGTGAAGTGACTATGCATAGATAATAAACAAACAGCAAGTAGCAGCATTGTACAGGGGCGGGGTCAATGTAATAGTCCGGTGGCCATTTGATTAATTGTTCAGCAGTCTTATGGCTTGGGGGTAGAAGCTGTTAAGGAGCCTTTTGGACCTAGACTTGGTGCTCCGGTACTGCTTCCCATGCGGGAGCAGAGAAAACAATCTATGATTTGGGTGACTGGAGTCTGACAATTTTATGTACTTTCCTCTCACACCGCCTATTATATAGGTCCTGGATGGCAGGAAGCTTGGCCCTTAAAGCTTAAAGCCACTTCAATTGGAAGCATTGGAGTCAACACAGGCCAGCATCCCTGTGGAATGCTTTAGTCACCTTGTAGAGGTGACGAATTGAGGCAGTTCTGGGGTTAAAAGGGTGTGCAACTCAATATTAGGAAGGTGTTCCTAATGTTTGTCCACTCAGTGTGTATATATATATATATATATGAGAGAGAGCGAGAGATAGATAGATAGATATATACAGTGCCTTGCGAAAGTATTCGGCCCCCTTGAACTTTGTGACCTTTTGCCACATTTCAGGCTTCAAACATAAAGATATAAAACTGTATTTGTTTGAAGAATCAACAACAAGTGGGACACAATCATGAAGTGGAACGACATTTATTGGATATTTCAAACTTTTTTAACAAATCAAAACCTGAAAAATTGGGCGTGCAAAATGATTCAGCCCCCTTAAGTTAATACTTTGTAGCGCCACCTTTTGCTGCGATTACATCTGTAAGTCGCTTGGGGTATGTCTCTATCAGTTTTGCACATCGAGAGACTGAATTTTTTTCCCATTCCTCCTTGCAAAACAGCTCGAGCTCAGTGAGGTTGGATGGAGAGCATTTGTGAACAGCAGTTTTCAGTTCTTTCCAAAGATTCTCGATTGGATTCAGGTCTGGACTTTGACTTGGCCATTCTAACACCTGGATATGTTTATTTTTGAACCATTCCATTGTAGATTTTGCTTTATGTTTTGGATCATTGTCTTGTTGGAAGACAAATCTCCGTCCCAGTCTCAGGTCTTTTGCAGACTCCATCAGGTTTTCTTCCAGAATGGTCCTGTATTTGGCTCCATCCATCTTCCCATCAATTTTAACCATCTTCCCTGTCCCTGCTGAAGAAAAGCAGGCCCAAACCATGATGCTGCCACCACCATGTTTGACAGTGGGAATGGTGTGTTCAGCTGTGTTGCTTTTATGCCAAACATAACGTTTTAGATTGTTGCCAAAAAGTTCAATTTTGGTTTCATCTGACCAGAGCACCTTCTTCCACATGTTTGGTGTGTCTCCCAGGTGGCTTGTGGCAAACTTTAAACGACACTTTTTATGGATATCTTTAAGAAATGGCTTTCTTCTTGCTCACTCTTCATTTCGCTACACTCGCATTAACATCTGCTAACCATGTGTATGTGACAAAATTTGATTTGATTTGATTTAAAGGCCAGATTTGTGCAATATACGACTGATTGTTGTCCTATGGACAGAGTCTCCCACCTCAGCTGTAGATCTCTGCAGTTCATCCAGAGTGATCATGGGCCTCTTGGCTGCATCTCTGATCAGTCTTCTCCTTGTATGAGCTGAAAGTTTAGAGGGATGGCCAGGTCTTGGTAGATTTGCAGTGGTCTGATACTCCTTCCATTTCAATATTATCGCTTGCACAGTGCTCCTTGGGATGTTTAAAGCTTGGGAAATCTTTTTGTATCCAAATCCGGCTTTAAACTTCTTCACAACAGTATCTCGGACCTGCCTGGTGTGTTCCTTGTTCTTCATGATGCTCTCTGCGCTTTTAACGGACCTCTGAGACTATCACAGTGCAGGTGCATTTATACGGAGACTTGATTACACACAGGTGGATTGTATTTATCATCATTAGTCATTTAGGTCAACATTGGATCATTCAGAGATCCTCACTGAACTTCTGGAGAGAGTTTGCTGCACTGAAAGTAAAGGGGCTGAATAATTTTGCACGCCCAATTTTTCAGTTTTTGATTTGTTAAAAAAGTTTGAAATATCCAATAAATGTCGTTCCACTTCATGATTGTGTCCCACTTGTTGTTGATTCTTCACAAAAAAATACAGTTTTATATCTTTATGTTTGAAGCCTGAAATGTGGCAAAAGGTCGCAAAGTTCAAGGGGGCCGAATACTTTCGCAAGGCACTGTGTATATATATATATATATATATATGAACAAAATAATAAATGCAACATGTAAGGTGTTTGTCCTATGAGCTGAAATAAAATAAAATTAATGGCGCAGCAGTCTAAGGCACTGCATCTCAGTGCTAGTGGCGTCACTTCAGACACTGGTTCGATTCCAGGCTGTATCACAACCGACCATAATTGGGAGTCCCATAAGGTGGCGCACAATTGGCCCAGTGTCGTACGGGTTTGGCCGCGGTAGGCCGTCATTGCAAATAAGAATTTGTTCATAACTGACTTGCCTAGTTAAATAAAGGTTAAATAAAATCCCAGAAATGTTCCATACGCACTAAAAGCTTATTTCTCTCAAATGTTGTGCACAATTATGTTTACATCCCTGTTAGTGAGCATTTCTCCTGCTGGGGACAATAAATGGCCACTCTAAAATGTGCAGTTTTGTCACACAACACAATGTCACAGATGTCTCAAGTTTTGAGGGAGCTTGCAATTGGCAGAGCTGTTGCCAGAGAATTGAATGTTAATTTCTCTACCATAAGCTGCCTCCAATGTCGTTTTAGAGAATTTGGTAGTACGTCCAACCGGCCTCACAACCTCAGACCATGTGTATGGCGTTGTGTGGGCGAGCGGTTTGCTAATGTCGGTTTGCTAATGGTATGGCAGGCATAAGCTATGGACAACGAACACAAGTTATCGATGCCAATTTATATATACCAGAGGACCGTGACGAGATCCTGAGGCCCTTTGTGAAGTACATTTAAAAAAACATTTTTTTTAAGGTATCTGTGACCAATCTGCATTCCCAGTCATGTGAACATCCATAGATTAGGGACTGATTTCTTCATATGAACTGTAATTCAGTAAAATCTTTTAAATTGTTGCATATAGCATTTATATTTGTGTTCAGTATATATATTTACATAGGAACATCGCTGCTTTGGTAGCAAAGGCCATGAATAAAATATCCCAAAAATACCAAACTGTTCTCCAGCTCATTCCACCTATATACTGTATATTTGCAGTCCTGTTGTTCAAAGCTGTTTCTACAGGATAGTCTCAGACCATCACTGTCAGGGAAGGAGGGGCTGTAACACCACAGGAGTCTCTGACAGAGAGGCTGCTGGGTCATCCCCCCTCAAGTACACAGGAAGCAGTGATGAGGAAATTGTCCATCTCTTTCCACTGACTCTTTAAATTCTCACATTCACACTTTGAACACATCCCTGGTGGGACTCCCCTGCTCTGCATCTTAGGCTTTTGGTTTCTCAGCACAGCAGTCAGCACTGACCTAGATGTGATGAATAATGGTGACTGTTGCTCAGCTTTGCCACCTGGTTACCGCCTTATTGCACGACACAAGCATGTGGGTCACATGGACTCCGTGCCCCGACCCTATTCCCTATATGGTGCGCTCCTTTTGACAAGGGCACATAAGGCTCTGGTCAAAAGTAGTGCACAAAGGAAATAGTGAGCCATTTGAGACAGCCATGCTTTTCTTTCTTTTAAAACTAAAGCAGTCTTGCTGTGGTGGTTTTCAAGTTGCGCTAGATCCTGCCACCCCTGCCCCTGATAGTGATGCGCACTCTAATAAGCCCTGATGACCAAGGCAAAATTAGGTGCTATGGCCTGTAGCCAGCATAGCCCCCAGTGGGACAACTCTCCCATTTCCTCTCTGATCACAGAGGACTGGGGCCCAGCTAGGGCACCGCATTTAAGAGGACCCATGCATATTTATGACACCGTGCCATTCCGTTAGAGCAGCCTCCATGTTTTCTGAGGAAAAAAAATACAATTATTTTATATTTTTTATTGTTTGACATAAACGACTGTAAAAAAACCAGCAAATACATTTTGCAAATCTCTTCCAAAGTATTCCCACACATAATAGAGATGTACAGTATGTGATCGTATACAAATGTAAGCAAGGTTTGAAATTATTATGTTTTAGTCAAATCTGATATCTGTTTGGGCTTCTTGTGGTCAATTTGCAGTCAAAATGTTTTGTAATTACGTTCCATCCTCCTGACCATCCGCTCAACAAGAAATCTGCCAATTTTTCTTTCATTTCATTTTCAGGACCACTTCACTGTGGAATTGCCAGTGCTACATGTATGTGGTTCTTCAGCAGCCATTGACAGACTGTCCTCATCATGCCTACTGTTATGTCCCCGGCGTTAATGGCACCCCCTCTGTGTGACGTGACAATCCATTCATTTTGTCTAAATTACTTACGAAGTCTCCTCTTCATTTTTTTTCGAACTCTCAAGTGTTGCGTTGGTTATTTGCGCCAGACAACTGAAAACCCCTCTGGAGGTTTTCTTTACACTTACATTTTAAATGTGTGATGGACTCCAGTGAATGGCAGAAGAAAAACATTTAAATTACACAATTATTTTTTTGTAGCACAGAGATGGCAGAAATATGTTGCTTATTTATGCTGTCTAGACTGTTGCGTTAATATTGTAAGTTACACAATGTACATTTTAATGGCACATCCAATGATTTGAGAAATCTCGCCAAGCCCTTGAGTGTTTGACGTCTATGAACAGTTCATACGAGCATCATGGAGCCGTAATGACGATAAACAAACAGTCCTTTCTATTTTTTTAACGAGCACAAAGACCGGTCTAAAAAAATAAATAACCGTAACTGTTTATACGGAAAACCACAACCTGAGGCCTACAGTATAGTAGCATCTGATTGGACAGGCCTTAAGGAAGCTTACTTATACGTCTGACACCCCACTTCCTCCCAGGAAGGCCACTATCAGCCAGTGAGCAAGATACTGAACTCGCAGACCTTCGACTTATTACTCAACTATAGTTGGAGTGGAACCTGTGGTCTACCTTTTTATTAAAGAGATTTTCTACTCAAGGGTTTGGCGCATTACTACTACTCAAAGAAATGGTCGCTGTTGTAAGTTAAAAGATCTCACAGCTGTCAACCAACCATCGGGTTGAGCAGCCATTCGCTGGCTGTAATCTGTGTTTTTGCTCAAGCAAGATTTGATCTACTGACTCATTGTTTGGATTTGATAATGAGTCTACCGAGAGAGTCTCCAGACCACAGCAGACATTTAAGTCAGAGACCTACTCAGTCTCAATTTGGCATGGATGGTTCTTACCACTGGCACTTATACAGAAAACCCTGGCTGAAGCAGCTTTCCCAGTCCACTCCAGAGAAGCCACTGGACGGTTATGACTGGAGGATTTCTGCCAGGTTGGACAGTAGAGATCACAGTGCGTTGGAACCTATCCACTTCAGGGTGTTGAGTCTCCCCGGAAGGATGACCACCTCCAGCAGTACTACTGGACCTGCGGAGCAGCACAGTGGACAGGAGAGGCTGCGGTCACTGCGCTCCCTGATTCCCTACCACAGGTCTGTATCAGAGCCAGGGGCTGGCAGCAGTACAGACAAGACTGCAGTCAGGAAGGGGCTCTCAGACGGGGAGGATCAAAATGTCCCCTTTGTCCACGGCCTGTTCTCCTCTGTATCGCGGAGGATCAGTAGGATTCTCAACATCAAGGATGAGCCTGACCCTGAGAACCAAGTGCCTGGTAGGAGAGCGCTCCATCTCTCTCTGTGCGTGTGTGCAAGAGAGTAATAGACCTTCCTTCTGAAGGCGCATCTCATTTGAGTTTACTCTACAGTTTATTTTGAGTGGTGTGTTTTATTTATTAAGTCCAATACATTACATGAGTAACATGTAACAAAATGATTAGATGACCGAAAGTGTTTTAAAAGGGTTTGCAATTATTTTGAAATTGAAATAGCCTAACTGCTGTACCAAGTAGGGCTGCACAATTAATCAAATTCACATTGAAATCACAATGTTGACATTGTCAGTATCCATATTGCAAGCGATCCATATCTTACGCAATATTTTTGAAACGCCACCCGCTGCGTGTAACGTCCGTTTTTATACTTTACTTATAGTTTTCTTCTCTTGCAGCTGCTTCCCACACAACTCCCGCCCCCTGTCACTCAAGCGGCGCAGTTCCTCCTCCTCTCTGTTATATCCTCTTTACAGTGCATTCGGAAAGTATTCAGACTCCTTCCCTTATTCCGCATTTTATTACGTTACAGCCTTATTCTAAAATGGAGTAAATATAAAAAAAAAATTAAAAAATCATCAATCGACACTACCCCATAATAACAAAGGGAAACAGGTTTTTAGAAATGTTGTCAAATTTATAAAAAATAATCAAAATAACTTATTTACAGTTGATGTCAGAAGTTTACATACACCTTAGCCAAATACATTTAAACTAAGTTTTTCACAATTCCTGACATTTAATCTTAGTAAAAAATTCCCTGTCTTAGGTCAGTTAGGATCACCACTTTATTTTAAGAATGTGAAATGTCAGAATAATAGTATAGAGTGGTTTATTTAAGCTTTTATTTCATCACATTCCCAGTGGGTCAGAAGTTTACATGCACTCAATTAGTATTTGGTAGCATTGCCTTTAAATTGTATAACTTTGGTCAAACGTTTCGGGTAGCCTTCCACAAGCTTCCCACAATAAGTTGGGTGAATTTTGGCCCATTCCTCCTGACAGAGCTGGTGTAACTGAGTCAGGTTTGTAGGCCTCCTTGCTCGCACATGCTTTTTCAGTTCTGCCCACAAATGTTCTATAGGATTGAGGTCAGGGCTTTGTGATGGCCACTCCAATACCTTGACTTTGTTGTCCTTAAGCCATTTTGCCACAACTTTGGATGTATGCTTGGGGTCATTGTCCATTTGGAAGACCCATTTGCAACCAAGCTTTAACTTCCTGACTGATGTTGCTTCAATATATCCACATCAATTTCCATCCTCACGATGCCATCTATTTTGTGAAGTGCACCAGTCCCTCCTGCAGCAAAGCACTCCCACAACATGATGCTGCCACCCCCTGCTTCACGGTTGGGATGATGTTCTTCGGCTTGCAAGCATCCCCCTTTTTCCTCCAAACATAACAATGGTCATTATGGCCAAACAGTTCTATTTTTGTTTCATCAGACCAGAGGACATTTCTCCAAAATGTAAGATCTTTGTCCTCATGTGCAGCTGCAAACGTAGTCTGGCTTTTTAATGGAGGTTTTGGAGCAGTGGCTTCTTCCTTGCTGAGCGGCCTTTCAGGTTATGTTGATATAGGACTCATTTTACTGTGGATATAGATACTTTTGTACCCGTTTCCTTTGCTGCTGTTCTGGGATTGATCTGCACTTTTCGCACCAAAGTTCATCTCTAGGATGAGCGGTATGACGGCTAGGATGAGCGGTATGATGGCTACGTGGTCCCATGGTGTTTATACTTGCGTACTATTGTTTGTACAGATGAATGTGGTACCTTCAGGCATTTGGAAATTGCTCACAAGGATGAACCAGACTTTTGGAGGTCTACAATTTTTTTTCTGAGTTCTTGGCTGATTTCTTTTTGATTTTCCCATGATGTCAAGCAAAGAGGAGACATTTGTGGAGTGGTTGAAGAATGAGTTTTAATGACTCCAACCTAAGTGTATGTAAACTTCAACTGTACATACGTATTCAGACCCTTTGCTTTGAAACTCAAAATTGAGCTCAGCTGCATCCTGTTTCCATTGATCATCCTTAATGTTTCTACAACTTGATTGGATGCAACCTGTGGTAAAATCAATTGATTGGATATGATTTGGAAAGGCACACACCTATCTATATAAGGTCCCACAGTTGTCAGAGCAAAAACCAAGCCATGAGGTCGAAGGAATTGTCCGTAGAACTCAGAGACAGGATTGTGTTGAGGCACAGATCTAGGGAAGGGTACCAACAAATCTCTGCAGCATTGAAGTTCCCCAAAAACTCAGTGGCCTCCATCATTCTTAAATGGAAAAAGTTGGAACCACCAAGACTCTTCCTAGAGCTGGTCACCCGGCCAAACTGAGCAATCAGGGGAGAAGGGCCGTGGTCATGGAGGTGACCAAGAACCCGAGGTCACTCTGACAGAGCTCCAGAGTTCCTCTGTGGCAATGGGGTAACCTTCCAGAAGAACAGCCATCTCTGCAGCACTCCACCAATAAGGCCTTTATGGTAGAGTGGCCTGGCGGAGGCCAATCCTCAGTAAAAGGCACATGACAGCCCGCTTGGAGTTTGCCAAAAGGCACCCAAAGGACACTCAGAACATGATAAACAATATGTATTCGGTCTGATGAAACCTAGATTTAACTATTTGGTCTGAATGCCAAGCGTCACGTCTGGAGGAAATATGGCACCATCTCTACAGTGAAGTATGGTGGTGGCAGCATCATGCTGTGGGGATGTTTTTCAGTGGCAGGAACTGGGAGACTAGTCGGGTTTGAGAGAAAGATGAACGGAGCAAAATATAGAGATCCTTGGTGAAAACCTGCTCCAGAGCACTCAGGACTTCAGACTGGGGTGTTGGTTCATCTTTCAACAGGACAACGACCCTAAGCACACAGCCAAGACAACGCAGGAGTGGCTTCGGGACAAGTCTCTGAATGTCCTTGAGTGGCCCTGCCAGAGCCCGGACTTGAACCCGATCGAACATCTCTCCATCCAACCTGACAGCGCTTGAGAGCATATGCAGAGAAGAATGTGAGAAACTCCCCAAATACAGGTGTGCCAAGCTTGTAGCATCATACCCAAGAATACTCGAGTCTGTAATCGCTGACAAAAGGTGCTTCAACAAAGTACTGAGTAAAGAGTCTGAATACTTATGTAAATGGTATATTGTGTGTAGATTGAGTTTAAAAAAAAAATAACTATTTTATATTAAGGTTGTAACATAGCAATGTGGAAAAAGTGAAGGGATCTGAATACTTTCCGAATGCACTGTATATACTTCTTTCACATAGGATTCACGGTATTTTGCCTGTAAAAAGAACTATTGGGCACTATTTGTATGTCCACCTTACAAACAGGCCCATGTTTCCCATGGCTTCTATTTTTAATAAACCCATGGAGAATATACACAATCAAAAATAAATCCTTTATTAATTTGTTTAGGCAGGTCCTAAGAAACATAAGACTAATAAAAATATTATATATATTTTCAATAGAATATCATATTTTGAATTTAATTATGTTACCGGTCTGTGCAGCAATGGCTGCGCCATCCAAATACATTAAATAGTTTATTATTTTGTTAAACAGACACAGTCAACAGACCATAGGCTATATTTTATATTAAGACTATAATAGAATATAACAGAATAAAATGCAAACAATATTTTTCTGCCAAGGGATCGTGTATTTCTATTTATTATGGATCCCCATAAGATGCTACCAAGGCAGCAGCTACTATTCCTGTGGTCCAGGAAAATGATGGCAATCATACAATTTTAAAACATTACAATACATTCGCTACAGATTTCACAACACATTAAGTGTGTGCCCTCAGACCCCTACTCTACTACCACATATCTACCACACAAAATCTGTGTGTATAGTATGTTATCGTGTGTATGCATGTGGAACCGCGGTCATATAAAAAAGTATTTTTAAACAGAACCCAAGTCCATGCTTTTCTGATCCTCCAATTGACCGATAGGAAATGATAGCAATCCTATTTTCAAAAGGATGTGAGTCTCTTGTTCGTGTTTCACAATCTCCCGCGGGCTTTTCGAGTTGCCTATGCGTGATCCAGCAGACAAATTGGCCTACTCTTGATTTAGGCTACATTATTGCATGCTAAATGTTTCTGATCAGTGATAGATGAGGAAACAAAAATACGAGCAATACCACCTCCACTTATTTGCAGAGCCAGAAACCAATTAAGCAAATAGCCTACAGATAGAGATTCAGTGAAACAAAATCACATTGATTATCAGGGAAGACTTTGGTCGGGAGTAGGCCTAGGCTACTAAGCGACTGTGAATGAAAAGCAAAATAATCCACTTTTAACCATTTGTGCTTTGCTGAAAAAATATTGTTCCTTGTGGTATGGGTCAGATTGACCCACACAGTTTAAACACAGACTGTCAAAGAATCAAGTAAAAACAAACACAACGTTATTTTGTCTTGTCTGACCTTTTCATGAAGAAGAAATACAAGAACATTTGATTTCAAAAACTTTATATTTATGAACTATTTATTAAACATATTTTCTTTTTCACAAATGAGCATTTTCTGTTTCCCCAAGAAGGTATTTGTTTTGTATTTCCCAGTAATGGTAACAATTCGGTGTGATTTGACCCTATTGGTCAAAATGTTCCCTTCAGCCTTTCTCTCCACATGTTGAACACAATGTTTGTGTGTCCTTTCTGCAGTTGTATTTATTGAATTCTACACAAGTGGTTTAGCTTTTACTGTCTTGGCGAAGGGGGCAGAGAAAATCGGTCGGCCCTGGAACAATTTTGATTACATTGGAAGCTGACAGTCGACCTTGACTTCTTTGTGGTGACGGTGACCATTCTATATTACCATCAGTATGTTCACATTTTGAAGTTAGGTTCATGACCCTAAATTAAGAAAAGTCATTTAATTTCATGGAGAAAAGGAGAGGTTAACTGGTCAAATTGACCCACAACATAACAGGAGGGTTAAAATACATAGATTCACTATAAGTTTGCATTCTGCTGTTATGTCAAATTAACTTATGATTACTCTATTTTTCTTGCGCCAGACACAATAATTTTTGAAAACTTGCTTGATTGGTCGATGTCCTCATTGGGGTTTTACAGATGTTTAATATGTTTTATGTACACACTTCATTAGAATATTTATGAAAGGCACATTGTTATATTTGGTAACATTTGAGTGATTTCCCCTCGACTCCAACCCCATTCAATGCATTGAACGGATGTGGTTGGAGCTATGTCTACATAAGGCTGCTAATAAAATTAAATAAAACTCACAAAGGCCTTAAGGCCGACACGCAAAGCTTATTAAAGAGCAGTGTGCGGGTTACTTCTTTTTTCTCATCTTATTCAACTGTTACCATGCATCTGCAAAAAAGATAGCTCAGATGTGCGAGTGCCTTTTTTGAATTTTGAGGTCAAATACAGTCAACAGATTGTTCCAAACAAGAATAATGCAGCTTTCCTCTTTGCTTCTTAAAATAAATCTTTCTATTTCTATGATTCAAACAGTTCTCCCAAATGTTTTGATCTACAGTATATTACAAGTCAAATCGCAATCACAATATTTTGCCCATATCTTGCAGTCTTAGTACCAAGGTATAGTTCCCTATTTAGGTTTCTGTTGCTATTATTTACTGCAATACAAGTGTGTACTATTGTGCATTTTCATATCGTGTCTTTTTTTTTCCTGTGGGGAGGAGTCTGCTTCTAATTGCTTGTAAGGGATCTGCCTTTGGACCGCCTTTCCGATAGAGGAGCAGATATTCACCATTCAATTGACTTGAATCCTGTTATGCTTAACCAAAGAGCAGGGTGTGTGAACATTCTTTCATTTATGCTAATTGCATTTTCCAACTAAAGTTTCACATGAAGTGTAATATTCGGAGTCTCCGAAAATAATACTTTTTTTCTCCCCCATTCCTGGCAACCAACATGAAAAGGAAAAAGATATCTTGCTTGAAAATTGTTAGGTCATTTCTGATCTGTACCATGGTATTTGATTTCCCATCAATATATGAGAACGGAGCAGTCTGTTATACCCATGGTGATTTGTCATGCTGAAATTAATGGAAATGGTCCCTGATCATTTTCACCTCACAGCACATCTGCAGTGTGTATGCTTAGGTCATGCATGCATTTATGCCAGCTGTAATTCAAGAGTAGAAATAACAATGCTCATACAACTGTGGCTTGACAGATTAGAATAATCTATTTATTTTTCCTGAAATTAGCCGTCAGGGAATATTAGGGCCAGAGCCTAGTTCCCTCCATTTTATAGGTTTGGTTACATGGGAGGGGGTAAGTTAGAACTTGATCACTGATGTGATGGGCTTTTGTGTAATTAGTCACACTTCACTGTGTTCTAATAAGAAAAATGTTAGATTTTTAAGGGACTGAAGGTGTAGGCCACTAGGCCTAGTCTGAAAGTGGACAATTTCATCTGTCACACAATGGCTTCCCTGTGTATATGTAACTTATTTACACTTAACAAAAATACAAATAAATAAATAAAGTGTTGGTCTGATGTTTCACGAGCTGAAATAAAATATTTCTGAAATTTTCCATACACAAAAAGCTTAGTTCTCTCAAATTTTGTGCGCAAATTTGTTTGCATCCCTATTACTGAGTATTTGTCCTTTGCCAAAATAAACTATCCACCTGACAGGTGTGGCATATCAAGAAGCTGATTAAACAGTGCGATCATTACACAGGTGCATCTTGTGCTGGGGACAATAAAAGGCCACACTAAAATGTGCAGTTTTGTCACAACACAATGCCACAGATGTCTCTAGTTCTGAGGGAGTTTGCAATTGGCATTCTGACTGCAGGAATGCCCACCAGGGCTGTTACCAGATAATTTAATGTTAATTCCTCTACCATAAGCCGCCTCCAATGTTGTTTTAGAGAATTTGGCAGTATGTCCAACCGGCAGGCTATTGCTAGTAATGTATTACAACGATTGGATGACTTTGGGAGTTTCAGTAAGCAACAATTTGATTACATTCATTCAATTGCGTTATTAGCCTACTTTATTTCAATATTTTCGTCATTCAGTGATAATTATTTCCACTAAAATGCTTTATGGATCCATCCAGTTGTGATAAAGTTAAGTAAACACTGCATTCTTAGTGGCGGGCCTTGCGAATAGATGGGAGAAGTGACATGCCTCAAAGTTCAGAGGATGGTTATTGGCCGCTGCTTAGCAACCATCAAGAGTTTAAGAGTGTAGTGCGTGCCAATGCCGGTTCAGCATTACAGCTACATTTCATACTAAACCGTAGGCAGAAGTTTACCGAATTGATTACTAGGTTGTTAGGCTGAAAAAAAGGTTTTGGCTTTGATACCGACAATACCCTTCAGATATAAGGAAAATAGTTGGGGGGGTTAATCCATCCTCATTAAGCAGCAATGTTCTCAAACATTTTAACATACATGTTAGGAAGCCTCCATGGAGCCTACTGCCAGTTGTACTAGCCTGTAACTGAAATTACTCTCCATTTGATGTTTTACTTCTCCTTGGTAGAGTAAACAACATGTGGGCTTCCTCATTGTCGATTCACAGTACTTCCCCCAGGCCTGCCTGCATTACTCACAACAAGCGGTCGGAGGAGGCCTCTCATGAAAATGAATTAAAACTAATGCTAATTGGACGATAATGAAACCATATGCATCCATGTGCATGAACTAAAAGGATTCAGTTTGTCTCGTGCCGCTCGCCTGTTCTGTGATGTGTTGAACCTAAATTAGATTGCTGTGGGCTTCTTCCGCCCCAAAATATTACCCTTTTAAAGGTTGGTTGCTCTGTGAGTGCTGTGAAGTTGTGGTTGCTGACCTGGGGGCCACAGTGGGAGGAACAGCAGCAGCCTCATAAAGGCAGGGCCTGCTGCATGTGGAGGGGAAACTGCACACCCCTGCGTTTGTATGCAAATGCCCCTCTGCAAATAAATGCACCACCATAACAAAAAGAATGTGGCAGCAGCACCTAAGCGCTCAGTCACCTTTCAAAGCTCGGGCCCAACGTTGGAGCCAGTCTTGGGAAAACCAACTGTGGCTTTTCACATTTCATTTGGGTCATCTGCCCGAGTGAGGCCTTTGAGCAGGGGGGGCTGTATGTATCAAAAGAGAGACCTCTCTTGCCATGGACCACTGTCTGGCAACAATGTCCTGAATAAAGGGAAGAATTTGTCTGTCAGATATGAATGTCTTTGAAAGCTATGTGAGATAAGCTTGAGTTTGTCTGCACACCTCTTCAATGAATGATAACCTACATGCTTATCTAGTAGCTTATAGGCTTGAAGTCTGATTACTACCTCTGAGGGTTTAGAGCTTGATGTAGTCACCTCCTCAAGTGCTTGGGAGTATGGCTAGACAGTACACTCCTTCTCTCAGCACATATCAAAGCTGCAGGCTAAGGTTAAATCTAGACTTAGTTTCCTCTATAGTATTCGCTCCTCTTTCAACCCAGCTGCCAAACTAACCCTGATTCAGATGACCATCCTACCCATGCTAGATTACAGAGACGAAATGTATAGATTGGCAGGTAAGGGTGCTCTCGAGCGGCTAGATGTTCTTTACCATTCGGCCATCAGATTTGCCATCACTGCACTCTATACTCCAGTACACTGGTCATCTCCATATACCTGTTGCAATACCCCAATGGTTGATGCTTAAAACCCTCTTAGCCCTCACTCCCCCTTATCTGAGATACCTATTGCAGTCCTCATCCTCCACATACAACACCCGTTCTGCCAGTCACATTCTGTTAAAGGTCCCCAAAGCGCACACACCCCGAGGTCGCTCCTCTTTTCAGTTCGCTGCAGCTTGCGACTGGAACGAGTTGCAACAAACACTCAAACTGGACAGTTTTATTGCAATCTCTTCATTCAGACTCAATCATGAACACTCTTACGAGAAGCAGCCACAACTGTCAGTGATGTATTGTTGTCTCTACCTTCTTGCCCAGTTGTCTGTGCCCAATCATGTTTGCACCATGTTTTGTGCTGCTACCATGTTGTGCTGCAACCATGCTGTGTTGTCATGTGTTGCTGCCATGCTATGTTGTCTTAGGTCTCTCTTTATGTTGTGTTGTCTCTCATGTTGTGATGTTGGTTTTGTCCTATATTTGTTTTTTATATTTAATCCCCCGTCCCCGCAGGAGGCCTTTTTGCCTTTTGGTAGGCCGTCATTGCAAATAAGAATTTGTTCTTAGCGGACTTGCCTAGTTAATTAAAGTTGAAATAAAAAAAGTGATGTGAATTAACGAATTTCATATCATGAATGGCACCATCTTCCCTATATAGTACACAACTTTTGGCTTAAGCCCTATGGGCCCTGGTTGAAAGTAGTGCACTATGTAGGGAATGGGCCTCCATTTGGGATACACACATTATCACACCTTTGACCTCAGAGGCTCCACCGCTTCCCATACTCCTAGTATGTAGGGTTGACCCTTTTGCATCAGGAAAATAGCTCATCCAAATGTGAGAAACATCACTGACGACAGCCAATTTAAATATTTAACAATGTCATTGAGTTCTGGAGTGCGCTCACCACAGGAACAAAACTATATTCTGTGAGAATAAGCCCTATCATGAAAACATTTCAATTTACATAATATGTACTAGGGATGCCGCGGTATGACATTTTTGATATCTGATATTTTCCTTGCAAAATAAAACGATCCCGATAACCGATATACATATTTTTTGCGGCCTTTTAATTATTCTAGTACGGTTAAATAGTTGAAGCGCACACACACACACACACACACACACTGACCAAAAAGTTATTTTTGTTGGTGCTTACATATGTCCCCATTACCAGTAAAACATAATCAAAACCTTTTTCTTTCACTTACTTGATATGCCGTTTCATTGTTAATTTGTTCAGTCTCAACCAGGATTTCATCATATGTGTCAAGCAGTGAAGTTTCAGCTCTGTCTGTCCGTGGCCTCTCTTCCTCGGTGCGCACTGTCACTGTGTCCATTCCATCTTGTGCAGCTGTGTCTGTAACATTTCACATAAACCCTGTTCCGTGCCTGCATCAAAGTAGCGGTCCTTGTACCTAGCATAGAGCATGGTGGCGACACTGTAGAGGCTCAGAGACAATGCCACCGAATCGCTTGTTCACAGCCTCTAGTAGAGTACTTTTCCAAGTTAACCCCTTTGTTGGCATTTTTGTTGAGCAGGCGTTTCAATACCATGGCAGCGTATCACGTCTGATGCAGGCGCAGTTGAGCTTATTTATCAAATCAGGGTTTCTAATGGAGCTAGAAGTGTTCATGTTTCAAACATGTTCTCAAATGCCATTGAAATGGCAGCAGCGTATGAGAACCAGCACATTCTTCAGCATGCAAAACGGCTTTCGTCAGTACGAAATCCTTGTCGACCCACTGTGCTGTCAGACTCCATGCTCACGGGGCTGACATTGCTGGTCCAAATGTTAGTCGTGTAGCTAATAGCAGTGACGTCCATAGCAAATAGCTCATGGATGTGAGTTTCAACAATACTGTGTAACTCCGGTACGGCAAAATCTGAAAAATAGAGCCTATTTGGTAGTGTGTACCGGTGCTCGACCAGTCGGCGAAAGCCAACATCATCCACGACAGAGATTGGTTGATTGTCAATGGCAATGAATTCTATTATCTAGGCATTAATGGATTTAGCCTTT
This sequence comes from Oncorhynchus clarkii lewisi, assembly GCF_045791955.1. NCBI lineage: Eukaryota > Metazoa > Chordata > Actinopteri > Salmoniformes > Salmonidae > Oncorhynchus > Oncorhynchus clarkii. The sequence goes on along the minus strand of NC_092166.1, from coordinate 20,282,435 downwards.
GAGTTGTCTCGCTGAAATTTTCTTACTCTTTCAAATGACTGCTTGACTTGTTGACTTCTCAGTCCACACAGCAGACGTTGTGGGCTAGGTTAGGAATGCTGTGTTGCATGTTTAGCTCTATTTTCCGTGGCGTCATTACGTCATCTACCTACGTTATATTGGTATGCACGTCAGATTTGACATTGTTTTTGAACATCGGCGTTAAACTCGACATCAGGCCGCTGCCGATTTTTAGCTAATATCGTCCGATTCTGATATGCTTACCAATATATCGCGCATCCATAATATGTACGTACACTTTTCAACATTAGCAATGGGAATGTCACAAGCCACGAGAGGGTTCGGTTGACATTCTTGCTTCGCAGCTCAAAAGTACCGTAAATGTCGGAAGCCGCTAGCCAGGAGGCTAAGCATTGCAAACTATATTTAGGCCCACACTCTTGTCTTGAATAGTGCAACAATTCACAAGCATGTGCAGACAATTAAACAATTAAATTTCTCGTCCATACACTCATTTATATTTGATCTTCAAGGCAAAAGCAGAGTTACTGCTAACGGATCATGTCTTCATCATGTAACGTTAGCCTATCAAAAATGACCTATTACCCTTCTAATACAAATAGAAGTACAGTAGGCCTACCTTAAAACATAACAAACCATGCTTATCTTTGATCAATATCATGCACATCATTAGGCTGTGGTAAATGCAAATTGTGTCTGAAAACGTGGGTATAATTCACATGGGAGTTGATGTTGACCTGTTTTATATGGAAGCCCATTCCCACCACCCAAAAATAAAATGCATATTAACCCAGCAAAAAAAGAAACGTCCCTTTTTCAAGACCCTGTCTTTCAAAGATAATTCATAAACATCCAAATAACTTCACAGATCTTCATTGTAAAGGGTTTAAACACTGTTTCCCATGCTTGTTCAATGGACCATAAACAATTAATGAACATGCACCTGTGGAACGGTCGTTAAGACACGAACAGCTTACAGAAGGTAGGCAATTAAGGTCACAGTTATGAAAACTTAGGACCCTAAAGAGGCTTTTCTGCGGACTCTGAAAAACAACAAAAGAAAGATGCCCAGGGTCCCTGCTCATCTGCGTCAACGTGCCTTACAACCCAAACTGGCTGGGCCCGTGCGCCATAGTGCATACATTTATTTTGTCTCCCCACACCAAACGAGATCATGACACGCAGGTTAAAATATCAAAACAAACTCTGAACCAATTACATTAATTTTTGGGACAGGTCGAAAAGCATTAAACATTTATGGCAATTTAGCTAGCTAGCTTACACTTGCTAGCTAATTTGTCCTATTTAGCTAGCTTGCTGTTGCTAGCTAATTTGTCCTGGGATATAAACATTGAGTTGTTATTTTACCTGAAATAAAACACACAAAACGGTCAACCGAATCGTTTCTAGTCATCTCTCCTCCTTCTAGGCTTTTTCTTCTCTTGACTTCATATTGCGATTGGCACCTTTCATAAATTAAGTGCATTACCGCAACTGACCTCATTTTGTCTTTCAGTCACCCACATGGGTATAACCAATGAGGAGATGGCACATGAGTACCTGCTTCTATAAACCAATGAGGAGATGGGAGAGGCAAGACTTGCTGCGCAATCTGCGTCACAAATAGAACTGACTTCTATTATAGCCCTTGGCAACGCAGACTCTCGTTGGCGCAATAATTGAATAATATAGATTTCTAAATTAATTTGCAACGCTCCCACTCGCAGCGCCAGCGGTGTAGTCAGCCTGTCAGGCATGCTGCAAGGAGGCTTGAGGACTGCCAATGTGGCCAGGGCAATAAATTGCAATGTCTGTACTGTGAGATGCCTAAGACAGCGCTACAGGGAGACAGGACAGACAGCTGATCGTCCTCGCAGTGGCAGACCACGTGTAACAACACCTGTACAGGATTGGTACATCCAAACTTCACACCAGCGGGACAGGTACAGGATGGCAACAAAAACTGCCCGAGTTACGCCAGGAATGCACAATCCCTCCGTCAGTGCTCAGACTGTCCGCAATAGGCTGAGAGAGGCTGGACTGAGGGCTTGTAGGCCTGTTATAAGGCAGGTCCTCACCAGACATCACTGGCAACACCGTCACCTATGGGCACAAACCCAACGTCGCTGGACCAGACAGGACTGACAAAAAGTTATCTTTTTCTTTTCTCACTGACGAGTCGCGGTTTTGTCTCACCAGGGGTGATGTTCGGATTCGCGTTGATTGTCGAAGGAATGAGCATTACACCGAGGCCTGTACTCTGGGGCGGGATCGATTTGGAGGTGGAGGGTCCATCATGTTCAGGGGCGGTTTGTCACAGCATCATCGGACTGAGCTTGTTGTCATTGCAGGCAATCTCACGGCTGTGCGTTACAGGGAAGACATCCTCCTCCCTCATGTTGTACCCTTCCTGCAGGCTCATCCTGACATGACTCTCTAGCATGACAATGCCACCAGCCATACTGCTCGTTCTGAGCGTGATTTCCTGCAAGACAGGAATTTCAGTGTTCTGCCATGGCCAGCCAAGAGCCCGTATCTCAATCCCATTGAGCACGTCTGGGACCTGTTGGATCAGAGGGTGAGGGCTGGGCCATTCCCCCCAGAAATGTCCGGGAACTTGCAAGGTGCCTTGGTGGAAGAGTGGGGTAACGTCTCACAGCAAGAACTGGCAAATCTGGTGCAGTCCTTGAGGAGGAGATGCACTACAGTATTTAATGCAGCTGGTGGCCACACCAGATACTGACTGTCACTTTTGATTGTGAAGATTAATTCATCTCCCAGTGTCTGGTGGAAAACAGACTGAACCAGGTTTTCCTCTAGGATTTTGCCTGTGCTTTGCTCCATTCCGTTTATTTATCCTGAAACTCCCCAGTCCTTAACAATTTACAAGCATACCCATATCATGACGCAGCCAACACTTTTTATAAAAATATGAAGAGTGGTACTCAGTAATGTATTGGATTTACCCCACTCAACTTTTTATCCTGGATACAATGTGTTAATTGCTTTGCCACATTTTCTGCAGTCACCATTGGCCTCATGGTGAAATCCCTCAGTGGTTTCTTTCCTCTCTGGCAACTGAGTTAGGAAGAATGCCTATGTATTCCTGTGTAATTAATAACTTCACTATGCTCAAAGGTATATTCAATGTCTACTTTTTATTTTTTACCCGTCTACCAATAGGTGCCCTTCATTGCGAGGCATTGAAAAAACCTCCCTGTTCTTTGTTGTTGCATCTGTGTTTGAAATTCAATGCTCGACATAGGAACCGTACAATTATCTGTATGTGTGGGGTGGAGAGATGAGGTAGTCATAAAAAAATCATGTTAAACACTATTATTGCACAGAGTGAGTCCATGCAACTTATGTGAATTGTTAAGCACATTTTTACTTCTGAACTTATTTAGGCTTAGGGATGGAATACGTATTGACTCAAGACATTTCCGATGGTAATTAATTTGTTAACATTTCTAAAAACATCATTCCAGTTTGTCATTATGGGGTATTCTGTGTAGGCCAAATCTCAATTAATAATTTTTAAAATTCAGGCTGTAAAACATCAAAATGTGGAAAAAGTCAACGGGTCTGAAGGCACTGTAGGTTATGTTTCTTAATTTGTAGCATTGTGAGGCGATTTCCATCTATCCACTTTGCAGAGATCAACATAGCAGGGCTGCTGGCAAATGTATGGCGAGCTGGCATTTGCACCAGCACTTTTAATTATTGACCCAAAAACATTGAAAAGAGGGACAAAGTACTGTTGTCCCATCTTAGCCCATAGATTTATTACTATTTCATACCCAGAGTTTTACCTGGTTAGGTTAGCCTACCAGATCAGGAGGAACTCTGGGCCCCAGAAAAACAATCCCCCCCCACCACTCTGGGACCTGTGGTGCCAACTCTGAAATCACACCACAATGTTACAACTGAAAAAACATTTCATATTTGTATAATCTACTATCTCACCATTTTGACTTGTGTAGTTTGACTTCCTTATCTCCAAATTTAGACTTGCATATCTAAAACTGTAGATGGGCATATTACCTTTTATTTTGTATTATGGTGGCGGGAATGGGCTTCCAAAGTTTAACGTAGCTCAGTGCAGCTGGCAGCTACTGCGACAATTTCAAGATGTAACAGGCTGTTACTGCAATTTCAAGTAAAAACTCAAAACAAGTCTCAGATATAAGGAAATTGTCTGTACATTTCAGCTGTTTCAAAAACATTGCTCTGCGATGACAACTTGTACTGGAGGAGTGTTGAGATCGAGACAGTTCTGTCTACACTGCCCTGCTCAGTCGGACAACTGTAGGGTGAATGTTGTGCCTGACCTCCGGAGGTAATTTCGCAAGTTTACACAAGTTTTTTTTTCTGTCGAGAATCGATACCTCTCAAATGTCCCTTTGCTATCGTCAATGAGAAAATGTTTCACGTGGCCCTGCACTAGCATTATAATACAAAATACTGAAAAACAGACTGGATACAAATTATTTATTTTGAGTGTGACAGATGTTTTTGGACATCTAGAAATGCTTCTTTTTACCCATTTCTTCAGATTTGAGAAACCGATGCCTCAAGTCCTCAACTGGCAGCTTCATTAAGTAGTACCCGCAAAACACCAGTCTCAATGTCAACAGTGAAGAGGCAACTCCGGGATGCTGGCCTTCTAGGCAGAGTTCCTCTGTACAGTGTCTGTGTTCTTTTGCCCATCTTTTCTTTTTATTGGCCAGTCTGAGATGTGGCTTTTTCTCTGCAACTCTGCCTAGAAGGCCAGCATCCCGGAGTCACCTCTTCACTGTTGATGTTGAAACTGGTGTTTTGCCGGTACTATTTAATGAAGCTGCCTGTTGAGAACTTGTGAGACATCTGTGTCTCAAACTAGACACTAATGTACTTGTCCTCTTGCTCAGTTGTGCACCGATGCCTCCCACTCCTCTTTCTATTCTGGTTAGAGCCAGTCTGTGCTGTTCTGTGAAGGGAGAGGTACACAGCGCTGTACCAGATCTTCAGTTTCTTGGCAATTTCTCGCATGGAATAGTTTTCATTTCTCAGAACGAGAATAGACTGATGAGTTTCAGAAGAAAGTTATTTGTTTCTGGCCATTTTGAGCCTGTAATCGAACCCACAAATGCTGATGCTCCAGATACTCAAACTAGTCTAAAGAATTGCTTCTTTAAAATCAGAACAGTTTTCAGCTGTGCTAACATAATTGAAAATGGAATTTCTAATAATCAATTAACCTTTTAAAATGATAAACTTGGGTTAGCTAACACAACGTGCCATTGGAACACAGGAGTGATGGTTGCTGATTATGGGCCTATGTAGATATTCCATAAAAAATCTGCTGTTTCCACCCACATTGTTAATGTTGCAAATGACTAATGTCTACACTGTATTTCTGATCAAATCAAACTTTATTTGCCACATGCGCCGAATACAACAGGTGTAGACTTTACCATGAAATGCTTACTTACAAGCCCTTAACCAACAGTGAAGTTCAAGAAGAAGAAAATATTTACCAAGTAGACTAAAATAAAAAGTAATAATAAAAAGTAACACAATAAGAATAACAACAATGAGGCTATATACAGGGGGCACCGGTACCGAGTCAGTGTGCAGGGGTACAGGCTAGTTGATGTAATCTGTACATATAGGTGGGGGTGAAGTGACTATGCATAAGTAACAAACAAACAGCGAGTAGCAGCAGTGTACAAGGAGGAGTGGTCAATCTAAATTGTCTGGTGGCGATTTTTATGAATTGTTCAGCAGTCTAATGGCTTGGGGGTAGATGCTGTTGAGGAGCCAATTGGCCCTAGACTTGGCGCTCCGGTACTGCTTGCTATGCAGAAGCAGAGAAAATAGTCTAACTTGGGTGACTGGAGTCTCTGACAATTTTATGGGCTTTCCTCTGACACCGCCTATTATATAGGTCCTGGATAGCAGGAAGCTTGGCCCCAGTGATGTACTGGGCCGTTCGCACTACCCTCTGTAGCGCCTTAGGGTCAGATGCTGAGCGGTTGCCATACCAGGTGGTGATGCAACCATTCAGGATGCTCTCGATGGTGCAGCTGTAGAACCTTTTGAGGATCTGGGGACCCATGCCATTTTTTTTCAGTCTCCTCAGGGGGAAAAGGTTTTGTTGTGCCCTCTTCATGACTGTCTTGATATGTTTGGACCATGATATTTCTTTGGTGATGTGGACACCAAGGAACTTGTAACTCTTGACCCACTCCACTACAGCCCCGTCGATGTTAATGGGGGCCTATTCTTTCAAAGACCAGGACATTTCTAAGTGACCCAAAACTGCACTATTGCAAAGTAATAGATGATTAGCACTGGGTTTTACTTATCTTTGAGTGACTGTGACGGATTGGTGGATTTGTGGCAAGAACAAAGGCCACGAAGCTCAGTCTTGACTCACTTGTGTCCTCCAAAAGGAAATGATTTGCATGAAGCTAGTAGCTATTCTCGCCTTGTGTTAATCAGGCTGCTGTCTGCTGTAACCTGAGCTGTAGAGATAAAGCATGATTGATATTTATGTCCCATGCTGCCTTATCCTATTCTTTTTGGGGAAAACCAGCAGTGTAAAGGGTGTGTCCCAAATGCCACCCTATTCCCTATATAGTCCACTACTTTTGACCAGAGGGAATAGGGTGCCATTTAAGAGCCCTCGTTTGTATAGTGTTTTCCTACCCCCTTCAGGGAGCAGCTGCTCTGAGGGAGATAGAACACCTTACTGTGATTCCGGATGGCCCTCCATACTAAGAAAGTGTAACAAAACCCCCTGAGTCACCTCCTCTCTGTTGTCCCACATGGTTTACAGCTGGAATGCCACACAATTTGATAAAGACAGAGCTCCAATCATGCTCCAAATCAGTTAATTGCAGTAATTTCCTTCTTTTGACAGTCAGGCTCAGCCCCTAAATCCCCAGCTGCCAATTAAGGTTGCTAATTTGCAATGCTGTTGAATAGTTAGCTGTTGTCCTCTGGGACACACAGGTCTCTGTTTCAGCCTAGGTAGTTAAGGAGGAGAATGGGTGGAAGGTAGCCTAGTGGTTAGAGTGTTGGGCCAGTAACCGAAAGGTTGCAAGTTCGAATCCCCGAGTTGACAAGGTAAAAATCTGTCGTTCTGCCCCCGAACAAGGCAGTTAACCCACTATTCCTAGGCCATCATTGTAAATAAGAATTTGTTCTTAACGGACTTGCCTAGTTAAATAAAGGTACAAAAAATATATATTTAAAAACATACACCTATTGTTATTAGGGTTGGGAGATATCACAATTTTCATACTGTTTCTGTCCGTTACCGGGGTATACGGTATTACCACATATGTGGGGCGCACAAAAAAACATCTTGATCCAGGAGGGGATTGAATGTATCTGTTGTAACCAAGAAGCTTGATCTTGACATCTAGTCTCTTCGCTAACAAGTTACCAAGCCACATGCATATCTGGAGCCCCGAGCTGGATATAATTCATGACACAATTTCCTATAGCTATACTTAACTTATAAGCAATGAAGTAGCACGCACCCCCGCATAATTATAATATATATATTTAAATGGTATTGAAAATCATACTGTCTGTATTTTGAAATAACCCTGTATACGGTGTATCGCCAAAGCCTAATTGTTATATCCCAATTTTGATGTCGTGAGGTTTTTTTCAATAGTGACAGACAGTGTACAGTTCAGTAGGTCAGTTTCATTATCACACCCCTCTCTGTCTGTGTGTGGTTTGTCTTTTACCTCAGTTCTTTCCCTCCCCACCTGTTGGCCAGGGTTTCTGGATAAAGGATGTCAGGCTATTGTCCATTGGAGGAGCTGCTTGTATTTACGGGTTACCATGGTGACCTGGCTAGTGCTTACGAACAGGTATAGGTTGTTCTAGGTGTCTGTGTAGGGCTTGAGGTAAAGACTTGTTGCCGGACACAAAACATCCTCTGTTGTACTATGCAGCAGAGGCTCTGGGTGTGGACGCAACTGGCAAACACAGGGGGAATTAAGTAAAGGAAATTGATGACGCTATTACCCAAAGTTGCAGTCTAAAATGTAGTTTTGTGTCCCATGTTATAATTGTTATGCTATTCAGAGTGGTGATTCATCCTTGAAATAAAGGACGTTGTTTTATTGACTTCTTTGAACAAGTGGTAAATGTCAAGTTTCCCCCTCAGAAAGAAAAGAACACTGCGTAAGCACTGTGGTAATTAGGCAGAATATTCACATCACCACCGTATTTAAGATTGCCAAAGAGCTGCTACTTCACCGTTTTTTGAATAACAACAGTAAGCAAATTCAATAGGCTTATAGTCTACTTCTGCTAAGATCAAAACCGAAAGGACTTTATTTTCTTTGAGGAACCATATTTACCCTTGAGCTTTTCTCTTGGGGAAAAAAATAAGTGAATTCTCTAGTTTTGAGCCTGGAAGTAGAAGTTGAAGATCCTATATACATATATTTGTGTGTGTTCGTGTGTGTGTTTTAGGAGGAGGACCTATTCTATATTGGCAGTGATTAGCAACCAAAGCATGCCCCTGAAACCCCATCCAGGACAGGTGGCAGAACCTCACCCTGGCTCCCAGACATTCCAGACAGGCTTCTGGAGGGTTGGATTTTTCCCTGGCCATGTGGAACGGGCCTGGTCAGGGCCTGCTGCTGGACATCTCTGCCTGGCTGATGCCTGACCAGAGTATTCATAGATGCCAGAAGTGCCAGTTGCCTTAGTTCCAGTCACAGATTTAGTTCTCTTTCTGTCTTTCACACCTGTATAGTAGACACACGGGCACGTCGTTTCTCTCACTGTAGCTGCTATTTGTGTGCTTTGCTTTGACCCCTGCCGGGTCACAAACTGGCAAAGTTCTTTAGCTTCCAGCTGGCAAGACATCACTGCTAATTGTTTTTAGACCCATATGCCACAAAACAAGCATACGACCGTGTGGGGACTCAACTCCAGGACACCCACACAGTGACAGCCTCATTACTCAATAACCTAAAGGATTCCCTCCCTATAGCTGTGGAGCTGTTCTGATTCATTATCCCCATGTCTCTTTTCTCCTGACTCTCTCACAGCCCAAGCAGCAATCCCAGCTTTGTGTGGTAGCGGAATGCTGCATTATGCGAAATGTGATTCACACAGACTGAGGCATGCTCACCATGGCTCATATTATTTGGCACAGAGCGCCTCAAGCTTTGGAGCCGCCTACTGTGGCTGGTGTGTCCACCGTCCACCGTCCACCCCCCCCCCCCCCCACACACACACACACACACACAATCAGGGGCTTTGACCTTTAATGCTTTTCAGTGCTCTAACAACTGTAGTTGTCAAAGTGTCTGAGACCGATTTAGGACCTTAAGCCCTCTGTCTGTTTGTTTCCAGGGGGAATGTTAAGTGAGGGGGACATAGTGTTTCCTGTCCTGTCATTGAATAAACTGCTTTGTTGCACCCGACAAAAGTGCAAGGTCCGAATCACCTCATAAAACCCCAAATGCTTTAAAGCCTTCTGGCCTTGTTCCTGCACACAGATTAGACTAGTCCTGGACTAAAAAGAATGCTGGGGAGATTCTTAATTGAATTGGCTTTTTAGTCCAGAACTAGGTTTAGTGCCTAATCTGTAGTTGTCTGCGATACCGGTCCTTTTCATTTAATTGAAATCTGTCTTTGCTAGCCTACAGTTTGACTGGTGTTGTTCACATTGACATTGCTTAATTCATGCATATTTCTTGGGTATTCTACAGCTATATGAGTGCAAATGAAAGCTCATCAAATTAGACATGTTTGAGTTGTCTCTGAAGGATTTGCCATGCCTCTTTTCAAAGACCTCAGTCCTCAGAATGGGATGATGACGGTTAGATAGCAAATGTTCTTAAACCAACCAGACAAACGAGCTTCTGCAGCTGAGCATGGAGGAGTTATGTAAGGGGAATAGCCAGTGGCGTACCCTCCCTGAGACCAGATGAACTTGTAAAAGCAGCCTTCTGACTAGCCTAAATGGTCTCATCTTCCTTAGTTTTTTTTCTGCACAGATTTGAAGTCATCTGTTCAGATGGAGGTATACACATCGTTCCTGTTCCTCTTCAATAGACACTGTTGGTAATTAGTTAGTGATGACGTATGGGTTTCTGTGGACGCGGTCGTTGGGATTTCTCAGAAACACAGACAAACTCCAATTCAATTTTTACTCCTACTTCGGAGAGTCCATTTTGTGGCCTTGAATTCCCCTGAGAAATGTGGCAATTTCACATGGTAGCTAGCTACATTTGAACAGTAGCAGGTGTGAGAAGGTTCCGTTCTCTTGGGTGTTTAGGCAGTGAAGCTTTGTGGTATGTTATTTCACATGCATCCAGAAATATATCTGTTAACTCTGCACCTACATCTCTGTGTAGTCTACCATTCCACAGTACAGTGCTATCACGGGATGGGAAGAAGTTATATTCTTCTCAGCATTGACGATTAATGATAGACGCTCCAGTGATGACACTCAAGCTTAGTTGATTCTCTTTTTCAAAAGAACTTTAAGTCCCTGTATTTCAGTGTCGGAAATGATGAGTAATAAATTGCACCGGATTATTTTGTTCCCGCCTGTAATCTTTGTATGGGAAATTGGAGGGATTCAGAAGGAGCTGAGCTGTTCACTCACTCACTCCCCAGTCAATTAGCCAACTGGCACACAGTTTCTTACTGGAGCTCAGCTACCCATATGTTGTACATAAACAATGAATACATTGATTGTGAAACAGCATAGGGTGCCATTTGGGACCCCGATCATTGACTGACTTGCTTTCGGCATAGTAAATAAACCTCTGGGAATAGTGCCTCCTTTGGACTCAACCTTGTTAGTCCATGGAGATTGATTAAGCCTGAAGGGCCCCTATAGCACTTTCCACTAATGCTCAGTGACATGTGGGCATGACCTATGCGATCTGCTTTCTTCCTAACTACTCTGTACCAATGCACCACCCAGACATCCATTTTTAATCACCTATGCGATCTGCTTTCTTCCTAACTACTCTGTACCAATGCCCCCCACCCAATTCCCAATATAGTTCACCATGGACCCTAGTTAAAAGTAGTGCACTATATAGCGAATAATGTGCCATTTGGGACAGAAGCATCTCACCAGTAGGAAAAGGTCACATCCTGTACCAGACATCCTGGAGGAGCAGTGAGGCAGTTTAATGGACACAAGGCAGTGCACTTTGTATTGTTACATACTTTTATATCATTATTTTTGCTAGATTAGGTAGGCTATCATGCTTGGTTTCAAGTATGATGATTATTTATTGGGCAAGGGAATTAAATGCCACATACATCACTGGTGTTTGTTTTTTAAAAGCAATATTTGTTATGTAATTAGTTATAGTAGACTTTGTTTTATGACAAGGCAAGGGATTCACCTTCCCCAGTTTTGCGTGTCAGTGGATAATGTAGGCGTAGTTGTTTTTAATCATATTTTCTCCCCCTTTTATTCTAATTCAATATTTACAAACCAAATCTGATATAATTGAAGATATTTTCAATAACATGCAGTGGGGTGAAAATCCATTGTTTGGTGCTTAGCAGAGGACAACTCTGCCCTCTACAGACGAGCTGTGTTGACTTCACCTTATTTTCTCTGGGCTCAACAGAGTTGATGTTAATTCATTTTCCTACCTAAAACTGATTCCTCTCTGTGTCAGTGGGATCAACAATACAGCTGTGTCTCGTGAGGATCTGTGTTTGGTTGGGCAGCTGACTTTTATCAGTCATAATGAGGCCTAAGCAAAAAGCAGTTCACTTCCCTATGGCTTACTCTCATTGCATACAAAAGGTGGTGTATAAAGTTTCAAGAGTTAAGAGAAATGTTCAATATAACCTCTTCCTTGTTTAACAGATTTTCCTAATTTACCGCGGGATCTTCTGTCCTGCTTCGTTCTTCTGAAGTGTCTCTCTTGTCCCCTCTGTGCAGATGTGAAGGGACCACCCACACACCGCTTTTCCTGCGGCCAGTCACCCTACTCCGAGACCAGTATGTGGGAGAGGAAGTACTGCATCCTGACTGATAGCCAGCTCATCCTGCTCAACAAGGAGGAAGAGGTGAGTGAAGTTCCTCCTAATACTACCCCTACGCACACACACACTTTGAGGGACAAAGGAAGGTGTGCATTGTAGGGTGCTCCACCTTGCATCTCTAAAAATCAATCCCGGCTTCTGTGTGTGCAGAAAAAAATATTAATTAAAGATCAGACCTAAATGTCCTATATTTCCCTGGCTGATAAAGTTCCTAAGCTACTGTGAAAACTATTACGGTTTCAGTATACATACTATAGAAAACATTATTTTCTGATGATGCCTTATTAATAGGGTGAGTGCTATTTGGAATCATTGGGATGCCCCTGCCCATAACCCTAACCCTTAGCTATTTTAAATTTCAACTTCAATGGGGTAGGGATGTCCCAAGGATCCCGGAAAGCACGGACCCTACTAACAGTGCCTCCTGTCTCCCCCTCTGTGTGATTCTCAGATGCCAGGTGAGGTGGTTGATGGTCCTACAGAGTCATCGAAGGGCAGGAGCCTACGTAGGACAGTCAGTGTCCCTTCAGAGGGACAGTTCCCTGAGTTCCAGGCAGAGGGCGCCTCCATGCTAGGTAAGACACACCACAGACTAGAAAGGAGAGGAGCCTCTGCAGTTACCGATCTGTTACAAAATGCACTGACTAATGGGACAGGGAAACATTGGCTGTCTCCCACATGGCACCTTATTCTCTTAATTTTTAATGTATTATTTATTTATTTGTAATAATGACAATTACAACAATACTGAATTAACACTTATTTTTACTTAATATAATACATAAATTTAGCCTCAAATAAATAATGAAACATGTTCAATTTGGTTTAAATAATGCAAAAACAAAGTGTTCACTTTATTTAACTAGGCAAGTCAATTAAGAACCAATTCTTATTTTCAATGAAGGCCTAGGAACAGTGGGTTAACTGCCTTGTTCAGGGGCAGAACGACAGCTTTGTACCTTGTCGGCTCGGGGATTCGATCTTGCAACCTTTCGGTTTACTAGTCCAACGAGGCTACCTGCAGTATTCTCTTGCGTTTGAGGACTTCTTGTAGGTTTTTAAATGCATACAGACTCATCTGAACATTACTAATTGTCTACACAATGGCTCAGGACCATAGAGAAACGTTGAAATTCCTGATATGGGTGATGGTGGTGATTTGATCTCCATCTCCGTATCCCTCCTGGAGTTTGTATTACACACTCTGCGACAAAGGAGTAGTCTGCAAGTATGAAGAACAATATCACAGGCATCGGTGGATTAAAAAGAACTGCAAGCAGCGTCCGGTACATAACCGCGGAAGAGCTTTTTAGAAAATATGCCATAGCTGCAGTAGGGAGTGTTATTATCAACTGAAATATCTTAATTATCTGATGATGAGTCTGTGGACTGCTGCTGCCCTCTTCCAGCCTGGTCTGTGAGAAACAGCTGTAAGCTCCCAAAGGGAACAAAATGACAAGTTATTAGCATAGGGTAACCTTGCAATAATAACAGAAAGGACTGACAACTATGTTAAATGTCTTGTATCGGTTTTCCTGAGGGTTTCGTTTCATTTAGGCCGGTTAGTGGAGATGTTCTACTGCTGGCGTCCGTAGGACGGGAGATGTTCTGTGGTGTAGGTGTCTTAGAGAATGTATAGACGGAGACAAAGCACCCAGTGTCTAACCTCTATCCATCCACCTCACGTGGTCTGAGTAGCATGACTGACCCCAGTGCCTTGACGTGGGCTTTTCCCAGCCAGGGCATTCACTGAGGGAATCTGCGGGGGTGCAGCTGCTAGCTGGAGGGGTGCTGGGCTGGGGGGTCAGTGGGAATAGGGAAGGGGTCATTGGGCTGGTTGTATTGTGACAGCAGCTGATGGGTAGAGGAATGAGGACGGACATGGGTTGCCTCCCAAATGGCACACTATCCCCTATATAGTGCACTACTTTTGACCAGAGCCCTGGTCAAAGGTATTCAGTATATAAAGGAATAGGGTGCCATTTTAAACACCGGCCCTGTAACTGTGAGAGTTAGTCATTCTCATGACCCTCTTAATGTTCTCTGTCCTAAAATGGGGGAGAGAGGGTTATTTATATGTTAATCTATAGTTTGCTTTGACAAAAGTGCCCCCAATGCTAGGTTTCAGGCCAATGCTGGGATTCTATGGGCATTCAACAATCATTTTGATTGACATATAAAGCAAACAACAACAAAAGAGGAGGAAACTTTGAGATGAATAGAAAGCCTTCCTTCTTAGATATTGTCCATTATTTCACTTTGTTTACAAAGTATGGTGTTGCGAGAGATAAACGTAATAGAGATTTATATAATATAAGTATGTGGAGACCCCTTCAAATTAGCTGACACGTGTATAATATCGAGCACACAGCCATGCAATCGGCATAGAAATACATTGGCTGTAGAATGGCCTGTAATATGAAGAGCTCATTGACTTTCAATGTGACACTGTCATAGGATAACACCTTTCCAACAAGTCAGTTCGTCAAATTTCTGCCCTGCTAGATGTTTCAGTAACCTTTTAAGTGATGTTATTGTGAAGTGGAAATGTATAGGAGCAACAACGGCTCAGCCGCGACATGGTAGGCCACACAACGGGACCACCGAGTGCTGAAGCACGTAGCACTTAGCGCGTAAAAATCAGTCCTCAGTTGCAGCACTCACTACCGAGTTCCAAACTGCCTCTGGAAGCAACTTCAGCACAACAACTGTTCGTCGGGAGCTTCATGACATGGGTTTCCATGGCCGAGCAGCCGCACACAAGCCTAAGATCACCATGTGCAATGCCAAGCATCGGCTGGAGTGGTGTGAACCTCGCTGCCATTGGACTGAAGCAGTGGAAATGCATTCTCTGGAGTGATGAATCACGCTTCACCATCTGGCTGTCTGATGGTTGAATCTGGGTTTGGCGGATGCCAGGAGAACGCCAACTGTAAAGTTTTGTGGAGGAGGAATAATGGTCTGGGTGGTTTTTCATGGTTCGGGCTAGGCCGCTTAGTTTCAAGTAAAGGGACATCTTAACTATACAACATACATTCCAGACGATTCTGTGCTTCCAACTTTGTGGCAGCAGTTTGGGTAAGGACCTTTCCTGTTTCAACATGACAATGCCCCTGTAAACAAAGCAAGGTCCGTACAGAAGTGGTTTGTCAAGATCGGTGTGGAAGAACTTGACTGGCCTGCACAGTCCTTAACTGACCGTAACCCCATTGAACACATTTAGGTTGAATTGGAATGCTGACTGCAAGCCAGGCCTAATTGTCCACCATCAGTGCCCGACCTCACTAATGCTCTTCTGGCTAAATGGAAGCAAGTCCCCACAGTAATGTTCCAACATCTAGTTGAAAGCCTTCCCAGAAGAGGGGAGGCTGTTATAGCAGCATAGGGGGGACCAACTCCATGTTGATGCCCATGAGTTTGGAATGAGATGTTCGACAAGTGGGTACCTTTGGTCGTGTAGTATACAGTGCATTTGGAATGTATTCAAACCCCTTAAAGAAAAGGCTGTATCTCACAGACACTGACAGAGGAACTCTGCCTAGAAGGCCAGCATCCCGTAGTCGCCTCTTCACTGTTGAGTTTGAGACTGGTGTTTTGCGGGTACTATTTCATGAAACTACCAGTTGAGAACTTGAAGCGTCTATCTCAAACTAGACACTAATGTACTTGTCCTCTTGCTCAGTTGTGCACCGAGGCCTCCCACTGTTTATATTCTGGTTAGGCCAGTTTGCACTGCTCTGTGAAGGGAGAGGTACACAGCGTTGCACCAGATCTTTAGTTTCTTGGCAATTTGTTGCATGGATTAGACTTCATTTCTCAGAACGAGAATAGACTGATGAGTTTCAGAAGAAAGTGCTTTGTTTCTGGCCATTTTGAGCCTGTATTCGAACCCACAAATGCTGATGCTCCAGATACTCAACTGGTCTAAAAAAAGGCCAGTTTTATTGTTGCTTTAATCACAGTTTTCAGATGTGCTAACATAAATGTAAAATGGTTTTCTAATGATTAATTAGCCTTTTAAAATGATAAACTTGGATTAGCTAACACAACGTGCCACTGGAACACAGGAGTGATGGTTGCTGATAATGGGCCTCTGTTCGCTTATGTAGACATTCCATTAAAATAATTCAGTTTCCAGCTACAGTAGTCATTTACAACATTATCAATGTCTCCACTGCGTTTCTGATCAATTTGATGTTATTTTAATAGACAAAAAACAAAGGACATTTCTAAGTGACCCCAAACGTTTGAACGGTAGTGTATGTAGTGAACAAAAATATAAATGGAACAATTTCTACAGTTTTACTGAGTTACAGTTCATATAAGGAAATCATTCAATTGGTATAAATTCATTAGGCCCTAATCTATGGATTTCACATGGCTGGGAATACAGATATGAATCTGTTGGTCACAGAAATAGCAGGAGCATGGCTTTGAAAACCTGTTTTTACCACGACAAATCTCCTTCAGGCTGTTGATTGTGACCTGTGGAATGTTTTCACACACTTCAATGGCTGTTCGAAGTTGCTGGATATTTGCGGGTACTCATGAAACATGGGACCAACAATTTACTTGTTGTGTTTATATTTTGGTTCAATGTGTGTATATGTAATATATATATACAGTTCCTTCAGAAAGTATTCAGACCTCTTGACTTTTTCCACATTTTATGTTACAGCCTTATTCTAAAATTGATTAAATCGTTTTTTTACCTCCTCAATCTACACACAAAACCCCACAATGACAGCGCAAAAACAGCTTTTTAGAAATGTTTGCTAACTGAAATATTACATTTTATTGAAGTATTACAGCATTGATTATTCTTTGGTATGACGCTTGGCACACCTGTATTTGGGGAGTTTCTCCCATTCTTCTCTGCAGATCTTCTTAAGCTCTGTCAGGTTGAATGGGGAGCGTTGCTGCACAGCTATTTTCAGGTCTCTGCAGAGAATTTAGATCAGGTTCAAGTCCAGGTCCTGGCTGGGCCACTCAAGGACATCCAAAGACTTGTCCCGAAACCACTCCTTCATTGTCTTGGCTGTGTGCTTCGGGTCGTTGTCTTGTTGGATGGTGAACCTTCGCCCCAGTCTGACGTCCTGAGCGCTCTGGAGCAGGTTTTCATTAAGGATCTCTCTGTACGTTGCTCCGTTCATCTTTAACCTCGGTCCTAACTAGTCTCCCGGTCTCTGCCACTGAAAAACATCCCCACAGCATGATGCTGCCACCATCTTGCTTCACCATAGGTATTTATGTCAGGTTTCCTCCAGACGTGACACTTGGCATTCAGGCCAAAGAGTTCAATCTTGGTTTCATCAGACCAAAGAATATTTTCTCATGGTCTGAGAGTCTTTAGGTGCCTTTTCGCAAATGCCAAGCGGGCTGTCATGTGCCTTTTTACTGAGGAATGGTTTCCGTCTCGCGAATCTACCATAAAGGCCAGATTGGTGGAGTGCTGCAGAGATGGTTGTCCTTCTGGAAGATCTCCTCAGAGGAACTCTAGAGCTCTGTCAGATTGACCATCAGGTTCTTTGTCACCTCCCTGACCAAGGCCCTTCTCCCCCAATTGCTCAGTTTAGCCATTTTATGAATGATTGAGGCGACCTTCAATGCCCCAGAAATGTTTTGGTACCCTTCCCCAGATCTGTGCCTCGACACAACCCTGTCTCAGAGCTCTACGGACAATTCCTTCGATCTCATGGCTTGGTTTTTGCTCTGACATGCACTGTCAACTGTGGGACCTTATATAGACAGGTGTGTGCCTTTCCAAATCATGTCAAAACAATTGAATTTACCACAGGTGGACTTCAATCAATTTGTAGAAACACCTCAAGGATGATCAATGGAAACAGGATGCACCTGATCTCAATTTCGACTCTCATAGCAAAAGGGCTGAATATTAGTTTTTTTATTTGTACTCCATAATGACGAAGCGAAAACAGGTTTTTAGAAACTTTTAGAAATGTATTAATGTGTGTAGATTGCTCAGGATTTTTATGTATGTGTATATGTATATATATATATATATATATATATATATATATATATATAATCCATTTTATAATAAGGCTGTAATGTAACAAAATGTGGATAAAGTCTAGGGATCTGAATACTTTTCAAAGGCTGTGTGTGTCTGTCTTTCTCTGTGTCTGTCTAATTTATCAGACACTTTTCATCTCTTTTTGGATTCCTAGGGACATAGCCTATTTTGTTGTTTAGTTTTTACAAGAGACTTAATAGGGGTCACATACATTCACACCCTTGAAATACTTTTCCACCATGTTATTCTATTCCGCCACCATTGGCAGTGTTTAATGACTAGGTTTTGTGACACATGATGCTGAATTGCATTGTTAGAGAAAAGTCAGTATCATTGCTGGTACTTCCCTGTGTTAACATGAAATAATTTACAGGTTTTTAAACACTGCATGGGAAGCATTCTCACCTTTTTGTTGTTTGTGTATATAAGAGTATTTGAAATCAAGCGTTTCCACTTTTTTTTAAATATATATTTTATTTATTTTTGGTACTCCACCTATGACCTTGTTAATAAAGGTTAATAAAGTCAGCAGAAACCTTAGGTTGTTGCGTCACGAAGATTACTGATATTTAAAGCATTAAACACAGAGAATCTCACTGCCGATAGACTGCCGATAGGTTCTTAATCACAGTGGGAGGCTGTTCCTTCTCTTGCTAAAATGAAATCGGTAGCTACTGCGTGCCAAGCCGGTAGCGACGAACCTACCATTTCTACTTGTAGAATCGCAGGGGCATTTCTCCGTACATCCACGGATGAGCCACAATAAATGAGCTAGTTTTCATGAAACAGCTGCCTGTATTTTCTTCCGAGTTAGTGAAGTGTCCTTAGCTGGCTACAGTATGTTGTGCTAGCTAACTATATGGTAACATTAGCTAGCTAAACATTTAGCTATGGGCTGGCACTGGCAGTATGGGATTATGTAAAGTGAATAAAAATAAAACATCCTCGTCATCTTGCTCGGTAGTTATCTAGCTGTGGCCATCTGGCTAGTATTACCAAGGACTTCTACAAAATAGCAACATTAGCACAGATAGCTAGCTAGCTAATCTTGGAATAAACAACACACACGGACATGTATTGCCAAGCAACGCTACTGGCACCTTCTGGTTTGGAGTATTTTAACAGGGCTGTGTGGCTGACGACTTCAAGGTCTTTGCTGTGTGATCACAAAATAGATGGACTGCCGACACTGTTCAGGGGTGCCTAAGTACTGTCGGTAGGCAAGCATTTGACAATCCTACCGGTATGTCAAAGCTTTTAAGTGTGTGTGTGTATGTGTGTGTGTGTGTGTGTGTGTGTTTACAGAAAATGACTTTTCCAGCTTTTCATGCTGGAATGGAGGCATTTTGACGTGACATTTCGGCAGAGTAATACATTTGTTGACAAGTTTATATCCATTCAATCTACAAAGATCTTGTGATGTGATCCCATCAACTCTCCTGACTGAGAACTTTCAAAATGTGCGCAATCTACCGTGAATAATCTTCTGATCATATGCCGCACACCCCCTTTTTACTGGGGCGACGGAGGGGGCAGAGGGTTTGCTCTGGCAGGGAAGTTCCACACGTCTTGAGAACGGTATGTGGGCTCTCAGATGGAAGGGCTGCTATTGTTGTGCTAATTTCAAAAGACTTATAGAGAACAGAAAGGCTGTGTGGGGTTGACTGGCTTGGGCTCAGGCTTTTCTGCATTCCTGCATGTCTTGAAGGGAGGCGAACTAACAGCCAAGGACGAGATAGTAGCCTAAGCGAGCACCAGGATCTTGTGAAATTGCCTGATATATTTTCTGCAGAATGGATTGTAAAACTATGGATTGTAAAACAATTTCTGGATTGTAAAGCAATGGAATTCATATGGGGTAGGTTCAAGTTGTTTGAATGTTTTACTTAGAATACTAAAAGAGCAATCGTGTAAGAACTCTCGCAGCACTACTCAGGAGGACCCTGTCCAACTTTTCCATGCGCAACTAGTTACTTTTGCCCACTCAACAACACCTACATTCATTTGTTTTGGATGTTCAATCAATTTGTCTAGTGTTCGGTCAGAAACGCTTAGGCTACGCCCCTGTTGGTATCTATACTTTGTAAGATGCAATGTAACATCATGTGGCTACAATGTAGAAACAATGTTGTAACTTTGTAGCGTGTTGACAAATACGTGATATTCTCGTCATGTCATCTATCAAATTATTTCATTGATCTATTATCCTACACCTAGGTTATCTGGCAACCTTAAAGGTCCAAATGCAGCTATGTTTATATCAATATTAAATCATTTCTGCATAACAATTAAAGGAAAACTCCACCCAAAAACGATATTTTGGTGTTTGTTTCATTTGCCCATTTGCCCAATTTTCTAGATATGTCACTTTTCAAAATGCCTAAATCTCATCCGTATGATGCATTTTGCATCATATTATGCTGCGTTTTGCAGCTTTTGTTGTTGACAATTTCATTATTTCACTTAATTATTTTATTATTTATTTCTAATCATTATGAATTATATTTGTCAAATAGCAGCCTGTAGAATCTGTCAACTCTGTTACAACTCTTTTTACTTACATTCTCACCATGGGGGAAAACAATTCTCTGTCATGACATTTCTGTAAATTACTCTGCTCACAACCAATGTTTATTGTATTTTGTTACCACAGTTGGGCATTTCCACAAGGACGTATTTTCACATTCATAAATAAAATAAAATGTCAATACAGAGAAGTGTCAGTAGGGGCCACAAAGCATTTGTGTGAAAATAGACAGGGCATGGAAACCATTCTTATTATTTTTATTTGATTTAACCTTTCATTTAACTAGGCAAGTCAGTTCTTATTTACAATGACAGTTCAGAACGACCAGATTTTCACCTTATCAGCACGGTGTTTTGATCCAGCAACCTTTCAGCCCAACACTCTAACCACTAGGCTACCTGCCGCCCCTAAATTTAACAGTGATTACGGATAAAGCCAAGAGCATTGCTGTGTTACTTGGACATCAGACTGGTTCCATGGGTTGATGGGGATTCCTTGAATAGTTGTTGTGTTACAGACTGTTTACATTTGGACAATGGATACATCCCATTGGATGCACCCATTCAACATGTTTTTGGGTCGTAATAATATTTTCAGAAACTTCCAAATTGTAATTTCTGTGTCTGAATACATTCCCTCTAGATATAGTGTTTTGAAGAAAAAATGGTGATTCTGTGACACAAAGGCAGTGGCTCACAATAGTGGCACATAAGTGGTTTATCTCCTATCTTTACCTTAATGGAAGATTTCAGTGTTTTTGTATAAAGCACTTCATGCTGTATTAGTACATCTAGGTTTTGGCCAGGTGTGTTTGTTCTGGTTTATGATTGGACAGGGAATGAACAGATGGTGTGTTTTAATGTTCCACACATTCTTCACACTATTGCCATGTGACATTTTACCATTGATAGACGCTCATTTCTACACCACCATGTCACTTGTGTAACAATGCGTGTTTTATGTAGCAAGTGTTGGTATTGTTTAGCTTTTTCCCCGTTGTGACAAGTTTTGATGACCAGCGCATAGTCTTAGTTTGCACTGTATGGATTATGTAAGAAATGCATTTCTATGGATGCTGCCCCCTGTAATCCTTTCTTAAGTAACCCTATAGACACTATACTTGGGTACTATAGTACATAGCTAGGTACGTTGTCATCAACTCCACCTGATTTTAAATCTCTGATATATATTTAAATGTTTTATTTTTATCACCCAAAACATTCTACAGTAGACCGTGCTGTTATTATTTCAGGTTTTTCAATATCATCCAAACAAAATCATGAATGAACACAGTCTACCCATAAGTTGTTGCAATGGCATTTTATCAAATGATGTGTCAATTCCTTCCTCGCTGACTGACTGTCGGTCTTGCCACGACAGCCTTTATCTAGCACAGTATGTCAAGGTCACTACTCAGGGCTGTCTACAGAAGCTGACTGCAGACTGTCTGGTGGGGAACTGTGCTGCCTGCAGACATGGTCCCATTCCAAATGGCACCCTATTCCCTATATAGTGTACTACGTTTGACCAGGGCCCATCCAGATGAATGCATTATATAGGTAATAGGGTGCCATTTGAAACACCTTGCCCCCTGCTGCATCCGTTCCTGAAAATCCAGTTAAACAATTGATTCGGTGCAGGCCTTCTTGAAATCAATATCTTGTTAAAAGATAAGTGCAGGGTTAAAATGCATTGCCTGCCACGTGGGGAAATTAGGCCCACGCTGTAATTAGAAGTGATGCTTATTTGGAGATTTCTATCAGAACACCGTTTATACCAGGTAGCCGCGAGGCCAATCATCTGGACTGGTGTTCAAAAAGCTTCTCAGAGTAGGAGTGTGGAGTTGGGATCCCCCCCCCCCCCTGTCCTTTCATTAGACTATAACCTAAAAGGCAAAAGTGATTCTAGATTGTCCTTGTTTGCATGTAGAATACCTGGTATGGTAGGCTAGTTGTATGCTGTTTTTACTTCAGCGTGCTCCATCATCTCCAAACGTGATGAGGTAAGAAATCACAATGTAGTGTACGCCTCCATGCTATCGAACATATGGTTTCAATAGATCAAAATATATTTGATGCAACTAAAGGATAAAGATTCAAATGTCTTGAAAACATCATTCTTGTTTGCTACTCCTTTGGTCACTCACCACTTCATTGTGCTTGCGATATCTGAAGTATGGATGGTGATCATCAATAATTCATCTTTCTCAAGCACTTTGGGCTATTATTGAACTTAGCCCAGCCCCAAGTTTTTACTTACCTCGCAACGCCCACACCATTAATGCTACTGCATGATAAGGACTATGGAAATTATATTCCCTGTGGAAAATTCTGCAGATTAAGTAACTTTCAGTGTTGGGTAACTTGGGTCACATGCTGCACAATGCACATAGTCAACAATTTAGGATTTCACTAGCTGAATTATGCAGCTGAATATGTACTAAAGCTCTGAGGTAGAGGACGAGGCACTGCTGCACTGTTCAAACACTGTCACCGGGGATTGCTGATCCACAAATCTGTGTTGTGCTCGTTGTTGTTTTTCAGAGTTGAGTCTCCCAACCACTGCAGATTTCTTACCACCGAGTTATTGGACTAATACGAGATTGTTCAACTAACAGCTTTTTAGCAAGGGTCTGGAGTTGTATCTGTGTGGAATGCTGCATAGTAACTTTATAGATGGACATGAACTCAGTCTTCTTTTTGCTGTGCATAAGGAGAAGTCTGGCACTTGCATTTAAATAGTGGACATTTCACATTTTCTGATTCTATTTTCAGACAGTGGTGATTCACTGTAGCTTGTGGCAAACATTAAACTAGAGAACACATGGAGCCACTTGCAAATGTTAACTGTAAATTGAAAGGGTGGCCTCTTGTAAGTATCTTTTGTATCTGGATAGATGAAAAGTTTCAAACAGCACACATTTTTTTTCCTAAAAGCTGCAATTTTAATTTTGGTTTTTATTTTAGGAATAAAACCTGTTTCTCTACGTCAGCCAGGAAAGACCTTGTCCAAGGGACAGTTATTTATTTTGATCTGTGCTGTATTATGGTGATATTGTTTACATGCAAACATCCTAGTATGCTTCTTCGTCTTGGAACGAGCGGCAAAATACTTTTAAACTAGAGGAGAGCATATCGCTTTTTCAATCTCAAGCTCTCATAGAGGATCATCTTGTTGACCATTGTGATTGTTTTTAGTGTATTGTATTGTGCTATTGTGTTGTGTACACACTGACTACTTCCTCTGACCTCTTGCCAGGTCCCCCTCGAAAAATCTGCTTCTAACCTCAAGGGCCATCTCCTGCTTAAATTATACTTGAGGGTTAATGGATTTTTGGTTTGGGAACTAAATGAACACCCTAACACCCTACAGTATAATTCTCCTAAATAGCATCTTGCAAGCTTCCGATACCCATCCCCCCCCTATGGGTTTCCAATCGCTCGCTCTCGCGCTCTGTCTCTCGCTCTCTCTCTCTCTGTCCCTCTCTAGGTCTCTCTCTTCCTCTCTCTCGCTCTCTTTTCTCTTCCTCTCTTTCATACATGATGAGAAAGCCCCCAGAGTTGTGTCCTACATCAGTCGAGTAAGGCAGCAAGTTATTTTGTAATTAGCCTTAAAGCGTGGCTCTAAATTTGTCCTGTGCGTCCTGTGGTTCCAGCAGTGTGTGAGGTGGGCTGCATTTCAGCTGCAGTAGCTTCACCGGCAGATGCTACGGTACAGAAAGAGCAAAAAAGAGAAGGAGAGGAGAGAGAAAGACTGAAGAGGGAAGTACTTGCAGTTCTGTTTTATTCTGCTAAGAGGAACGATGGAGTGCAGTTACAGAAATTGATTGAATAAATGCGGTAAAATCTCTTCCGCTGCTGGCATGCCAAAAAGGAGGGAGAGAATAATGAAGTGAAGGTTAAGAATTGCTGCCGAGAGGAGAGAGTGAGAGGGAGAGGGAGAAAGATAGATAGCGGAGTGGGACGAGAGACTGGGGGAGACCAGGGGAAGCATGGAGTGTTAGTTCAGGGAGAAATAGGTGGGATTCCAGACTGCAGGAACAAAACTAATTATTTCAAAAGACAGAGTGATTATCAATGGGATGGCTTCGCAGCACTGCAGAAGATGGACAGTTAAAGGGAAACGACTTTGCCTCATTGGCTGATGGTGATGGTCGGTGTTTAGCCAATCGGGTGCTGACCCTGTCCATCTCCTCCTCAGATGATGGGGAACAGCTGTGACCGAGGTACTGATTCACTCTCCTGTCTTTTTTCTTCTCTAATTAGGGTCTATTGTTTAAAATTAAGTTGATTATTCATGCTTAATTCTCATGTGCGCAGTGCAGAGCACCATCGTTAAAAAGCCATTATGTTAGATTGTGAAGTTTTCTCTGTGCGGACTGCTGCTTGCACATCTTCTTTTCATTAGGCTCTGTACTGTATACATGTGATGCGTTTGGTAGCATGTCTTTCACAAACACTGAACATAATATTTGCCTAACTTCTTTGATCATATTTACTTTGTGCTGTTCGTCAGTGTCCATAGTTGATATTATACAGGATGTGCATGACGTTTGTTGGGTGTCTCTCTCTCCCTTCAAGCCACCCCCAGCCAGAGAGCTCAGTCCTTCTGAATTATGATGCACGCAGCGTTTTAGACGGACCGGGCTGCAGACAGGGGTGCCAAGAGGACAGTGTCTGAGAGAGAACTTGATATAGCACTTTGAAAAGTAGCCTTTTTAATAATGCTGACTGCTGCATACTGTCTCACTTGTGCCAAAGTTTAATATGAAGGATAGATTACGGTGAGGCCTAGCTTTAGGGACAACCTGATCGAAACGTGGGATCTGACACGTGTTGCTGTAGTCTGGAGGTTATCTCCCGTTATCTGGTCTGCTAAAACTTGTTATTTTACTTCAGATGGTTGTGGCTTGTTCTTTCACAGAGCATTCCTGTTGCACGGGGTCGATCTGCTCAAAAATGGAGCTAAACTTAGCTTCCAATCAATCGTTCTCTGGATATCAGCCAGGGATCGCAATGTGACGGATGGTTTGAGACTTCTGTATTTGGAAGATTTGGCTTGCTTTCTTGCTCTGTGCAACATTGGTAAGGCACTGACAGGCGTTTGTCTTGTATGCAGCTGCAGTAAAAGCTGCACTGGCTGTGGAAGTCACGGGATGTGTCCCAAATGACACCCTATTCCCTCAAAAGTAGTGCACTACATATGATGCCATTTTGAACGTAACCAGAGACTCGGGTATGAGAAATTAGAGGGTCTTTGTCAGTTGAGGGACTGCTCCAGCGTCCTGCCTCTAACCTCACCTGCCTGGGCACTGCTCCAGGAGGCTTGGCTGAGCTGACACTCCGGTGCCAAGGCTTACTGGGGCCTAGCAGCTGGAGTCCCATGTTGATGGCCCTGCCCTGCCTCTGTAAACTGAGACCACCAGAGGGAAAAATAAATGTGGGTTGAGTCCATCCTCATCCTTGACACAGATGGCCATAACCTCACCGTACAGAGAGACTGCATAGTTTGTCAGGATGGACCAGAAATAACTGTCTTCTACAGAGAAGCAGATTAATTTTGTCCTGTTGTTTATTCCATCCTGCCTGTTCAACGGGGATTACAGTGAAGCACAATCAGTGACCTTATAGCTGAAACCTCATTGTTAATGATTTACAAACCCCTCTGAATAGCATTCTGAGATGGATTTTTGTTGTTCTATTAATCATTTACATGAGTTTGTGGCATTCATTCAATGCCATAGCTTGTCTCTTGGGGGACCCCGACACAGACTCTTGGTGGCCTGAGGTAATTGCTTGATACAGTCCACCTCTGTCTCTGTCTGTGTGCTCTAGATGTCCTTGTGTACACCCATCACTCTGGCTCCCTCTCCCAAATGTTGCAGCATCTGTGTTCATAGAACTCAACCTCCACCAGTCCAGGTTTCAAGGCAGCTAGCTGTCTTTACTAATGTCTCTCGTGCTGGGGACTGGTCTAGGTTTAGTGCTACTGCCCCCGGACAACACATGCCCCTGTAGGTAGCGGTTCCATCACTCCCCTTCCCTCCTGTATCTCATCAATCTCCCCATCTCATATTTCGACCTGTACTTGTTAATATTACTTTTTTTATTTTTTTATGTACAATGTCTCTCTCCCTCCCTCTCCCCCACTCTCTCTCTCTGTTGTCCACAGAAGTGTCTGCTGAGAGGTCCCCCAGAAGGCGGAGTATCTCAGGCCTGGGGAGTTCAGAGAAGAACATATCCCTGGACGTACCCAACACATCCCCTTTCAAAGTACCGGTGAGTTCTGTTTTTATGATTCTAAAATGTGTTTATTATCCAAAGTACACCGATGTCCAACAGAAACTTGTCTTGCTTTATTCCAACCTCTCCAAAAAACACACACACACACTAGACATTTTAAGTGTCTTTGTACAGTAATTGTTATGTTTGAAGCAATTAGCACACCATTCATGATTTGCTGTTGAAGTGGTTTCAATCCATACTTTATATTCCTTTGATATCTCCTCTTGTTTGAAGCACATGGACAGACAGCAGAGCCAAGCCTGTAGTTGGTTAGGCTTGTAGTTGGCTTCAACCTTGTTGTACCACCATGTCTCATACTATACATCTACATTCTGATTCATGTCATTCTGGTCTCCTCCTCAAAGTGAAGCTGTTCTTTTAAGGAGGAGGGTTCATCCATAGGATTACCAAAAGAACTACAGTGGGGCAAAAAAGTATTTAGTCAGCCACCAATTGTGCAAGTTCTCCCACTTAAAAAGATGAGAGAGGAATGTAATTTTCATCATAAGTACACTTAAACTATGACAGACAAAATGAGAAAATCACATTGTAGGATTTTTTATGAATTTATTTGCAAATTATGGTGGAAAATAAGTATTTGGTCAATAACAAAAGTTTATCTCAATACTTTGTTATATACCCTTTGTTGGCAATGACAGAGGTCAAACGTTTTCTGTAAGTCTTCAAGGTTTTCACACACTGTTGCTGGTATTTTGGCCCATTCCTCCATGCAGATCTCCTCTAGAGCAGTGATGTTTTGGGGCTGTTGCTGGGCAACACGGACTTTCAACTCCCTCCAAAGATTTTCTATGGGGTTGAGATCTGGAGACTGGCTAGGCCACTCCAGGACCTTGAAATGCTTCTTACGAAGCCACTCCTTCATTGCCGGGCGGTGTGTTTGGGATCATTGTCATGCTGAAAGACCCAGCCACATTTCATCTTCAATGCCCTTGCTGATGGAAGGAGGTTTTCACTCAAAATCTCACGATACATGGCCCCATTCATTCTTTCCTTTACACGGATCAGTCGTCCTGGTCCCTTTGCAGAAAAACAGCCCCAAAGCATGATGTTTCCACCCCCATGCTTCACAGTAGGTATGGTGTTCTTTGCATGCAACTCAGCATTCTTTGTCCTCCAAACACGACGAGTTGAGTTCTTACCAAAAAGTTATATTTTGGTTTCATCTGACCATATGACATTCTCCCAATCTTCTTCTGGATCATCTAAATGCTCTCTAGCAAACTTCAGACGGGCCTGGACATGTACTGGCTTAAGCAGGGGGATACATCTGGCACTGCAGGATTTGAGTCCCTGGCGGCGTAGTGTGTTACTGATGGTAGGCTTTGTTACCTTGGTCCCAGCTCTCTGCAGGTCATTCACCAGGTCCCCCCGTGTGGTTCTGGGATTTTTGCTCACCGTTCTTGTGATCATTTTGACCCCACGGGGTGAGAAACTTTTCTTATTGACCAAATACTTATTTTCCACCATAATTTGCAAATAAATTCATAAAAAATCCTACAATGTGATTTTCTGGATTTTTTTCTCTCTCATTTTGTCTGTCATAGTTGAAGTGTACCTATGATGAAAATTACAGGCCTCTCTCATCTTTTTAAGTGGGAGAACTTGCACAATTGGTGGCTGACTAAATACTTTTTTGCCTCACTGTATAGACAAGTCATTTTTATGATCTCTATGGGTGTATCTAGACTAGTCTTGCCACAGATTCTCTGAGAATACGTCAGCGTTCTTCTAATTTTCAGAGGTAGACTAGAAGTCTATAACCATCTCAATAATATTTGTGTTAAGTAAATATGTAAGAGTGTTACGATGCGGTACGTTACGATGCGGTACGTTACGATGCGGTACGTTACGATGCGGTACGTTACGATGCGGTACGTTACGATGCGGTACGGTACGATGCGGTACGTTACGATGCGGTATGTAGATCTTTAGAAAACTTCTGCTTGCTAATCCGAGACGACGTGGGAGTGTGCCTCTGAGGACTGTGGAAACGCAGACGCACACTTCTGATGATATTTATAACCAGAAGAATTAGGCCATGGCATGCATCATTGAAACTCATACCTTTTGGCATGTTTATAAGACTTCTTGTTACGGGTTTAGAACATTTTGTTATA
The DNA here is from genome assembly GCF_045791955.1 of Oncorhynchus clarkii lewisi. NCBI lineage: Eukaryota > Metazoa > Chordata > Actinopteri > Salmoniformes > Salmonidae > Oncorhynchus > Oncorhynchus clarkii. The sequence continues at coordinate 20,253,380 of NC_092166.1, read as the reverse complement.
GATAGATGAAGGAAAACTTTGTCATGTTGATAGTTTCAGATTCATCAAAGGGTCTCGTGGGTAGCATCATCAGATAGGGGACTCATGTTTGTCTCCTCTTTGTTTGTCAGTTTCTAGACTAGCTGTTTTACCTGCACACTGATATGGGAATGTCAGAGAGGTTCAGGTTGTGTCTCAGAGTGGAGAGTGCAGATGAAATCAGGTCCATGTAATCTTATTCATGATGATCTGAAAGGCAACACAGATCCTAGATCAGCACTCGTACGATGAGACGCTTTATGAATACAGGCACTTCCAGCCCTCAATACGAAGTAGCCTAGCGTCTGTCTACTTGATGGAAACTAACATCCTCCAACCTCGTGCTGTTTGTGGACCAAGTCAAAGTGAAGGCTGCTGTCCGGTTGTGCTGACACGACAGGCTTTATAAATGCAGGCACCCGGGGGAGCAGAGGGGAGAGGGTTGTGCTGTTGTTGTCTCTGACTGAAAATGAGCTGTTTAAGACACCTCCTCCACACTGCCAAGGTGAATGAGAATGTCGAAAAGCTGACAAAGACTTCCTGTGCTCGTCCTCTCTGTGGACGTACAACGATCCCTTGTTACCACTCTCCCCTTCTCTTTCTCCCCTTCTCTTTCTCCCCCTTTCTTTCTCCTTCCGTCTCTTTGTCTCTCTCTCGCGCCCTCTGCCTCTTTCTGTCTCTTTCTGTTTTTGTCCCGCTCTCTCTCGCTCTCTTTCGCTCTCTTCTCATCAAATCATGTACTGTATGTCATCGTCAGTCATTTTACACAGCGTTTCAACACCTAATATAGTGGAGTGCACTTCATAGTGTTTATTGCCGCTTTGCTAATAAGTAACATGGCTTCCCTGTGCAGACTTGGCAGTACTCTCTCACCGTCATAGAGGTCACAATATGCACTCAGTGTTGCATTACCATATCCTATATCAACATACAGGGTAAGCATTATACAGTAGTTGGAGTACAATAGATTTTCTTTTCCAAGATATACAATATCTGACTGACTAATTCCTTCTGCTGTCAAGGTCACACAATGGCCAAATTAGTGACAGGTTTCCACTGCCCCTGACATCCTGCTGATCTCTTCATGTATTTTTTTCAACCATTTAGTTAAGTCATAAAATAATAATTGCGTACTGTATATATCCTGATCATATTTTATTTTGTATCTCAACTGTTACTGTAAAACTAGCAGAAAACGCTAAAGGAAGTGATTGGGTGATAGACATTTAACCGCAGTATTAGTCATCTGTCTCAGCTCTGACTCAAGTCCCCTATTGGTTTCAATGTGTCTACTCTTTCTGACATTGTCATAGTATTCGGTCTGAGTGGGGTTGTTTCACAACCCGCCACACGTTGTTCAGTTTTCCGTGTTTCACCAGAGCATTACAATGGAATTCACTCCCCAACTTGGTCATTGTGGTCAGCTGGTCATTCACACTAGCTACTAATTCATAAAATGAGCGTATAGAAGTCTAAGACAGGAACAGTGTTGTACACAACGTCATTCTGTTCATATGTAGGCTACACATTACACAACAATTTGTTTGAAATTGACCTGATATAGTATGACCTGTGTGACACATTAGCCACTCATTGCCACAGCACCTCTCCCAATGCAAACACAGACTAGTTGCAACAACTGGTGCCCACAGTAGACACACAGCCAGACATAGTAACATGTGTGTCTCTGAGTGTAGCAGTTCTCCTGAAAGTAATTTCTTCTGTTGTACCCTTAGGGGTTTTTCAGCAAACGACTGAAGGGATCCGTAAAGCGGACGAAGAGTCAGACCAAACTGGACCGCAACACCAGCTTCAGACTGCCCTCCCTGAGACCTCCAGAAAATGACAGGTAAGCTATTCACTCTATCTCCTGCCATATTTCACCTTTCAGTACCATGGAACTGCATCGACAATTCACATTGGTTGTCTTAATTCTGCCTCTCTGGGAGTGGATTTAGGCCTGAGGGACTGCTCCTGCTTCTGATCATCATTTGGTCATTCATTTTCACCACATAAAATATCCTCTTGGTCTTCCTTATGTGGTTCATTGCTGGTGGGTCATGGATGTCCTTTCATGATGATTTTAATAGATATATATGATCATGGAGATGTAGAGAGGCGAGCGGGGTGAGGTGGCTAGTCAGAAGTAATGATAGAGGGAGTGTTTCTCCTGTGGTGTGTGTTGTATTGTGGTGTGTGTTGTATTGTGGTGTGAATCACAAAGTGCAATTGCTACATTCATCTGTAATACCCTGTCTGTTGCGTGGGGTTGGTTACCAAGGTGCTGGTTTATACAGCGTTTGTACAGCCCTTTAAGAAACCCACATCTTACATTATGTTCCCATCCATTATCAGTCCTGAGTGCTATTCTGAGAAATCTGTCTTTAATTCCAGGATTATAAGCCTGGGAGATAATGGCATTACTGTAAGCCTGACTGATTTCTTCCCCACTCACATACAGTCAATATAATAGTAGAATTAGGCATTGTTGTATTCATGCATGGGAGACCCAGACCAAGACAGATGTAATCCTTTGTTTACAGTGTGCTACCCTCCCTTCCTTGTTGGTCTGAATAGTGGATAGCTAATGTTGATATGTTTGGGGTTCTCAACGCTCCAGTGAGTTGGCTGAACATTATTGGTTTGAGGGGGGGGGGGGCTGTCTGCCTGCCTGCCTGCCTGCCCCCACCTTCTTCCTTCCCCCGCCTTCTTCCTTCCCCCTGCGGGGCCCTGCCTGGCGGGCTTCCTCGCTGCTCTGAGGAGGGGAGTCTCCCCCATGCTGGTCTCTCTGCTGCCTGGCGAGGGCCGAGTCACCCCGTGTTCATATGCAGCTCCATGCGCCAGGCAGAATATGCAGCGTCAGTACCATTACACAGATACTCACTCACTCACTCTCTGACTTTACTGTGCAGATTGTAGCCTACAGAGTTAGTGATGAACACAGGCTAGTGGCCATAGAGAAGTACTGTATCTATCTTTATGCTAGTGGCTTAGTGGGTAGCTGGTAGGCTACATGCGTGGAGTACTGTCAGCTTTCCCTGGGATGACATGACATCTGTCACTGTGTGTGGCAGTACGCCCATGTGGGTGACGTCTGTCTGACCTGTGAGCCAGCGGAGTAGTGAAAGTGGACTTTAGAGGCTTTAGAGCCAGCAGGACTGGGGGATAATGGTCGGTGTGAGGATGAGCTGCAGCCTCTTTCTGCCATCGTTAACTAATGTCAGTGACTCCCAGTAAGGACCATACTACAGCATCAGCATGGCCGCCATGGCAACCAGCGCCACCTCGTCACTCCTCAGGAGGGCCAGGAATGCCCACCTGCCAAAGTCACTGCGCTTCAGGTAGGGCAGCATGATGGAAATAGAAGTCATTCTAGTTCTGTTGGCAGCATGTCTCCTCCTGGTTAGAGAATGCTGGGCCGAATGACCAGTGCATTGTTTGCTACATTTATAATGATCTGATTGGTAACAATCATATCTTTTGTTTTTATTTGATGTAGATGGGACATGTCTCCTCCGCTGTCAAATGTGATCTGTTATTTCATACAATTATAGACCGTTTTAGTCCCATCTGAACCGGCTTAATTTTAGAAATGAACTGCAGTTACGGCTTGCAATATCATGCCAGGTTGAATTGTATGTGATTCTGCTTGAAAGTACTACTAGTTCAATATCAGATAGCGTTTTGTTAATTCAAGGAGCTGCGGAGTGGTGGTGTGGTCAGAGCTAAGTCCGTTCCTCTCCTTCCTCCCAGCGGACGTATCAGATTTCCATCCTAATGCAGTGGACATAGTGAGGGCTGGCGTTCAGAAAGGAAACCTGATTAGTTTTCAAAAGACTTTGAGGATGACGACAGCAGCTCATTTTAAAAAAGATTAGACTCCCTGAGAGAACATACATTTCTTTAGACTTTTTCCACCACAAGTGCTCTGTGATGAATTTCAGTGTGTAGGCTTTCCACTTCTGTGCTGATAAAACACAGATTGTTCTCAACATAATGCGTCTTTCTCGAAACAGTGTTATGAGACGGCTCAAAGCGTAACAAATGACCTGTACGCCCACAATGTGTTTACGACTTAATGGAAAACTATGACTCACAGGTACAGATGTAAATAAATACCCAGGTAATGAATCACGTCAGTTTCATTGTTGTATACATCTGTGGAATCCTTGCTGGATTGAGAGGGCAGATCTGTTTCCGCCCAAACCCTTAATCTGGGTTTACATAATTCAGTTGGCGAGGCAGAGGCATGTTGCATGTTGAAGGCGGATGCCAAAAGATTACGGGGGCACATATGCACTCTGCAGCAGACTGAAGACACAGGCACGCACAATTGATGGATGTGTGCTAGTGAACAGTGAGGCGGCTACAGACTGAAAGAGAAGGACAGAGTAGTCGGCGTGCTCTCTCCTCTGTTGGCACTCGTATCACTTGTTCCAGTGGTAGGCATCAGAAAATGTTATCCCTTTATATATGGGGATCTAAAGCAATCATGCTTTGGAAAAATACTGATGTTGCACAGCTGAGACGTAGTGTTCCAAATGGGACCCTATTCCCTACATAGTGCACTACTTTTGACCAGAAACCTATGGGAAAGGGAATAATAGGGTGCCATTGGGAATGCAACCATAGTAGGTTTTTGGTCATCTTCATGCAAGTACTGTCCTCTAAGGAGATGAGTTGATAAGTAATGAGGAATTGGTATTGTGATGATGCTTGGCTGGTGAGCTAGGTAGGATGTTGTTTTATAGTTGTATGTAGGCTATGATGCTTTAACCCAGACATGGGCCAGATAATTAATAATGACTCTTTGCGAGGCTATTGTGGCCAATAGCAACATGGTATCAGGATATCAACTTAATTCTCCATATGCCTGAAAATACAAACTCATTGTGACAAATGACCATTCTATAGGCATAATAACACACACATCATGTTTAAAGGGCCTCTCAGAAGGACTTTGAATGTCTATTCTTTTAACTGTTAGATTTGTCTACCTAAGTGGCCCTAAAAGAATGAGTAAGATTGGCCGCTCTTCTCGGAAAGTTTACCAGACAAAATCTTTTTTTTTTTATCACAATAATGCCTCCAGACTACTTCCTCCTGAAATGTCTCTCTGTCTTCGATAGCTCGTAAACACAATATTGATTGTCTGGAATCTCTCACTCACACTCGAGGGTGCCCTGTAATTCAGAATAAACCACTTCAACTGCTTTCAATTAATATCTAGTATTAACCACTTCTACTGCCTACTTTTGTTGTCTTCTAAAAAATGAATGATTACCAACAACTGAAAGTGACAACAGATCAGAATCTAATTGCGATGATCTATCTATCCAAGTGATAATGCTTGTACTTATATCCATCCCCTAGGGATGACAGTGAATAAAATGGTCCTTGTCACTAAAGTGAATAAGATTTCTTGATCCCCGATTCTTAGAAGTCATCTGACATGTCAATTATGTAAGCCTACTGTTATTATATTGCTATGTGGCTGTTATATATTATACATTTTGTGTTGTGCATTTTCAATAAGCATGCATTACTTTGCTAGACATTCAGTCAGTGATTATCCTTTGACCAACATTTCCCTTTCCTACCATTTGGCTGTTATGTAAGGGTCTATTTTTGTGTTCGAATTAGGGCTGTGATGATACCAGTGTCGCTCTATTTTTTTTACATTGCAAAAATGAAAACACGAAGCAGACAAGTCTTTGATCCTTTAAAAACCTGCTGTATGTAAAATATTGTTTGCTATAGCTTGGAGACGAAATAAATGTGACAACATAATGACGTTTGTTTCCAACATTATGGCTGTTTTCCTAAAGAAGTGAAGTCTATTTTGTTTCCTTGCCACAACACTAATGAGTATTGCAATACTGGTATCTTCCCGGACCTAGTTATTATGTATTTTTCAGTTATCATGCGGTGTTGCATTTCGTAGTTGTTGCACTTTGAAGATGAATGCTTTTCCAGTTGGAAAGCTAAACGACACCACTTCCATTCTCCTCCCTACCTGTAGAATTGTGCTCTGATGGAAAGGTACTTTTTCCCGATGTGTTTGTGAGCACAGCAGCACCTCCCTCTGTCATCCCATGCTGCTGCACTTGAGGGTCAAGTCTCCTTGTAGGGGCTTTCCTATGGAAACAGGCTCAAGGGGCCGACAGATGGGCCAGCCCAGGTCCTCGTTTTACCACCTGAGAATCAAAGGAAAGGTAGTTGCAAAGGGAAGAGGGAAAGGCATTGTGTGGAATGAGATCCCGATAGAAAGATGCTATGGGGATATTCCTTCAACTGGCTGTTCAATAGTTTTTCCTAGGTATTACTGCTTCCTGGAATGTTCTAGTGAGCTATTGCTGGAATAGTGTGGATAAAGCTTGAATTACAGTCTTACAGAAAGACGACAGCTGGTTGTGTTTTTGGATCACAGGCTGTATACATTTTCTTAGGGTCCTCCAACCTGCAGCGTGTTGGTTTAAGAGCTTCCGAGTGGCCATTTCTTATCTGTGCCGTGGTAAGTACAACTTGTCAACGGAGGAGTCCAACGTCTTTTGACACATTTAGGGATTTAGCGCCTCAGAGCAGGATTGTCTGCCATGCTGTGAATGCTCTGAATGAAGAAGTCATGTGGTAAACTGTAACCAAATGCCATGTTTTTGTCTTCCAGATCCCGAGGGCTGCCTAAGTTAAAGGAGTCGTGTTCTGACGAGTCCCTGCTAAGTCCGGGAAGTGCAGTGGAAGCCCTGGACCTGGGAATGGAGGAAGATGTTTACGTCAAGCCTCTCCACAGTAGCATACTGGGACAGGAGTTCTGCTTTGAGGTAACATCTTGTTTATCTACTTTGACAAAACGATTGTAAATATAATATTACTTGTTAATGACTGCTCACTGCGCTTCAATACAAAGAAGCTTCCTGTTGCCAACCTGCCTCAAAGGGCAGCATCCATGTGGATTGGGACAGAGTCATAGACTCCTAGGTGATGTAATGCATTAAAAAGCCTTTAGTTATGCTCATCATGCTTATGTCTCTGTCCTCTTCAGGTGACCTACTCAGGGGGCAGTAAGTGTTTCAGCTGCTCCTCGGCCTCAGAGAGAGACAAATGGATGGAGAACCTGAGGAGGACGGTCCAGCCAAACAAGGTGAGACCACAGACGGTGCCCCAAATGACACCCTTTTCCCTATATAGTACACTACTTTTGACCAGGTCAAAAGTAGTGCACTGTATAGGGTCTACATTTTCTTAATGCTAGAGTGACCTCCTCTTTTTTACTTTGTTTTTTAGTTTCATTTTCTTACCAATGTCAGTTTAGTTGTACTGTGTTATTAAGGATCAATGTTCCCCCTCCCTCATTGGGATTCAATACTCATTCGATGTCTTCCCAGGACAACTGCCGACGAGCAGAGAACGTCCTCCGGCTATGGATCATCGAGGCCAAGGACCTGCCTCCAAAGAAGAAGTATTTCTGTGAACTGTGCCTGGATGACATTCTATATGCCCGCACCACCAGCAAGACCCGGGCTGACTGCCTGTTCTGGGGGGAACACTTTGAGTTCTACAGCCTGCCGTCTGTCCGTAGCATCACAGTGCACATCTACAAGGACGTGGACAAGAAGAAGAAGAAAGACAAGAACAACTACGTGGGCCTGGTCAACATCCCCATCGGGGGGGTGACGGGGAGGCAATTTGTGGAGAAGTGGTACCCTGTCAGCACCCCCACCACCAGCAAGGGTAAAGGAGGAGGGCCGTCGATCCGGATCAAGTCCCGCTTCCAGACCATCTCTATCCTGCCAATGGAGCAGTATAAGGAGTTTGCAGAGTTCATCACTAACAACTACACCATGCTGTGTTCTGTTCTGGAGCCGGTGATCAGTGTGAAGAACAAGGAGGAGATGGCCTGTACCCTTGTTCATATCTTACAGAGCACCGGACGGGCCAAGGTAATTCCTATACTTTAGAAACTTCATCTCTGCTCTGAACAGACTACTTCTCCATCGTCTCCCACTGTGCCTCCCTCCCTATACTGGCTATATCTTCATCAGGGTATCCCATTCAGTTGTATCCATCTATTTGCCTACATTAATATTAGCACCTCTAGGACATTAAGTACCGTACTGCAGTTTTTACTTCTCTGCAGACATTGCAATCTCAGTCAAAGTTTGCTATCCTCCTCATCATCCTCTTTCTCCTCCCCAGGACTTTCTGACAGACCTGGTGATGTCAGAGGTGGACCGGTGTGCAGACCACGATGTCCTGATATTCAGAGAGAACACGCTGGCCACCAAGGCCATAGAGGAGTTCCTCAAACTGGTGGGACAGAAGTACCTGCACGACGCACTAGGTGAGAGGGGAGGGTTAATTATTGAAGAGACCGTAGAAAGTGGAGACCTCCCAAATGTAAACATTACATTTACATTAGAACTTGCAGTTCTGAAGACAGCGTCACATTTGGTAGCAAAGAGTGCTACGACTACGGTAGACCGGTTTTCAAACTGTTCCATGTTCTTTGTCCATGGCATATTACTGTTCTTCAACCCAGTCTGTGTTTTCTCCTGGGTACTGTAGGAGAGTTTATCAAAGCACTGTACGAGTCAGATGAGATCTGTGAGGTGGACCCGGGGAAGTGTTCCGCCAGTGAGCTCCCTGAGCACCAGAGCAACCTGAAGATGTGCTGCGAGCTGGCCTTCTGCAAGATCATCAACTCCTACTGGTGAGATCAGCCTCTCAGCAATCTGGCCTTAAAGTCACATATAGCCAAAGGGCCTTGGTTTGCCTCCACTTAGGGAAAGTCAAAAGTTCCAGCTCCTTGTAAATGTGACTAAAGAAGAAAATCTGCAAACATTGATGGCTCCAAATTTTGGGTAATTGCTTAGTCTTGTTGTTCTTAAAGATTGTCATATAGTTGGGTGGAACATCTGGCTTGGCTTCAATATGGTGAGGATGTAAAGTGCATGCTGCCACCTGGTGGTTATTTTTGGTGGGGTATGTGTCTGTTTGTGATGACTGAGGCTGTTTGTGATCTCAATTCGTCTTATTGGAATTCCTCTCATTCGATCTCCTTGCGTCCTTCTCAACCATATTCGAGGAGAGGGTCCCCTCAGACATTCTTCTCCAATGCGTTTTGACAAGGAGGTGAGGGGAGAGGATGAATTGAGAAGGAGCCTGACTCTCTCCTCTGCCTCCCCAGTGTGTTCCCGCGGGAGTTGAAGGAGGTGTTTGCAGCATGGAAGCAGCAGTGTCTGTCCCGAGGGAACCAGGACATCAGCAAGCGCCTCATCAGCGCCTCCTTGTTCCTCCGCTTCCTCTGTCCCGCCATCATGTCACCCTCGCTCTTTAACCTCATGCAGGAGTACCCCGATGACCGCACCTCCCGTACCCTCACCCTCATCGCCAAGGTCATTCAGAACCTGGCTAACTTCGCCAAGTAGGTTTACCTGTTTACTGGTAGCATGGCAGAATACATATCACGGCTGTCTTAAATGACACCCTAATTGTTGGTTGTGTGCGCACCCTGGACTAAATTTCTCTGAACTAATTTAATCACTTTTACAAGTTCACAAGATGCCAATCCTAGTTAAGTAGAAAACACGTTAAACAAATGTTGGTTGTCTGTGTCCCAAGGTTTGGCAACAAAGAGGAGTACATGGCATTTATGAATGACTTCCTGGAGCATGAGTGGGCAGGTATGATGCGTTTCCTCACAGAGATCTCCAACCCAGAGACCATCTCCAACACACCGGGATTTGAAGGTTACATCGACCTTGGACGGGAGCTGTCGGTCCTCCACTCACTTCTGTGGGACGTCGTGTCCCAGTTGGACAAGGTAAGTACCCTTGGAGTGGGCAGCAGGGATACAGTACCAGTCAAAGGTTTGGACACACCTACTCATTCAGGGTTTTTCTTTATTTTTACTATATTCTACATTGTAGAATAGTAGTGAAGACATCAAAACTATGAAATAACACATATGGAATCATGTAGTAACCAAAAAAAGTGTTAAACTAATCTAAATATATTTGAGATTTTTCAAAGTAACCACCCTTTGCCTTGATGACAGCTTTGCACACTTCAGCTTTGCACAGCTTCATGAGGAATGCTTTCCAACACTCTTGAAGTAGTTCCCACATATGCTGAGCACTTGTTGGCTGCTTTTCCTTCAGTCTGCGGTCCAACTAATCCCAAACCATCTCAATTAGGTTGAGGTCGGGTGATTGTGGAGGCCAGGTCATCTGATGCAGCACTCCATCACTCTCCTTCTCAGTCAAATAGCCCTTACACAGCCTGGAGGTGTGTTGGGACATTGTCCTGTTGAAAAACAAATGATAGTCCCACTAAGCGCAAACCAGATCGGATGGCGTATCGCTGCAGAATGCTGTGGTAGCCATGCTGGTTAAGTGTGCCTTGAATTCTAAATAAATCACAGACTGTGTCACCAGCGAAGCACCATCACACCACCAGCTCCGTGGGAGGAGTTGCAATGTACTGTAGAGAGAGCCTGCAAAGTTGTCATACTTTCCAGGGCTATGCCCAAACAGTTTGATCTTCTAATTAAAAAAATGTATCTCTCAAGAAATAAGTCTCTCACTGTTGCCGCCTGTTATAGACCCCCCCTCAGCTCCTAGCTGTGCCCTGGACACCATATGTGAATTGATCGCCCCCATCTATCTTCAGAGTTCGTTCTGTTAGGTGACTTAAACTGGGATATGCTTAACACCGCGGCAGTCCTGCAATCGAAGCTAGATGCCCTGAATCACACAAATGATCAAGGAACCCACCAGGTACCACCCTAAATCCTTAAACATGGGCACCCTCATAGATATTATCCTGACCAACTTGCCCTCCAAATACACCTCTGCTGTTTTCAATCAGGATCTCAGCGATCACTGCCTCATTGTCTGCATCCGCTATGAGTCCGCAGTCAAACCACAACCCCTCATCAATGTCAAACGCTCCCTAAAACACTTAAGCGAGTAGGCCTTTCTAATCGAAATGGCCCAGGTATCCTGGAAGGATATTGACCTCATCCCGTCAGTAGAGGATGCCTGGTCGTTCTTTAAAAGTAATTTCCTCACCATCTTAAATAAGCATGCCCCTTTGTGCAACTTTTCAGAGAAGTTAGGAACCAATACACGCAGTCAGTCAGGAAAGCAAAAGCTAGCTTTTTTCAAACAGAAGTTTTCATCCTGTAGCTCTAACTCCAAAAAGTTTTGAGACACTGTAAAGTCCATGGAGAATACGAGCTCCTCCTCCCAGCTGCCCACTGCACTGAGGCTAAGAAACACTGTCACCACCGATAAATCTGCAATAATCGAGAATTTCAGTAAGCACTTCTCTACGGCTGGCCATGCTTTCCTCCTGGCTACCCCAACCCCGGCCAACAGCTCTGCAACCCCACAGCTACTTGCCCAAGCCTCCCCAGCTTCTCCCTCACCCAAATCCAGATAGCAGATGTTCTGAGAGAGCTGCAAAACCGGGACCTGTACAAATCAGCTGGGCTAGACAATCTGGACCCTCTCTTTCTAAAATTATCCGCCGCCCTTGTTGCAGCCCCTATTACCAGTCTGTTCAACCTCTCGTATCGTCCGAGATCCCTAAAGATTGGAAAGCTGCCGCAGTCATCTCCCTCTTCAAAGGGGGTGACACTCTAGACACAAACTGTTACAGACCTATATCCATCCTTCCCTGCCTTTCTAAAGTATTCGAAAGCCAAGTTAATAAACAGATCAATGACCATTTCGAATCCCACCGCAAATTCTTCGCTGTGCAATCCGGTTTCTGAGCTGGTCACGGGTGCACCTCAGCCATGCTCAAGGTATTAAATGATATCATAAGCACCATCGATAAAAGACAGTACTGTGCAGCCGTCGTCACCGACCAGGCCAAGGCTTTCGACTCTGTTAATCACCGTATTCTTATTGTCAGACCCAACAGCCTTGGTTTCTCAAATGACTGCCTTGCCTGATTCACCAACTACTTCTCAGATAGAGTTAAGTGTGTCAAATCAGAGGGCCTGTTGTCCGGACCTCTGGCAGTCTCTATGGGGGTGCCACAGGGTTCAATTCACGGGCCGACTCTTTTCTCTTTATATATATCAACGAAGTCGCTCTTTCTGCGGGTGATTCCCTGATCCACCTCTACGCAGACGACACCATTCTGTATACATCTGGCCTTTCTTTGGACACTGTGTTAACAAACCTCCAAACGAGCTTCAATGCCATACAACACTCCTTCTGTGGCCTCCAACTGCTCTTAAATGCTAGTAAAACTAAATGCATGCTTTTCAACCGATCGCTGCCCGCACCCGCCCGCCCGAAAAGCATCACTATTCTGGACGGTTCTGACTTATATAATATATGGACAACTACAAATACCTAGGTGTCTGGCTAGACTGTAAACTCTCCTTCCAGACTCATATTAAACATCTCCAATCCAAAATTAAATCTAGAATCGGCTTCCTATTTCGCAACAAAGCCTCCTTCACTCACGCCGCCAAACATACCCTCCTAAAACTGACTATCCTAACGTTCCTTGACTTTCTGATTTGACTTTGCGATATGATTTACAAAATTGCCTCCAACACTCTACTCAGCAAACTGGATGCAGTCTATCACAGTGCCATCCATTTTGTCACCAAAGCCACATATACCACCCACCACTGCGACCTGTATTCTCTCGTCGGCTGGCCCTCGCTACATATTCGTCGCCAGACCCACTGGCTCCAGGTCATCTATAAGTCTTTGCTAGGTAACGTTCCGCCTTCTCAGCTCACTGGTCACGATAACAACACCCACCCGTAGCACGCACTCCAGCAGGTATATCTCACTGGTCATCACCAAAGTCAACACCGCCTTTCCTTCCAGTTATTTGCTGCCAATGACTGGAACAAATTGCAAAAATCGCTGAAGTTGAAGACTTATATCTCCCTCACTAACTTTAAACATCAGCTAACCGATCGCTGCAGCTGTACACAGCCCATCTGTAAATAGTCCATCCAATCTACTGACCTCATCCCCAAATTGTTTTTATTTACATTTTTGCTCTTTTGCACACCAGTATTTCTACTTGCACATCATCTGCACATCTATCACTCCAGTGTTAATTTGCTAAAAGGTAATTACTTCGCCACTATGGCCTATTTATTGCCTTACCTCCTCATGCCATTTGCACACACTGTGTGTATACAGTGGGGCAAAAAAGTATTTAGTCAGCCATCAATTGTGCAAGTTCTCCCACTTAAAAAGATGAGAGAGGCCTGTAATTTTCATCATAGGTACATTTCAACTATGACAGACAAAATGAGGAAAAAAAATCCAGAAAATTACATTGTAGGATTTTTAATGAATTTATTTGCAAATTATGGTGGAAAATAAGTATTGATTGATCGGGCGATTTCTGTATATGTATATTTGTAATAATGACAATTACAACAATACTGAATGAACATTTTTATTTTAACTTAATATATTACACAAATAAAAACAATTTAGTCTCAAATAAATAATGCAAAAACAAAGTGTTGGAGAAGAAAGTAAAATATGTGCCATGTAAAAAAGCTAACGTTCCTTGCTCAGAACTTTTTTATTTGTTATTTTTATCTTGATTTAACTAGGCAAGTCAGTTAAGAACAAGTTCTTATTTTCAATGACGGCCTAGGAACAGTGCCTGTTCAGGGGCAGAACGACAGATTTGTACTTGTCAGCTCGGGGGTTTGAACTTGCAACCTTCAGGTTACTAGTCCAACGCTCTAACCACTAGGCTACCCTGCCGCCCCAATGAGAACATATGAAAGCTGTTGGTTCCTTTTAACATGAGTTTTAGATTGTAGTTGCTATAGGTTTATTTTTCTCTATACATTTGTATTTCATATACCTTTTGACTATTGGATGTTCTTATTGGCACTATAGTATTGCCAGCCTAATCTCGGAAGTTGATAGGCTTGAAGTCATAAACAGCTCTGTGCTGCTGGCAAGTCTTTGTTAGGAAGAAATCGTCTTCACACAGTTCGCAACGAGCCAGGCGGCCCAAACTGCTTCATATACCCTGACTCTGCTTGCAGAGAACGCAAGAGAAGTGTTACAATTTCCCTAGTTAATTTTACCTGCTAACATGAATTTATTTTAACTAAATATGCAGGTTTTAAAAAATGTACTTGTGTATTGATTTTAAGAAAGGTATTGATGTTTATGGTTTGGTACATTGGTGCAATGGCAGTGCTTTTTTGCGAATGCACTTGCACCGCCAAGGCTGTGATTCGATGATAAATAAACAGGCACCGCAATGATTATTTGCAACGCATGACAAGCTAGTTAAACTAGTAATATCATCAACCATGTGTAGTTAACTAGTGATTATGTTAAGATTGATTATTTTTTATAAGATACGTTTAATGCTAGCTAGCAACTTACCTTGGCTCCTTGCTGCACTCGCATAACAGGTAGTCAGCCTGCCACGCAGGCTCCTCGTGGAGTGCAATGTAATCGGCCATAATCGGTGTCCAAAAATGCTGATTACCGATTTGTTATGAAAACAACTTGAAATCAGCCCTAATTATTCGGCCTTGCCGATTTAATCAGTCGACCTCTGCTTCACGGTGTGAATCACACATGCGGAGATCATCCGTTCACCTACTCTGCGTCTCACAAAGACAGGGCGGTTGGAACTAAAAATCTAAAATTCGGACTCATCAGACCAAAGGACAGACTTTCACCAGTCTAATGTCCATTGCTTGTGTTTCTTGGCCCAAGTAAGTATCTTCTTCTTATTGGTGTCCTTTAGTAGTGGTTTCTTTGCAGCAATTTGGCGATGAAGGCCTGATTCACATTGTCTCTGAACAGTTCATGTTGAGGTGTGTCTGTTACTTGAACTCTGTGAAGCATTTATTTGGGCTGCAATCTGATGTCCCGTTAACTCTAATGAACGTATCCTCAGCAGCAAAGTTATCTCTGTCTTCCTTTCCTGTGGCCGGCCTCACGAGAGCCAGTTTCATCATAGCGCTTGATGGTTTTTGCGACTGCACTGTAAGAACTTTCAAAGTTCTTGAAATGTCCTGGTTTTACTGACCTTCATGTCAAAGTAATGATGGTCTGTCGTTTTTCTTTTTTTATATATGAGCCGTTCTTGCCATAATATGGACTTGGTTTTTTACCAATTGGGGCTATCTTCTGTATACCACCCTTACCTTGTCACAACACAACTGATTGGCTCAAACGCATTAAGAAGGAAAGAAATTCCCCAAAATTGACTTTTAACAAGGCACACCTGTTAATTGAAATGCATTCCAGGTGACGACCTCATGAAACTGGTTGAGAGAACGCCAAGAGTGTGCAACGCTGTCATCAAGGCAAAGGGTGGCTACTTTGAAGAATCTCAAATATAAAATATATTTAGATTTGTGTACCACTTTTTTGGTTACTTCATGATTCCATATGTGTTATTTCATAGTTTTGATTTCTTCACTATTATTCTACAATGTAGAAAATAGTACAAATTAAGAAAAACCCTTGAATGAGTTGGTGTGTCCAAAATTTTGACTGGTGCTGTACGTCTGTTAACAGATGGATCTCAAATGGCTTCCTATTCCCTTTATAGTGCACTACTTTTGACCAGAGTCCATGGGCTCAGGTCAAAAGTTGTGCACTATTTTGTGAATAGGGTGCCATTTGGGACAGAGCCATATCGTTAGTAAGCCTGAACCAGAATGCTTGCTGTACTTTAATTACATGTTCAGGCTCCAAATTGTGCACCTTACTAGGTATATATGCAAGGCAAATGATGCCTTGCAGTGGTGCTACCATTACGACAATTATCGTAATTTTCCTTCTCTCTTCCACTACAGTATTTGCAGGCTTGTAGGGTAGTTTTATAGTGGCTATTAATCTAAAATAACACATTTATGATTCTGAAAAGTGCTGAATGTAATGGTTTTGTGGGTAAATGGGTCTTAATCATATGACTTAGCTGTGATCCAATGATATCAAGTGGTGTTTGGACAAAAGTCTGCCTAATCAGCTTACACCACATTGATTTGACTTGGATATTAAGCCTCTCGTGGCTAAAGGGTTAGTGACTTTATGAGGAGAGGAAAATTAATTATACAGTCCAGGATGGTTTTACCCCTAACGCTTTTCACTATGACATGCCCTAAAAATGTAAATGTTGATTCTAGAAGATTTAAAGCAGGGTAACGTCACCCACTCATTCTCTGCACCTGGCAACCACTCACCCTAACCCTAATCCTGCAAGGCTCCTACACTGTACCCTGAGTTTGTTCATTTATAAATGCATGTTTGATTATCTTACATGTTTACAGTGTCTTCAGAAAGTATTCACACCCCTTGACTTTTTCCACATTTTATTACAGCCTGAATTTAAAATGGATTAAGTTGAGATTTTGTGTCACTGATCTACACACAATAGCCCATAATGTCAAAGTGAAATTGTGTTTTTAGAAAAGTGTAAATGTCTTGAGTCAATAAGTATTCAACCACTTTGTTATGGCAAGCCTAACGAAGTTCAGGATTTTAAAAAAAATGCTTCACAAGTTGCATGGACTCACTCTGTGTGCAATAATAGTGTTTAACATGATTTTTAAATGACTAACCCATCTCTGCACCCCACACATACAAATTATCTGTAAGGTCCCTCAGTCGAGCAGGTAATTTCAAATTCAACCACAAAGACCAGGGAGGTTTTCCAGTGGTTCGCAAAGAAGGGAACCTATTGGCAGATTTTTTTTTTTAAAGCAGTCATTGAATATTCCTTTGAGCATGGTGAAATTATTAATTACACTTTGGATGGTGTATCAATACACCCAGTCACAAAGAAAAATACTGGCACCCTTCTTAGTTGATGGAGAGGAATGAAATATTTCAGGGATTTAAAACAGTTAGCGTTTAATAGCTATTATAGGAGATAACTAAGGATGGATCAACAACATTGTAGTTACTCCACAATACTAACAAAAATGACCAAAAAAACACGTTCTAAAACATGCATCCTGTTTGCAATAAGGCACTGAAGTATTACTGCAAAAATTGTGGCAAAAAAATTAACTTAATGTCCTGAATACAAAGTGTTATGTTTGGGGCATATCCAACACATCACTGAGGACCTCTCTTCATATTTTCAAATATGGTGTTGGCTGCATCATGTTATGGGTATGCTTGTCATCGGCAAGAACAAGGGAGTTTTTTTTAAGATAAAAAAGAAACAAACTTGGTTCAGTCTGCTTTCCAACAGACACTGGGAGACAAATTCACCTTTCAGCAGGACAATTACCTAAAACACAAGGCCAAATATACACTGGAGTTGCGTACCAAGACAACATTGAATGTTCCTGAGTGGCCTAGTTACAGTTTTGACTTAGAAAAAGTAAAGTGGTGTGAATACTTTCTGAAGGAACTGTATGTTTATTCTTCTGTGAACCCTAGTTTTTTACAGTATTCATTTCAATACTCCCTACATCTTATTCTTACCTCACAACCTTCTGCATTAGTTTGCCCTTGATGCATGTTTTTGTGTTTGGAATGGCTGTTATTTAGTGGCATGTGTTGTTTTTTATTTTTTTACCCCAAATTTATTCATTTCCTTATGTTTTCTCCTCGATTTTTTTCTACCTCTACTGTCCCCACCCCTCCCTCCTTTTCCACTCCACCCTTCTACTCTGCCTGACACACACTGTGTCTCCATGGTTACACTGTCCCAACAACACCAATGCATTATGGTGCTTCTCATTGCCAACCAACCAACAAACCAACCCGCCAATCCTCTGTCCTCCAAACCTTCTGCCATCCTCATTCCACAATACTGGGTGACGTGGCCTGGTGCTGCTGCCTTCGTCATGGTAACGTGCAACCCAGGGTGAAAATTCCTTCCTGCAGGCGACCGTAGCCAAACTGGGCCCACTGCCTCGCATCCTGGGGGACATAGCCCGCTCTCTGTCCAGCCCCACACCCATCCAGCAACAGCTCCGACGCTTCCAGGACAACAGCTCCTCACACAATATCAGCGGCAGTGTCTCTTCAGGCCTGCAGAGGATATTCGAAGATCCGGCCGACAGGTAGGACTCCAATATGGTCACAACCGCTGCAACTATATTGCCAATCACTTTTCAGCCATGCATGGTCTAATTCTGTGGTGTAGTTCTGGCTGTAATTCTTTTCAAAGGCTGTTTCGTCTGGTGATTTTGTGCCAGTTAATCTGGAGATTCAGCTTTCATACATAAGGTTGAGAGATGTTGGTATATGCTCATGCAGTTTATATGGATAGGTTGCTTTTATGGTGCATTGATTTGGGAGATGACTCACTGCTAGGATCTTTCTAAATAAAGCTGCAGCTAGAGACTTTCCATTTTTAGCAGCTGAAGAGGTAATGAGGGAATCTGAGATGGACGTTTTTCCAGCTTTAAAGTGGATCAGAGTAAATATTGGTGCTAAAGGAACATTGAGTTAAACTTGAAAGGAAAAGACGGTTAGCTGCATTTCACCTGTGTCCCTAATGGCACTCTAGCCCTGGCATAGGGAATAGACAACCCTGTTCCTGGAGAACCACAAGTAGTGCAGGCTTTTGTCCCAACTAGGCACCAAACTGGGCTACTTAGTTTATTGATCAGTTCATTGATTGCCTAAATTCAACACACCTAGTCTTTCAGGTAGGTTAAATCAAAAACATGAAGTGCCTGCGGCACTCCACAACCAGAGTTGCCTACCCCTGCCCTAGGCATATATAGTGCACTAATTTTGACCAGACCCCTATGGCCCTGTTCAATGTAGTTAACGACATAGGGAATAGGATGCCATTTTGGACTGGTACTAGTTTTGGTTTCAGAACTCTCTGTTAATGTGTTGTGTGTTTTGCAGTGAGGTTCGCAGCATCAAGTCCCCAGTCCAGGAGCATGTTATGGACGGCCTTCACCGGGGGAAGAACCCTCTCCTGGGCCAGCAGTCGTCCGCCCACAGCATGAGCTTCTCGGACAAGGAGGAGAGAGAGAACCTTCTGCCCAATGGACGCAGCATCTCCCTGGTGGACCTCCAGGACTCTCACATGGTCCAGAGTGGCCAGGGACCTCTCCCGCTCCACGACGCTCCACCCAGGCTGAGCAGGGTGGGCTCCCAGGTCTCTATCGGGCACCCCCACCAGGCTACCACCCCACAGTCACACCAAGCCCTACACCAGAAGCCCTCGTTACGGGACAACCTCCCCCAGAGTGCGCCGCAGGTGCGTCGGCCCCTACACCCATCCCTCAGCCAGCAGAAGAGCCTCCAGCCCCTCTCTTTCCAGAACCCTGTCTATCACCTTAGCAACCTGACACAACAACAACAACAACAACACACAGCAGTACAGTCCACAACACACTCGGGCCACTCCCACTCAGTGCACTCCCTTCAGCCGGGCTCCAGCTCAGAGAACCTGAGCACCGATAGCTCCCGCAGCCACAGCAACTCAGAAGTTGAGTTCGGAGGTGGGAACAAGGGGGGCAGGGTCCCGTCCAATAGCAGCCTTGAGGAGTTCAGCCAGAGGAGCACGCAGAGCGAGGACTGCTCCACGCCGCGCCGCCACACCCTGCCGGACCACCAGGGAGGGGCCCACGCGGTGGCAGTGCCCAGGCAGAACAGCACGGGCACGGCCCACATCGTGAGGGTGGAGCAGCAGAGCCGCAGCGGGGGGAGTGGTGGGGCCCGGACGCCCCACTCCCTGCCCCACAGCGCATCTCTGCGCAGCAGCAGCTCCATCAACACGGAGCCCATGCCTATCCCCATCCAGGCCCAGCCAGGTGCAGGCACTGGAGGCCACTCACACCAGCAGTCCACCTGCTCCATGGAGAGCCCTGTGCCCCCCGTCAGGAGCGTGGCCAAGCAGCAGACACCACACCAGGTACTCGTCTGGCATACAGAACTACACTTAGATACACAAGCTCAGCTCCGACACCCCTATATATTATGTTGTTATTATCAATGATAAATGCCCCCGAAATAAGGTGTGGCCAGTCGTGTTGGCCACTCAGGGTAGATTTGATTGACTTCTCGGTATCTGTGGTGATGGTGGTGGTGCAGGTGGCGTCGCCAGTAGAGCCAATCACCATGTCACCTGTAGAGAGGACAGCAGCGTGGGTGCTGAATAACGGCCAGTACGAGGACGAGAAGGAGCAGGCGGCCCCAGCAGATCAGAGCAGCCAGGACAGCAGGAACGCAGAGAAGGTAAAGAGTCAGCCAGAGTCACAGCCAATGAAGGTTTGATGAAGGTTTGATGAAGGTTTGATGGCCGAAACATGTCCACGTTTCCAAGTTATATTTGCTAGTGCTGGCTGTCTTCTTGGGGACCTTCAATGCTGCAGAAATGTTATGGTACCCTTCCCAAGATTTGTGCCTCGACACAATCCTGTCTCAGAGCTCTACGGACAATTCCTTCGACCTCATGGCTTGGTTTCACGTTTTGAAGTTATATTTGCTAGTGCTGGCTGTCTTCTTCATTACCAAGTCCAACACATGAGCCTGCTAATTAAATCAAATCAAACTTTGTCACATGCGCCGAATACAACAAGTGTAGACTTTACCATGAAATGCTTACTTTCAAGCCCTTAACCAACAGTGAAGTTCAAGAAGAAGAAAATATTTACTTAGTAGACAAAAATAAAAAGTAATAATAAAAAGTAACACAATAAAAATAACAATAATGAGGCGATGTACAGGGGGCACCGGTACCGAGTCAGTGTGCAGGGGTACAGGCTAGTTGATGTAATCTGTACATGTCGGTGGGGGCGAAGTGACTATGCATAGGTAACAAACAAACAACCAGCGAGTAGCAGCAGTGTACAAAAAGGAGGGGTGTCAATGTAAATTGTCCGGTGGCGATTTTATCAAATTGTTCAGCAGTCTTATGGCTTTGGGGTAGAGTGTAGGCAGACAGAGGTTGTCCTTGTCTTAGGCATGACTAACACGATCATCCCCTCCCAATCTCTCTTTCTATCTTCCCATCTATCTCTCTTTCTCTGTCTCTCGCCTCTCTCCCTCCAGTATGAACAGGAGATCTCCAAGCTGAAGGAGCGTCTGCGGGTGTCTAGTCTGTGTCTGGAGGAGTACGAGAGACGTCTGCTGGCCCAGGAGCAGCAGATGCAGAAACTGCTGATGGAGTACAAGGCCCGCCTGGAGGACAGCGAGGAGAGGCTGCGGCGGCAGCAGGAGGAGAAGGACAACCAGATGAAGAGCATCATCTGCAGGTCGGCATTACTAGGCACCCTCTGGAGGGTTTTGCTGACAAGAAGGAGCATGTGCTTCAGTCGTAATTCCTGTGAATGAATGATTGAACTAACTAATGAATGAAAGATTGACTGCTTAATGGCATGCTTATAGTTGCTTGTATATCTGTATCCCAAATGGCACCCTATTCCCTATATAGTGCAGTACTTTTGACCAGGGTCCACAGGGCTCTGGTCAAAGATGGGGTTCAATTTGAAATGCAACCAATGCCCCCCCCCTTTTTGATGTGTATTTGTCTGAGGTGGCTATGCTCTGTCACTCACAGGTTAATGGCTGTAGAGGAGGAGCTGAAGAGAGACCATACAGAGATGCAGGTTGTCATAGACGCCAAGCAGAAGATCATTGATGCACAGGTATCGTAACAGAACACACTGCACACATTTTGTCTGTACTCTACCTGGGCTGGGCGTTTGAATAATACAAATATTTAAAACCGTTCAGATCCATTCAGTTCAATCCCTTTACGAATAATATTCTACTCTCCATGGAAACAGATGAATTCAGTCTTATGGGCTGTCCACACCAAGAATGCCAACTATATTGATAAAAAAATTGAAATCACTCTAATTCAAATAGACAGGAGTGTTCACACTACAACGATAACTACAAAAGAGCCATCGTTTGGTTCACTTTCTGAGTGATTTCCCCCCCCCCCTCCCCCTCTGACAATAAAACATTGACAACCAATCCAAAACGTGTTCTATTGACGCGTTCTTGGGTGAAGTTGCTTGGACAGAAGAGAAGGCAGAGCGCATGGTAAACCTGCCTGATATAGGATGATTTGGGAGAATGATGATGATCCACAACTGACGGTGCATATTAGTATGAGAAGGCCATATTTTCAGATGGGATCTGTTATCACTGATACATCCTGACAAAATAGTCACTATAACAGGCCTGCTAATGTGCCTTTCTGGACCAGGTGAACTGTAGAGAAAATACCTATTACTGATCCAAATGGTTGCCTAATCAGGCCTAGTCTAGGTGATTATTATTCCGGAATGAAACGTGCATTCAAAACGCAGGGATTTTCATCTGCTAGCAGTTGAAATATTGTATTGCAAGCTGGCAAGTAAGTATTTTGTGAAAATGTGGGATATGATGAAAAGCATATTCATTAAAAAAACGATATTAACAAGAATGCAATCATTTGCCATTAGTGAGAATAGCGAAAATCTGTGGTTTTTCTGTTTTAGAATCAAACCTTATTAGACATACAACAAATCAGCATGTACATCTCTCATTTAATTGGGCCTAGTAAATAGATATGTATTTCAAGTTTAGCAATATCATAGGCAGCGCTATTTTATAGTCGCTGTATGCAGTTGAATTTAACAGCTGGTCTTTTACTTTGATGTAGGCCTAAATTACACGTTTTTATGTGCACAAGTACAGTGAAATTGCTTTCTTGCATGCACTTTCCTAATAATGCAGCAATGAATATTAGTAGTATTATAAAACAGTTATGAAAAAAGTAAAGTAGAACAAACACACAAGAAATGTAGAACTGTAACTACTACTGTAAGTACTCTAATTGCATTTGTTTTTGTAGCCTGCCCTACAATGTTTCAGAATTCACGGGCGGTCCATCATATTTAGGTGAGGGGGAAAAAGTCAATATAAAACATTGTTGAATTCAAACGTTCTGCTGACGGGTCTAAAACAATTTGCCAGTTCAAGGTGTCGAAAGCGTTCCATCATGGATGCTTACCACTGTTGTCAAGTTGGCTGGATGTCTTTTGGTTGGAGGACCATTCTTGACACACACAGAAACTGTTGAGCATGAAAAACCCAGCAGTGTTGCAGTTCTTTACACAAACAGGTTCGCCTGGCACCTACTATCATACCCTGTTCAAAGTCATTTACACATTTTGTCTTGCCCATTCACCCTCTGAATGGCACACATACACAATCCATGTCTCATTTGTCTCAAGGGTTAAAAATCATTTAACCTGTCTCCTCCCCTTCATCTACACTGATTTGAAGTGGATTTAACAAGTGACATCAATAAAGGATCATAGCTTTCCCCTGGATTCACCTGGTCAGTCTGTCATGGCAGGATGTTTTGTACACTGTGTACAGTCTATACCATGGCAGGACATTTTCCCCATTTAAAAATGCACCATTATAAAAAAAAAAAGCATTACAGTTAACCTGGTCAAAATCTCGCAGCTCTCACAAAACGAATACATGCTAAACCTGTTATCATTTTAAAAGTTAAAGCTACAAAAGCAGTAATGAGAAACAACAATGTGATTTAATGACCATTTCTTTCAGTTTCTATGAAAATGTATACAAATCAGAATTAAACAGTGGGATCCTATAACCGCCTTAGACTCAACAAATCGGAAGCAACTATCAGCGGACAAAAAATTATAATAAAAAACAGAGATCGCCCAAGAAGAAATATTAGATACTGTTATAACATTTGCATAGAGAAAAGCACCAGAAATGGCTTTCCCATAGAAATCTATTCAACATTTTGAGACAAAGTAGCACCCCCTATTTACACAAATGACAACATATGTCACTTAATTCAGTGCTTCCTAGTTCCATGTATCAAACAGTTATTTAAATTATATTAAAACCAGGAAAATCTTGAGGGTCCCTGCTAATTATAGACCCATAAATGTAATAAATTGTGACAAAAAAAATGATAACAAAGCTTATAAGCAATAAAATGGCAAAGTATTACCAGACTTGATACACATCAATCAAACAGGGTTTTATAAAAAAAAATATACACTTACCAATACAAGAACAGGTTTCAGTTTAATACAATATGCAAAAACCAAGATATACAGTTGAAGTCAGAAGTTTACATACACTTAGGTTGGAGTCATTAAAACTTGTTTTTCAACCACTCCACAAATTTCTTGTTAACAAAATATAGTTTTGGCAAGTCAGTTAGGATATCTACTTTGTGCATGACACAATTCATTTTTCCAACAAATGTTTACAGACAGATTATTTCACTTATAATTCACTGTATCACAATTCCAGTGGGTCAGAAGTTTACGTCCGCAAAGTTTTTTTTTTTTTTTTTTTTTTTTTAACAGCTTGGAAAATTCCAGAAAATGAGAAGCTTCTGATAGGCTAATTGACATAATTTGAGTCAATTGGAGGTGTACCTGTGGATGTATTTCAAGGCCTATATTTCAAGTACTATTCACATGGAATTTGGAGGGAGATGAAGTTCTTTTGCTCTGCATTGGAGCAGAGAACCTGTTGACTTGATCACTATGTTCCACTGAGTTCCAGGTCAATAAAGCAACAGAGGTAATTCAAGCAGGCAAGTAATACAGTCAGTCTTCTGGTTTTGGGAAATGCTGTCAAGCCTTGAATGAGCGCAACTACACTTGACACTCATTCCTGCCTCCCTGACAAAAAAGTCCTTATTCCTGTGCAGACTAGAGGTCGTTGTTGTTTGGTATTGCTTTTGAAATTTGATTTTCAGATTTCCCCATCAGTCAGAATACAATTGTAGAACATAATCTAATACATGTTCATTACTTTTGTAGGTATACTACGCCCCTACAATTCATGTTTCTCCATATCTGATGTCAACCCAATCTCAGACACAGTAGCTCTCATAGTTAAAAATAAACAATGTTATAGTATAAGAAAGTATGTTTTGAATCAGGGCTGGAAATATGAAGCCGTTACATTCAGATGTGTTCACTATTTCTGTCTCTACAGGATTGTGTGTTGTAAGTTGCGCTCTTAGCAGATGATGTGTCTGTTATCCCCAGCTTTGGATGCGTTTCACCCGCCTTCCTAATTTAGCTACCGTCACTCCCAAAACCCTTTTCCCCTTCCCTCCTCTCCCCCAGTTCTGCAGGAACAGTGCCATGACCTGGCTAGATGAGGTTGCCCATGGTTAGAGACAAAACATTATTATGTTGCTGATTACAAAGAGGGCATACTGAATCCGTTTTCCTACTTCTAGGAGGGGGAACAATCAAGTATATCATACAGGACAGTTCAGTCCCAAGGGTTATGCATATGGGATTTCAGTTATTTACTTATTAAATTATTTTTTGAAGATGGTTGAATACAAATAATCCTCATGTGTTTACACAATATAAATTGACAGTAGTTTTCAGTTAAAAGTGATACCACTTGACATGTAGGTTCTGTGAATGGTATATGAATAGATATCTAAAATAGTTTCTTTTTTTCAAACAAACATGATGCAATGCTTGGAATGAGTTTTTAGTTGTATAATTTTGGCTGCTAAACAAAAAAATAGGTATATTTCAGACTTTGCTTGTGATATTTGAATTTCACCATCTACAGAGTAGTAGTCATCCTTCAGCTTACCCTGCTAATCTATTCTCCACTGTAAAGTGAATGCTTTCCTCACTCAGTCCCTCTTCCCCTCCTCTCTTTCTCTCTTCAGGAGAAGAGGATAAGCTCTCTGGATGCAGCCAACTCTCGGCTGATGAGTGCCCTGACACAGGTGAAGGAGCGCTATAGCATGCAGAATCTGCGCAACGGCCTCTCGCCAACCAACCCCACAAAACTGTCGATCACTGAGAACGGAGAGTTTAAAAACAGCAGCTGCTGATTGTTAGTCAGACACAATGAGATGGTGTGATGGTGGTCACACTCTCTCCATGCACATAGGCCAAGAACCTGTCTCTCTCTTGACTGTACGTACTATACATCTACAAAGAATGTCTAGATATGAATGTATATAACTTATATCTTGTATTGGTTGTGTACAGAGATGATACTGGAAAGACGGGTCATTTGAAGACTGAAACGGGGATCAACTGTTGTCATAAAATCGTTTATTGGTGTTTTATAAATTACATTATTATTCCGATATGCAGACAAATGCAGTTTCTCTAAGATATATATTGAGGAGATGTACATATCATAAAGTGGGTTTGTTTTAAATAAATAGCTAAAAGCACATAGTGAGCAATTATAGCTCTAAAAACATATTGTCATAATAGGAGTGGAAGGGCAAAATAAACCAAAAACAGTTTTATGCACACTGTTATTCAAACCCTACTTTTTATATTTTTTAACTTCTGTTAATGTTGTCTTAAACTAGGGGTTGAATTGGTTTTGATTAGCTGATTTTGAGTATATTGACTGCTGCTTGCCCATTACTAGCTGAAACCATAGGTCTTTGAGTTCAGGTTCTTAAGGCCAACTGGATCTTCAAAATGAGTCGTCTCGCTCCACCACCTTGCCACAGAATAGCAAATTGTATTTATTTCTGTACCGCCTACTGTCAAGCCTTCAAGATCCCAAAAGAAGACCCTCATGACTTTGTACAATTTCATGTCAATAACTACTGTTTAAATGTGTTGTCCCCCCCCTTCCCCTCATATGAACTGGTTTATGTAAATGTTTGCATATCTGTCCTTGTTGAATGTTGTGTAGAATAAAAGCTGCCTATAATTTTGTGGATATTTTGCAATGATATTAATTGTATATGGTTTGTAATTCAACTACAGTGCTAAAGCACATTTTTGTGGAGTTGTTACATAATTATCCCCTTTTATAAAGATTATTTGGTTGTTGTTACTTTGGAAGATGTGACTCACAATTAGTGAACCACAGAAGGGGGCATGCGGAACATACTTGTAAGCCTGATGAGAGGGCCTCAATAACAGATGGAAGTGGCAGATCTACGCCTAGTCTCCCTATGCAGATGGGTTGCCTCCCACATGAACAATGTTTCAGCATAAACTGTGTGCAGTTGTGCTGTTGCCCTAGGTCTGAGATTTCCATAGATTAGAGCAGTGGCTCCCAACCTTTTTCGGGTTAGTGCACACCAACTGAATTTTGCTCTACCCAGAGTACCCCCTGAAGTACCACCACCTGTGCATTTTAACAGTAATGCTTCTAACACACCGACAGCATCATTGTGCACAATAGTATGCAGCAGCATCTAGATATGTATGCAACAAAAGTTCAACATTCACCTTCTGCTACCATTTATTTCAAGCCGGCTACGCATACAGTTTGACACACACGTTTGATAAATCCAACGTATGACCCACACCGAATGCTCTGCAACGCAATGCTGCATGGCAAACACAGTTTTTCATTGGAAATTCTTGTAATTCTAGTTTACCAAAATGCAATGACGCTGTCGGTGTGATGGAACTGTCAGTCTATGGTCAGATGAAACTTCTCAAGTACACCCTGGGATCCTAGTACCCCTGGTTGGGAACCACTGGACTAGAGCCAGGTGTCTGGGGAGAACTTTGCATGACACCCGGAACCAAGATAGCGGCCTACCGCCAGGGGGCGCTTGCTGTTTGGCCCCAGTGCGTCCTAGCCACGCATGCGCCCAAAGTCCAGGCCTGACCATCTCGTCCCCCAGTGCTATCATGTCTGCCGTCTGAATGGTTTGTATTTGCTAGCCGGCTCGTTTGAAAAAGTATCTGGTGGAGGTCGAGTGGGTAAGATGAGCAAAGTGGAAGTTGTGTGAAGTGTATTTAGCTAGCTGGCCATGTCCATATTTTCATTGCAACATTGGCTAGTACAGAACTGAAGATTGAGCTTCTAAACGAGCTAACGTTAACCTTCTAACGTTAGCTAGCTACCTGAATTAGCAGCGTGTATATCTTTCAGCTAATGTAAACCAAGCCGAATAGCTAGATTATTTGTTTTGTCTGACATAGCTAACTGTGCATGCATTTTTAAATAACATTACGGCCAGTTAGGACTTGTAAATGCCTCTAAAATATTGCATTTAGCCAGCGTCCACGCTCATGTCATGTAGCTGTAGCTTGCCAATACAATAGCTGATCACGGCGTTAACGTTCGTCAACTAGCTAACTAGGAAGGGGAAAAAACGACCTAAGTAATCTAGCATCCTGAGTTTGGGGTTTCTGGTGTTTTCAAAGTTATTTAATCGTTGATACAAGTCAGTTACTCTGAATAAAATCGATGAATCTCTGATCCCAACAGAGAAATACAAATCCGCCATGGCGGACATCAAGAACTTCCTGTATGCTTGGTGTGGGAAGAAGAAACTAACACCCAGCTATGACATTCGAGCCGCTGGAAACAAAAACCGACAGAAGTTTCTGTGTGAGGTCAGTTGAATTCTTTCAAATATGTCTATCTGCAAGCATCCGGTAAATAACAGAAGTAGCATATAGTTCATATATATAAAATATTTGTTATTTCTCTTCCAAGGTTCGTATTGACGGATTCAACTACACTGGAATGGGAAACTCCACCAATAAGAAGGATGCCCAGGCAAATGCTGCTAGAGACTTTGTCAATTATCTTGTCCGAGTTGGAGAAATGAATGCAGCAGAAGTCCCAGCCCTTGGGGTCAGTTATAAAAATCTCACCGAAATAGGTTATCAATGAAACGTCACAGTGCAGAGCGATTCATTTGGCTGCTCCCCAGCAGCAAGGACAAGGAAACCCACAGCTCCGCTAAATTAATTGACAACTTCTTGCCGTTTTCCATGGATTGTTAATGAGAGAAATGTGAACTATTTGGTTATATTATGCCTCTTGAGCATAGTAAGAACTACACATTTCTGATTATTCCATGCAAACAGTTGCGCATAGTGCTAAATATCATCAGTTATACTGCAAGTAACTACATACTTTTCATTATCAGTAAACATCAATTGATCATGTAAAATTCAGATACGTGAGCATAGCCTCACGATATCTCTCAATATGGCCACTATTAATTTGATATTTCAATGATATAAAATTACAGTGAACTATATCTGACAAGTGTGAGTGGTTCAGGGGCCAAGCACTTTAATAATGTTGACATATTGCTTTACTAATTTCATATGTATATACTCTATTCTATTCTACTGTATTTTAGTCAATGCCACTCCAACATTGCTCGTCCTAATAATTTATATATTTAACTCCATTATTTTTCTTTGGATTTGTCTTTTGTGAATTGTTAGATATTACTGCACCGAGTGAGCTAGGAACACAAGCATTTCGCTACACCCGCAATAGCATCTGCTAAATATGTGACCAATAAAATTTGATTTAAGTGACTCTCACTTATCTGAAATAACATGATCAGTTGATGTTTACTGATAATGAAAAGCATGGAGTTATTTGCTGTATAACTCTAATAGGGCTCAAAGGATTAGTCGGAAATGTGTAGATAGCTAATTCTGACATTAACATGGTTCTAACATTTATTTAACAATCCCTTGAACAGCACATAGTTATCAATGTTTTTACCAGAGCAAGGGATCTCCTTGCCACCCAGCAACCAAATTGAACGCTCTGCACCATTTTTTACATTTTATTGATAACAAACCATACTTTTTATCATCCAAGATTAAACATTTGGTGATGGACATGTTATTACGGTATTAAACATTATTTTCCTGTTAATAGGCAAGTGGACCTGACTTCAGTGTACCTGACTGTGGAGGAGGGGGTGAAGGAGGGAATGTTGGCTTTGGAAGTCTTCCTCCAAGTGGACCTATCCCTCCTCACCTGGTTGTGAAAGCTGAGCAAGGTACTTGGCTGACTTCACCAAATGCTTGTAGGTCTGTACACAGTCTATGTTCTGTTAACTACATTCCCATGGTGTCATAACTCATCTCGTTTAACTTTTGCTTCAGTGAATGCACCTTCTGCGCCAGTCCCGGGTGTCACTGGTTTGGGATATTCGGGCGGTAGCGGCAATTTTTCCGGAGGTGGCTCAAACAGCAATGCTCCGTGGGATCGTGGGGCCAATCTAAAGGACTACTACTCAAAGAGAGATGAGCAGGAGGCACAGGCGGTAGGACCTGTCATTTCACTATTTTTACAGGGCATTGTTTCATATCTATTAGCTATCTTTATGCTGAATTATATTTAATTTAAGAAATGCATTTGTAGTAATTCAGTCTTCACGCATGCCTGATTTGAACCTTTGAAGTGTTTATTTTCCCCATCAAGACTCTGGAGTCTGAGGAGGTAGATCTGAACGCAGGACTCCATGGCAACTGGACTTTAGAGAACGCCAAGGCCCGTCTGAACCAATTTTTCCAGAAGGAGAAGAATCAAACTGATTACAAATACAGCCAAGTTGGGCCTGACCACAACAGGTCAGGAGGATGGGAAAATATTTTGGCCTGGAAGTTGATCAGTTAGCCTGGTAGAACCAGCCTGAACTCTGGTAACGCAGCGACCAGGCTGGTTCCAATAGGAGATTTTCCATAGATTCATTTATATAATAGTTTATCAGGAATATTGCTCCAAAGCATTCATGACAAACCAAATAACCTTCTTTGCCTTGCCTGTAGACATACAGGTAACTGCCAAAATAAAGTGAACACGAGTAAATGAGGGATACAAAGTATATTGAAAGCATGTAATTCCACACAGGTGTGGTTCCTGAATTACTTAAGCATTTAACATCCCATCATGCATGTTTTAAAAATGCCCAGTTGCCCATTATTTTGGCTACCATGGCAAGAAGAAGCAATCTCATTGACTTTGGAAGAAGCGTCTCAAAGGAGCATAGGAGGTTTAAAGGGTGTTTGTGTGTGTCTTGGTCACCGGATCTCAACCCAATGGAACACTTAATTTGAGATTCTGGAGCGGTGCCTGAGACAGCGTTTTTCACCACTATCAACAAAACACCAAATTATGGATTTTCTTGTGGAAGAATGGCTTCGCATCCCTCCAATAGAGTTCCATACGCTTGTAAAAAATCTATGCCAAGGCACATTGAAGCTGTTCTGTCGACTCGTGGTCCCATGCCCTATTAAGACACTTTATGTTGGTGTTTCCTTTATTTTGGCAGTTACCTGTACATTAGTTATGGGGACTGTATGTTTTTCTGCTGGACTTATATGGAGACAGAGCCCTCCTGGGTGTGCGGTTAACACCTGAGAGATCTCGGTTAACTTTTCTCAAGTCATTTTGGAGCTATTTATACCTCAACCATAGAGATCCTGTAATCCCATAATTAATTATATGATCTCTGACCTCAACCAATACCTTACTAGTACAATATTGATCCTATTTTAATTTAACTGGCCTCGGTCAGTAATTCTGAATGTGAATAGTAGTGGAGATGTGATGCCAGAATTCACAATCTACCTTGTCAAGACATGTGACATCCTTTAGGCTGCACTAAAGTTGTTATATGGTTGCATCCACAATGGGGGATGGAATGGGCAGATTATTGTGTGGTTTTGATTTCTGGTGTCACTTGTTCCACTAGGGATGGGGCAGTGGCTGAGGTGATAAAGTTGATTGTTGATTGAAGTCTGGCAGAAAAACATACTGGCTCCCCCAAGGGCAAGGGTTATCAGACTGGACAATAGGCTTCTCAAGCTCAGAGGTCAGTTGGTCCAATGATTGATACATGTTTTATCTACTGTAAAAACACGAGTTACACATTATTCAGATTTTTCATAGAAAGTGAATCAGGCTTAGTAACATTATGGATGATGGTGTTTTTTTGCTTCTACTTCAGGAGCTTTATTGCTGAGATGCAGTTATTTGTAAGACAGCTTGGCAGAAGTAAGTACAAACTTTTCATTGAACACAAACTGAGTTGTTTTATCAGATGTAAAATGCTTTGTTTACGTTTTTGAACAGGAGTCAGAAATATTAGATTTTTCCAAATTCAGGAGAAAATGTAAACACTGAACCTAGTTTAGTAGCTTTCTGGAGACAACAAATATGTGACTTCAGAATAAGAAATACATTTTCATTTGTTTTGTAGAGATAATTGCCCGCGAGCATGGCTCTAACAAGAAGCTTGCAGCCCAGTCCTCTGCGCTGTCTATCGTCCGTCAACTTTACCATCTGGGTGTCATTGAGCCTTATTCTGGCGTCACTAAGAAGAAAGAGGGGGAAATTGTATGTAACGTGTGTTACTGCTGATAAAATATTTGGTGTTATTACACTGATTTATTAATGACGTGGTCTTAATGTTGTATGTTTTGTTTGTTCACCTTATTTTATATGTCTCAAGGTTCGAACTAAGTATGCAGCAAGTCTTTTTAACTTACAGTTGAACCTTGGTGTCTTCACAGTTGGAAGCTTTTGAGGTGAATGTGGTGGATGAACTGCAACATCAGCTGCAGAGTATGGCCCAAGAACTGGGTGTTGCAATTCCACCTCCAGTAAGTCAAATTTATATGATTACATTTATTAACCTTTATACAGTTTCAATTAGTGTCTGTCCTATCACACTGAAAACCAAAGAAAAGTACTTTGTCATTTAATATGAGGATTATGAGTTAAACCTTTTTCCTGTCCCCAGCCACCTGATCCAAGTATTCCAGTGTCTTTGGTCCAAGGGAAGATGGCTGTGTTTGAGCCCTCACAGAAACAGAGCATGGCCGGGGTGGTGCCCTGGTCCCCTCCGCAAGTCAACTGGAACCCCTGGACCAGCAGCAATATTGACGATGGACCACTAGCATTTGTGTGTCCAAAGACTTGTTTCTAGCTGTACATTTACTAAAAGAAATGCAACAATATATCTGTGTTTTCTACTGTTATTCTCTTCATAATTTGACCTTTCTCAAAACTAAAGCAGTCTATTTTGTCATGGTAGGCCATCCATCCTATCTAAAAGTATAATTTACGTTTCCCCCTAGTGCACCCCAGAGCAAATCAGCACTGACCTCCATCATGAGCTGAATTATCAATTGGAACAAGATCAAAGCCTACAGAAGGTATGTTGTTGCCCTCACTTAACTGTGATTAAGTTATTCCTAATGAAAACGGGACAAAGACACACCCTGTTTTGGGGGATTTTCACATTTTATCGTTAGAATGGCTCTTTGGAAGTAGAGTTGTTGACACGTATTTGATATTTGTATCTTAAAGCATAATTGAGAAATAATGAATTGAATTTGGAATATTTGTACATTATTGCTGTACCCAGGCCTCCTTTAAGACTCCATAATGTTTCATATATGTAGGTGCTACAAAGCAAAAATTGTTGTCATATGAAGCTTTACCGCTTGCCCTGTAATATTAGTATTTAGATTTACAAAAAACAATTTGCATTTAAAGGTGCAAAATGCCCAAATCGCTCTGCCATTTCCTGGTTGCTAAAATGCTAATAGTTCGCACAATTTTAGTTTGTGACAAAACAAGCAATATATTGTAGAGAATCATTGTACCATCTAAACTGGTGAAATGTCTTTTCAAAGCTGGTGTACAAAATCGAAAGAAAAAGATGCAAAAACTAAACTTATGAATGGGAGAGAGCGCACATAGAACAGATCTACCGCTTCTTAGATTGGCTTTCAACCAGAATGACAGATCCACAAATCACATATCTATATGAATTTGGCCGGGTCGCCCAAAAAGATAGGTATTCAGACTTCAGCCTTATTCTAAAATGAATTAAATAAATAAAAATCCTTGGCAATCTACACACACTACCCCATAATGACAAAGTGAAAATAGGTTTTTAGAAATGTTTACAAATGTATAAAAAGTATACCTTATTTACATAAATATTTGGACTCTTTGCTATGAGACTCAAAATTGAGCTCAGGTGCATCCTGTTGTCATTGATCATCCTTAATGTTTCTACAACTTTGTTGGTGTCCACCTGTGGTAAATTCACACACCTATCAATGGAAGGTCCCACAGTTGACAGTGCACGTCAAAGCAAAAACCAAGCCATGAGGTTTAAGGAATTGTCCGTAGAACTCCGAGACAGGATTGTGTCGAGGCACAGATCTGGGGAGGAGTTCAAAAAAAAATGGCAAGCATTGAATGTCCCCACGAACACAGTAGCCTCCATCATTCTTAAATGGAAGAAGTTTGTAAGCACCAAGACTCTTCCTAGAGCTGGTCACCCGGCCAAACTGAGTAGTCGGGGGAGAAGGGCCTTGGTAAGGGATGTGACCAAGAACCCGATGGTCACTCTGACAGAGTTCCTCTGTGGAGATGGGAGAACCTTCCAGGAGGACAACCATTCCTGCAGCACTCCACCAGTCAGGCCTTTATGGTAGAGTGGCCAGACGGAAGCCACTACTCAGAAAAAGGCATATGACAGCCCGCTTGCTGTTTGCCAAAAGGCACCTGAAGATTCTCAGACCATGAGAAACCAGATTCTCTGGTCTGATGAAACCAGGATTGAACTCATTGGCCTGAATGCCAAGCGTCACATCTGGAGGGAACATGGCACCTTCCCTATGGTGAAGCATGGTTGTGGCAGTATCATGATGTGGGGATTTATTTAAGCGGCCTGGGACTGGGAAACTAATCAGGATTGAGGGAAAAATGAATGGAGCAAAGTACAGAGAAATCCTTGATGAAAACTGGCTCCAGAGCGCTCAGGACCTCCGACTGGGATGAAGGTCCACCTTCCAACAGGGCAAAGACCCTAAGCACACAGCCAAGACAATGAAGGGTTGGCTTCGGGACAAGTGTCTGAATGTCCTTGAGTGGCCCAGCCAGAGCCCGGACTTGAACCCGATCGAACATCTCTGGAGAGACCTGAAAATATCTGTGCAGCAACGCTCCCTATCCAACCTGACAGAGCTTGAGAGGATCTGCAGAGAAGGGAAGAAACTCCCCAAATATCGTTGCCAAAGGTTTTCCAACAAAGTGCTGAGTAAATGGTCTGAATACTTATGTAAATGTGATTTCTTTTTTACATTTTTTTAAATGTGCAAAAATGTCAACCTGATTTTTGCTTTGTCATTGTGGGGTATTG
Organism: Oncorhynchus clarkii lewisi; assembly: GCF_045791955.1. Classification (NCBI taxonomy): domain Eukaryota; kingdom Metazoa; phylum Chordata; class Actinopteri; order Salmoniformes; family Salmonidae; genus Oncorhynchus; species Oncorhynchus clarkii. The sequence goes on along the minus strand of NC_092166.1, from coordinate 20,218,454 downwards.
TGTGTAGATTGATGACAGGAAAAAGCAATTTAATCATTTTTAGAGTAAGGCTGTAACCTAACAAAATGTGGAACAAGTAAGGGGTCTGAATACTTTCCCGAAAGCACTGTACCTGTTGCAGCTTTAATTTATGAATATTGAAAAATAAAACATGAATATTGAAAATATACCATTTCTGATTGGGCTAATTGTTCAATATATTCTTGAGCATACTATATTCTACTGGCATATCAAAGTTCCAGAGTGGGATCTCTGATACTTTTAGAGTTATGATCCAATTAGTAAACATTACCAATGTGAAAATGGATTCAAAATGGTCACCCATTGCTGGTGATTTGCAGGATGTAGACTGATACAAGTAATATGAGGGGTGTGATTGGTTACATTGCCTACTATGCCAGTTTCTCTGTATACAATTGGCCATAACATTAAAACTATCAGAGATCCCGCTCTGGTACTTTGATATGCCAATAGTCTTAGAGGAGGCGGCCTGTGCAAGGCCAAAATGTCACAAATATTCCAACTTCAATTAATAATGTATTAATATGCTTTTAGATCAATTGTAAAATATATCTTCCTTCAAATTACCATTCTATGGATCAAATCAGAAACATTTGGGATTTTTTTGGTCTGGCTTCGTGAGGAATCACTCAATTATCTTGAGTTAGTGTTAAATTATGTCCTGTTATCAGTCCCTCCAGGATTCCTGGTTTCTGTGATCACATGTTTTTGTGTGCCAAATCAACTATTCCCCGCATATTATGTGAGAGCTTGCAAATTTGACCAATCACCACACTTTTTCCACAAACAGTCAAATCATTGCAATAATATCACATAAAACTGACCCCCCCACCGCTGTACAAAAAGAGGGCTCACGATTTCAACATTTTTCGCATATGGTTCAATCAAGCCACATATCAACAAACCTTTCCCACATCGGCACATTTTTGTGACAAATTGGACAATCGTATATTGCTATGCAAAATATCAGAATTTTGCATGGGACTGTGTTGTGTCTGACTGTCATGCAAAAACGTGTCTCCTAGGTCATTGGGGAGCGAGACGGGCTTCCAGTGAAGAAATTTGAGGAGGAGATAATGACTGCCGTTCAGGGCAGCTCAGTGGTGATCATTCGAGGGGCGACCGGCTGTGGCAAAACCACCCAGGTTCCTCAGTACATCCTGGATCAGTTCATCAAGAGTGGGAGGGCGTCCGAGTGTAACATTATTGTAACCCAGGTAAGACTCGAAATTAAATATTCATGTATTTGAATATTTTCCTTGCTTGTGATGGAATAATGCCTTGTTGTCTAATTGGAAAATGTTGTTTGTGGCATTGTGTAAACATTAAGACATTACAGACAAACACAGGCCTAGGACATAGACTGTTACATACAAGATAAATAGAATATTAAAGTGCAGATATCTGAATGGCTGCTATTTCACGGTCACCCCTTCCCTTCTTTGTCAGCCCCGGCGTATCAGTGCAGTGTCTGTGGCAGAGCGTGTTTCCTACGAGAGAGGAGAGGATGTCGGTAAGAGCTGTGGGTACAGCGTCCGCTTTGAATCCATCCTCCCACGACCCCATGCCAGCATCATGTTCTGCACTGTTGGTAAGGGTCTCTTATTTTCATTTGTTATTCATAATTTAGGTGTTTTATGTAGTTAATACAACTGAGGTTGAGAATAGTTCAGGTTAAGAATAGCAGAAGGTACATGGAATTATATGAATACTATATAGCCTAATTTGGTGTATTTCTCTATTTCCAGGTGTGTTACTGCGGAAGCTGGAAGCAGGTATTCGCGGGATCAGCCATGTGATTGTGGATGAAATCCACGAGAGAGACATCAATGTACGTATGTCTGATGGCCCCCCCCCAACTAATTGTAATCCTTAGGGGTACCGATTGAGCCTAGTTCTGGACTAAAAAGTACTCTCAATGGAGAGTCTCAATTGTGAATGGTTTGTAGTCCAGGACTAGGCTTATTCTGTGTCTGGGAAATCAGCCCTCGGTGTACTAAAGTAAGTAGTGATTACTTTTTGCTCTTCGCAGACTGACTTCCTCATGGTGGTGCTGAGGGACGTGGTCCACACCTACCCAGAGGTCCGCATCATCCTCATGTCTGCCACCATCGACACCACCATGTTTAGAGAGTACTTCTTCAACTGCCCTGTCATCGAGGTGTTCGGCCGCACATTCCCAGTACAAGGTAAGAGCTCAGTCAAATGGAGCTCGCAAACTTTCTTAAATCATCTAACCTTCATATCTTCCAGTTTATGGGCTTGTAATGGATAGCTATGAATGGTTGTATCTTTTCCAGAGTACTTTTTGGAAGATTGTATTCAGATGACACATTTCATTCCACCTCCGAGTGATAGAAAGAGGAAGGATAAGGATGAGGAAGGAGGAGATGAAGAGGTATGGAATAGTACTTTGTCGGTCATAAGCACAGAGAACCATTTCATTTAACCACTGTTTGTTCTATGGAAGTGTGTTCTATGTGTATGTTTCTTCCTCTTGTTTGTCACAGGCCAACTGTAATGTGATATGTGGGCCAGAGTACACCCCAGAGACTAAGCGCTCTATGGCCCAGATGAATGAGAAGGAGACTCCCTTTGAGCTGGTGGAGGCCCTGCTGAAGTACATCGAGACCCTCCAGGTGGCTGGGGCTGTGCTCGTCTTCCTGCCCGGCTGGAACCTCATCTACTCCATGCAGAAACACCTGGAGATGAACCCACACTTTGGTGTGTGGTCTCAATACTAATCAGTGGTTCTCCCATAGAAAAACTGTTGGTCAAAGTATTTGGATTGATGTCAACAAATGCATTGTTTTCATTTTAGTCCCATATCACCCAAGTTTCTGCCATAGAAATGCTGTTGATTGTAATTGTAATGACACCAGTGAATTGACTTGTTATTAATTTTGTTTCACCCAGGGAGTCAACGGTACCTGATTCTGCCTCTCCACTCGCAGATCCCCAGAGAGGAACAGAGGAGGGTATTTGAGCCTGTGCCTGAAAACATCACCAAGGTCAGTCAGGCAGGGTCTCTGGGTTTTTCCTGTAAAGGTTTATAATGATTTATCTGTTATTGTTATTTTTGTTATTTATATTTTATCCTTTTCAGGTGATCTTGTCAACAAACATTGCAGAGACCAGTATTACTATCAATGATGTAGTATATGTCATCGACTCTTGCAAGTAAGTTTCTCACTTGATATACTGTACTTTAAATTATTAAATTATCATTGCATGGGAGTGTAGCTACTAATGACCCCCAATTATTTTGTGTTTTCTCTAAGGCAGAAAGTGAAACTGTTCACATCTCACAACAACATGACCAACTACGCCACAGTCTGGGGCTCCAAGACCAACCTGGAGCAGAGGAAGGGTCGTGCCGGCCGCGTCCGGGCTGGCTTCTGCTTTCATCTGTGTAGCAGAGCACGCTTCGACAAGTAAGTCTCTGGGACTCGTTGCATAAAACATCTTAAAGGTGCAATATGCAGAAATCGCTCTGCCATTTCCTGGTTGCTAAAATGCCAATATTTAGCCTAATTTCAGTCAGTGACTTAACAAGTGTAGAGAATCATTGTATAAAACCGCTGTGAAATATATTTTCTATAACCAAAAATATAGTATTTTCAGCTGTTTGAAGCTGGTGTACAAAACTGAAAGTAAAAGACGCAAGAACAAACCTTAAGAACGGGAAACAAATAAATATTTCACACAGAACATATCTACCGCTTCTTAGACTTGCTTTCAATGAGAATGGCAAATCTATAACTCACTTTTCTATGTGTGTTTGCTTGAGTCTTCTTGGTTATGAAGCTACAAGCTTGGCACACCTGTATTTGATTTTTGTATTTGAGGAGTTTCTCTCATTCTTCTCAGCAGATCCTCTCAAGCTCTGTCAGGTTGGATAGGGAGTGACGCCGCACCGCTATTTTCAGGTCTCTCCAGAGATGTTTGATCGGGTTCAAGTCCGGGCTCTGGCTGGGCCACTCAAGGACATTCAGACACTTGTCCCGAATCCACTCCTGCATTGTCTTGGCTTTGTGCTTAGGGTCATTGTCCTGTTGGAAGGTGAACCTTCGTCCCAGTCGGAGGTCCTCAGCGGATCAAGGATCTCTCTGTACTTTGCTCTGTTCATCTTTCCCTTGTTCCTGAAAAACATCCCCACAGCATGATGCTGCCACCACCATGCTTCACCGTAGGGATGTTGCCAGATTTCCATCAGACATGACGCTTGGCATTCTGGCCAAAGAGTTCAATCTTGGTTTCATCAGACCAGAGAATCTTGTTTCTCATGGTCTGAGAGTCTTTAGGTGCCTTTTGGCAAACTCCAAGCAGGCTGTCATGTGCCTTACTGAGGAGTGGCTTCCTTCTGGCCACTCTACCATAAATGCCTGATTGGTGCAGAGCTGCAGGAATGGTTGTCCTTCTGGAAGGTTCTCCCATCTCCACAGAGGAACTTTAGAGCTCTGTCATAGTGACCATCGGGTTCTTGGTCAACTCTAGGAGGAGTCTTGGTGGGTCTAAACTTTTTTAATTTAAGAATGATGGAGGCCACTGTGTTCTTGGACCTTCAAAACTGCAGACATTTTTTTGTACCCTTCTCCATCTCAGATCTATGGTCAATTCCTTCGACCTCATGGCTTGGTTTTTATCTGACATGCATTGTCAACTGTGGGACCTTAGACAGGTGTGTGCCTTTCCAAAGCATGGCCAATCAATTGAATTTACCACATGTGGACACCAATCAAGTTGTAGAAACACCTCAAGGATGATCAATGGAAACAGGATGCACCAAAGCTCAATTTTGAGTCTCATAGCAAAGGGTCTGAATACTTATGTAAAAAGGTATTTCCTAAAAAAAAATAGAGAATAATTATTAGCATCAATATCTAAGAACCTTTTTTTTTTAAATTAAAAAAAACTTTATTTAACCAGGAAGGGCTCATTGAGATTTAAAATCTATTTTTCAAGAGCGTCCTGGCCAAGATATGCAACACCAAGCCATTACAAAAATTACAGACAAACATCATGAAAAACTACAAGTCATCTAGTAAAAACCATAGAATTCACAAGAGTATAACCAAATCAAAAACAGCAAATTAAAAACATTGACAGGTCAGGGAATCAGTCTCAAGATCATTCATCAGTGATTTAAAAATACCAATCGGGACAAGTTCTTCCAGTTTAAAAGTATTTTTTAAGGCGTTCCAAGACGATGGCGCAGAGTACATAAAAGCCCTTTTACCAAATTCAGTTCGGACATTTGGAACAGTTAGCAGGATAAAGTCCAGCGAACGAAGAGAGTACCCACCACATTTCTGAACAATAAAAATGCCCAAATAAAAAGGTAGTAAACCCAAAATGGCTTTGTAAATAAAAGTATACAAGTGCCTGAGCCTACGAGTGACGAGAAGGCCAGACAACCCTGGTATACAAAGTGCAGTGGTGCGTAAGGTTTTTGCAGTTTAAAATACATCTCAAAGTGCCATGGTAAAGGGTGTCAATTGATCTCAAACACTGAGCGGAAGCATTCATATATAAAATATCCCCATAGTCTAGTAAAGGCATAAATGTAGCTGATACTAGTCTCCTTCAGCTTCAATTTTTTTGTAAGTTGTTGAATATGCAATTAAAATTCCAAGATATTTATGAGGTTACAACCTCAATCTCCTTGCCCTGGCGGGTAGTAATAGGTGAAAGTTTCAGAGGTCTATTTCTTGCTTTAGAAAACACCTTTAGTTTAGTTTTGTCAGTATTGAGGATAAGCTTCAATTGACACACGGTATGTTGAATAGTATAAAAAGCCGTTTGCAAGTTCTGGAAAGCTTTTGTAAGAGATGAGGCACAACCGTAAATAACAGTATCATCAGCATAAAAATGAAGTTTTGCATTTAGGAAATTTGTCTAAATCATTTATATAAATAGTGAATAGGAGAGGACCAAGTACAAAGCAGTTTGCAAGTTCTGGAAAGCTTTTGTAAGAGATGAGGCACAACCGTAAATAACAGTATCATCAGCATAAAAATGAAGTTTTGCATTTTGGAAATTTGTCTAAATCATTTATATAAATAGTGAATAGGAGAGGACCAAGTACAGCCTTGGGGCACATCATTAAAGACGGACAATTTAACAGACATAAGCCCATCAAATTGAGTGCACTGAGTTCTATCAGACAGATGGTTAGCAAACCATGCCACTGCATGCTCTGGAAGACCTACACTCAACAAACTCTGCCTTTAGTATAGCATGATCAACTGTATCAAAAGCCTTAGAGAGATCAATAAAAAGTGAGACACAGTGCTGTTTTTTGTTAAGGGCTTCAGTGATATCATTTAAAACCTTCATGGCTGCTGTAATTGTGCTATGCTTCTTCCTGAAGCCTGGTACATTGATAAAATAGAGTTAATAAATAAAAACTATTTTAGCTGTTCACTCAAGGGTTTAAAGTATTTTCACTGGGGGTGACAGCTTTGAGATTGGCCTATAATTATTTTAAAGAGTTGGATCTCCCCCTTTTAAAAGTGGTAGGACAAATGCTGATTTTCGGAATTTCATTACATTCCAGGGTTAGATTGAACAGATATGTAAGTGGTTCAGCTATGAAATCAGCTGCCAGATTTAAAAAGCAGGGATCCAAAAGATCAGGACCTGCAGGCTTTCTCTGATCTAAGGATTTCAGGGCTTTATGTACCTCCTGCACTGAGAATGGCAAAAAGCTAAAAGTTTGACCAGCTCTCACTGGTTCATCCACACAGGGTTGGTTGTACAGAGACAGAGGACACTGAATCAAACAGCCTACCAGATGATACAAAGTGCTCATTGAAACAATTCAGCATTTCAGTTTTGTCATATACAGCAACAGAGTCCTTCAAAACACATGACGGTAATTCATTAACATTACTGTTACCAGACATCGACTTAATAGCCTTCCAAAACTTTCTAGGGTCATTCAGGTTATCAGTGGTAACAGACATAAAATATTCAGACTTGGCCTTCCTGAGAATAAAATAACACTTGTTTCTTAACTGCCTAAAAATAAGCCAATCAGCATCAGAACATGATTTCTTTGCTTTAGACCAGACTAGATTACGGTTGTGAATAATACAAGACAGCTCAGAAGAAAACCATGGATTATCCCGCCCTTTAACCCGGAACCTGCGGAATGGGGCATGTTTGTTTGCTTGCTTTTTGGAAAAAAAACATAATGAAAGAATTTCCAGGCAGTTTCCACATCAGGAATAAGCACAGTCTTGCTCTAGTCAAAATAAAACAAATCATGAAAGAAAGCCTGCTCATTAAAACACTTCAAATTTCTCTTATGAATAAAACGTGGGTTTGTCTTAGGAGCCTTAGTATTTCTAACAGCAACAACAGCACAATGGTCACTTAAATCGTTACAAAAAACACCAACCGCAGAATATTTATGTGGAACATTTGTCAATATCAAATCAATCAGGGTAGATTTATCTGGGCATTTAAGATTTGGGCGAGTGGGTGAGTTAATCAACTTGGTAAGATTCATAGAATTACAAAACATTTTTAAATCATCAGACACCGGCTTTAACCAACACCAGTTGAGATCATTTCACTGTAAAGAAGTTTAGACATGAGGTGCGTCAAAGAAGAAAATGCATCACCGAGAGCAGAGGGGGGTCTATAACAGCCAATCACAGTTATAGAGAGACCCTTTGAAACCTCAATATTCAAAGCAAGAAATTCCAACTGTTTACAAATAGTTTCAGACTTTGTCACACTTACAGGGAATTTAGTTTTTACATATATAGCCACACCCCCACCTTAACTCGATCAGTGCGATAAACATTGTAACCACTTATACAAATATCCTTATCAAAAACAGACTTGCTGAGCCAGGTTGCAGAAAACACAATTGCATCAGTTGATTTAGCCCAAATCCTAACCCCATCAATTTTTGACAACAGGCTGTGTACATTTAAATGAAAAATACCAAAACCAGATCTTGATTTAAAATCAGAGGGGGTTTGGAGACATTGCATAACAGGGCCAGGGTTAGGTTGCAAGTAACCTGATATCAACAAAAGAAGAATAACTAGGCACCTGGTTAATAACCTTGCACGGCTTCTCTTTTTTAAGAGACCTACTGCAAGCGAATTCTACAAGTGAGTTTCCAGGCCATACCAAATAGTAATTTAAAACCATTAGACTTTGGTAGCGACACATTCGTACTGTTCACATGCCACAAATACATTGGCACTTGGGCGAGTGTAGCGAGTTCCTGCAGACAAAATGTCTAATGGACGGGAGAGCACATTGTCAGATGTACTCACCCAGCGACAATGTTTGTTTTCTCCAGAGTTCAGTAAAGTCCGTGCACAAAGCAATACCATGAAAATTGTTTCGAAAACTGTTTTCGCTTTGTCATTATGCTGTATTGTGAGTAGATTGCTGAGGAAATGTATTTATTTAATCAATTTTATAATACAGCTGAAACATAACAAAAATGTGGAAAAAGTCTAGGGGTCTGAATACTTTCCAAAGGCACTGTCTTTACATAAGCACAACAGAACTGCAAGAAACAGCTCGGAATGTCTGACTGAAGTACGGCACATATGTACCTTTTTACTCGTGTTCAATTTTTAAAAAAAATGCATGACATAATTGTTTGGTTTACGGGACAAGGGCCAAAATGTGGTACTCTACCGCACAATTCGGGACATGTGGTCACCCAAACTGTATAGTCTCAAAACTATAATGTTCATATCATGTACGGTCAGTACATGCATCCATAGCTCTGTCCATGAATTTGAGTGTGTTTCCATTTCTCCAGGCCCATCCCTCAGCTTTTTACCAAAACACAGGCGATGTGATGGTTTGTTTCAATTAGTATTCTAGCTTTAACTTTTTCACTTAATTTAAGGGAAAAATTAACTTAAGATGTTTTATGCAACTGGGCCCTGATCTCAACCCTCATTAGCATTGAAGAGATGCCAAACTTCTGTACCCATATTCAAAAAGCCGAGTGCTGATCTCGGATCAGGTCCCTGTGTCCGTGTAATTTTATGAATTCTGCAAAACTGGTCTTAGATCATCACTACTACTCTGAGATGCTATATGAATATAAACTCTGTTTTTTCACTCTAACCCTTTTATGTCAAAATTGAGTTTGATTTGAATTACACAAGTGATGAATGTGTGCTTCTGTTTCTACCCTTTTCTTCATCCCAGACTGGAGACCCATATGACCCCTGAGATATTCCGTACTCCTCTCCACGAGGTAGCCCTGAGCATCAAGCTGCTGAGACTAGGAGCCATTGGCCATTTCCTTTCCAAGGCCATCGAGCCCCCTCCCCTGGACGCGGTTATAGAGGCAGAACACACACTGAGAGGTGAGTCGTTTTTAGCTTTGACCTTAAAGGATTTGTTTTGTCCTCTAGTGTTCTAGTAAACATTACCAACCACCTTGAATAGGGTTGGCATTTACAATTCCTTGATATATTTCACTAGAACTGGATGCTTTGGACACAAATGATGAGTTGACTCCGCTTGGTCGGATCCTTGCAAAGCTTCCAATCGAGCCGCGTCTGGGGAAGATGATGATTATGGGCTGCATATTCAAGTGAGTGCTGCATCAGAATTCATGCATGCATTTTGTAAAACCCTTCCCTAAATGACTATCCATATTGACTCATCTCTATACACAGTTTCATATTTCCAACTAGAAATTGTTTAAATAGTTGGTGCTTTCTTTGCTCTGCTTTCTAGTGTTGGAGATGCGGTGTGCACGATCTCAGCAGCCTCCTGCTTCCCAGAGCCCTTCATCAATGATGGCAAGCGCTTGGGCTATGTGCACCGCAACTTTGCTGGCACCCGCTTCTCAGACCACGTGGCCCTTCTGTCAGTCTTCCAGGCTTGGGACGATGTGAGGTGAGTCCAGGCTTCATAGAAACATGCAACATGTACATCTAGGGGCGGCAGGTAGTCTAGTGGTTAGAGTGTTGGGCCAGTAACCGAAAGGTTGCAAGATCGAATCCTCGAGCTGACAAGGTAAAAACCTGTCGTTCTGCCCCTGAACAAGGCAGTTAACCCTTGTCATTGAAAATAAAATTTGTTCTTAACTGACTTGCCAAGTTAAATGATGGTTACAAAAAAATATATAATTACAAACAAACAATCCTTTCTCATGGATTACAATTAAACAGATGCAACTGATAATTGTGGCTGATACGATTGCAGACAGAACACCGTAATGCCATTCATTGCAGTAGGAAGAGGTGTCAGCTGAATGACCCATTTTTGTTTGGGAATACAATCCTGTTCCTTCTCACTACCTGGCAAATGAAGGTTGTGACAGCTTGTTAACTTGTCTTGTTGTATTGTAGAATGGGAGGTGAGGATGCAGAGTCCAGATTCTGTGAACACAAGAGGCTCAACATGTCCACACTGAGGATGACCTGGGAGGCAAAAGTGCAGCTGAAGGAGATCCTCATCAACTCTGGCTTCCCTGAGGGTAGATTTTTTTTTTTTTTCTGTGTCTCAAATGACACCATTTTCCCTATAGTGCACTACCTGGTCAAAAGTAGTGCACATTATTGGGAATAGGGCAGTGGTGTAAAGTACTTAAGTAAAAAATAATTTAAAGTGCTACTTAAGTAGTTTTTTGGGGTATCTGTACTTTACCATTTATATTTTTGAATACTTTTACTCCACTACATTCCTTAAGAAAATATAGTACTTTTTACTCCATACTGTTTCCCTGACACCCAAAAATACTAAGACAGGAAACTGGCCCAATTCACGCACTTAAGAGAACATCTTTGGTCATCTCTACTGCCTCTGATCTGGGGGACTCAATAAAAACACATGCTTTGTTTGTAAATTATGTCTGAGTGTTGGAGTGTGACCCTGGCTATTTCAAGTTGTGCCAAATTGTTTGCTTAATCTACGGAATTTAAAATTATTTATACAGTACTTTTGATACTTAAGTGTATATTTTAGCAATTACATTTTACTTTTGATACTTAAGTATATTTAAAACCAAATACTTTTAGACTTTTACTCAAGTAGTATTTTACTGTGTGACTTTTAATTGAGTCATTTTCTATGACAATTGGGTACTTTTTCCACCACTGGAATAGGGTGCCATTTGAGACACACACCATGTGAACAACCCAATAGTATTGCAGTGTTGGCATAATATACAATCACGTCTGAAATTGTTTTAAAATGTTTTTGATATTTTCATTAGAGTGCTTGATGACACAGATGTTCAATAACGTTGGACCCGACAACAACCTTGACGTGGTCGTCTCTCTCCTGACATACGGCTCCTATCCCAACGTGTGCTACCACAAGGAGAAGAGGAAGATTCTCACCACTGAGGGGCGCAATGCCCTCATCCACAAATGCTCCGTCAACTGCCCCTTCAGCAGCCAGGACATGACCTACCCATCACCGTTCTTCGTCTTTAGCGAAAAGGTAGGATCTCAAATTTAGAGGTCAATAACTACATAATATGAATATACTGGTGTATCATAGCTTGTTTACCCTTTCTTTTTTTTTTTGAGCTAAAAGGGTCAATGTTCAGATATATTTTAAAAAATCATCAATTTGGTCTACAAGCTGCAAGCAACCAAATGTTTTTTTTGTGTTTTTTTTCACCAGATCCGGACTCGAGCCATCTCAGCCAAAGGAATGACACTAGTCAGCCCACTCCAGCTGATCTTGTTTGCCTCCAAGAAAATCACATCAAACGGGGAAATCATTGAACTGGATGATTGGCGAGTGTAGCTACTATCTTTTAAAGTGGTGCAATAGTATATGTATATTATTTTTTTTCTGCCTATATACCTACACTTCTAAAAAAGGGGGTTAGATTGAGCATGAAAATCGTGAGATCAAGCTGATAAAACCAGTGTTTGTATTCACAGGATCAAACTGAAGATACCGCATAACGTGGCTGGCTGCATAGCTGCTTTGAGGGCTGGAATGGAGGCACTTGTTGTAGAAGTCACCAAAGACCCTGAGTACATCAAACAGCTGGATCCCACAAACGAGCGCATGCTCAACATCATCCGTCAAATCTCCAAGCCCTCCGCAGCTGGGCTTAACCTCATGGTCAACAATAAACGGTAAGATAAACACATGATTAGACATCTCAGCTCTGGGGGGGGGGGGGACATTTAGGATGCATCCCAAATGGCACCCTATTGCCTACATAGTGCACTGCTTTTGACCAGAGCCCAAGCAGCCAGTTTGCTAAACATCAACAAACATGACATACATAAGGCAAGCATACTTGTAGTAGTGAAGTCATGTAGTGGTAATAATGGATTAGTTTACTCTGTGTAGATTATCGACCTTTGTGCACAGTAATCCACTCCACTGGGTAATAGGACAGCATTGTGTTTTGAATACCAAATACAGCTGGTTTACATGTCTTGTCCTTATCAGTTTTGGAGATGGTCCACGTCCTCCCAAGATGGGCAGGTTTGACGGAGGAGGCGGTGGAGGATACCAGGGAGGAGGCGGTGGAGGATACAGGGGAGGAGGTTACAGAGGCGGTGGAGGATACCAGGGCGGCGGCGGATACAGGGGCGGTGGTGGAGGTTACAGAGGCGGTGGTGGAGGTTACAGAGGCGGTGGTGGAGGTTACAGAGGTGGGGGTGGTTATGGAGGGGGGAACAGGGGTGGGGGGAACAGGGGTGGTTATGGAGGGGGGAACAGGGGTGGGGGTGGTTATGGAGGGGGCCAGGGATATTAGGGCATTTGAAGGTTAGCTTTTTAGATGTTGTTCATTACATGACATTTGAGTGTTTTTGGCTGTAATGTTAAGTGGTTCTATGTAAGGATATTTTAGTTTTGCCTTTTGTGACCCCCCCCCTGAAATCAAGGTTTTCTCCTGGTATTAAGCATAAAAAAATAATAATAATTTGTTAGTTTAGCTAATGGAAAATTCCAAAAGTATTTCATGCCATGAGCCTAATTTTGTCAGTTATATACAACTCAAGTATGTTTCCTGCCATTACTAAGTAATAAATTAAATAAAATACATTTTTTCCAACACTGCCAGATTTTCTTAGCAGTTTGTCTGTAAAGGCACAATTCATTTTGAATAACACATTTTATTGAAATGTTCAAAAAGTGCACTTTTGTTTATAGGGCTAGTGCATACAAAAGCTGGGATCTTTCTCTGAAATGGATACGAACAGAAATATAATCTAACACTTGAAACAAATCAATCTACCTAAAGTAGTAACGTATGTTACATGGTAATATACTGAGCAACAGCTACATCCAATAAAATTGTCAGTCTGGTTACTTAAATTGTTTTAACTATTGTGTACAACACATTTATGCTGCAATCCTAGACTCATGAATTCACCCACATTTTGCGCAGCAATCCTATATCGCCCTTGGTGTTTGACTCCAGTTTGTTTGTGGTGATCTCCAAACTGAGTTTCTGCAGGGCCTTGGAAAGATAATCTGTCTCGTTCTTGTCCCCACTGGCTGTCTGCTCCAGGTCCTCACTCGCTTTGTACAGATTGTCAGGAACAAGAATGGTCACGCCATACCCGTGGTTATCATGAATGTGATTGTCGGTCAGCTTCAGCTGGGGCTGAGGGAGAACCTGTGAATAGAAAAAAATGTCACTGATCTATCCTTGGTTTTCTACTTGAGTTGTCACCAACATAACAGCCACCTATTTAATTAGGTCTCAGGCTCTGCTTCACTGTGCCACATTTATTACACGTACTTACAGTAGCACTGATATCACAGATGTATTCATCATGCTGCTGACAATCTAGGGTTCCTCAAGTTGATTCCTTCCCCAGAATCCCCAATACACATGGAACAGCCATAATGCTGTAACTGGAAGTACTGTATACTATACCTTGAGATTGATTCCACCCTGTGAACCTTTCGAGTCTTTCGCCAGCTGGTTGCTGCAGTGATGGATTTCATTCCGATGCAGCTCTGCAATGCTGCCAGGGTACAACTCCACCCCTGCACCCTGAGAAGGTCAAGTAAATCTGTGCTCATTTTCCTAGTATGTCTGGAGAGAACTTTGTTTTATTTTGCATGTGGCCCCTTAATTTACATCCACACAATTACATGGCTATATCAACAATCAGATAAGCCATGTAACTCAAAGGCAATCTTTCAAAATGACAACTCTACCTTTGCACCAGATATCTCACAGTTCTTCATGACCAGAGAGGCTCCAGTCAGGACACACACTCCTGTGCCTTGACACTTCAACACGCAGTTGTCCAGGGTCAACTGTCCCGACTCCACCACAACAATGCCATCACAGGTTCCATGCTGCACCAATGTCAGGTTCATGAGCATCACCTTGGAGGCTTTGGACGCCACAAAGTTGTCATGGGATGGGTCAGAGTAGAACAGCACCTCTTTTCTTTCTCCTTCTCCTGCAGAGTATAGAACCATTGAGGTATGAAGGTCAACTAATGCGTAACTATCACTTGTCAGGTGTTAACTTTACTTTAACGGATATACAGATATTTTATGACAATGAATATAAAAAGTAATATCGTATTTGCCCTTTATTGTGATGTCGTCTGTGAGGGATGCCAGCGCAACTGCGTGGTACTCTCCTGGGAAGACCACCACCGTGTCCCCAGAGAAGCAGGAGTCCAGAGCGGCTGACAGACTGTCATGCTGCTGGATCAGAGTGTCCACCGAGAAGTTCTTGATCTAGGATCACAATGAAATAAAGATAACGTTTTGAAATAACTGAGAACCTGCAATAAATCAAGTTAAAAACAAACATTTTCGCAACAGCAAAACAATTACATGACTGCAGTGAATAACACCAGATCCAGCACACCAACCATGTCTGTTGTCATTATCTGGGCAACAATGTGTGTCACAATCCTTCCAGATGTTCTCTGCCCCTTTCTGCGTTTGTAGATCCTTGGATAGAAGGGTCCATGGCTCCTAAAGACATTTAAAGCAATATCTTGGTATTAAATCAACACTACGGCTCATTACAAGAACTGCTGACAAAAGAACAAGATTAGTTGAGCAGCAATACTAGCTGTTTTACACTGTCAGCATTGGTAGTTGGGTGTTGAGAAAAGCTAGGACAAAAGATCATATCTTACCTGAGTCGCAGGTCTTCCCAGAACTTCAGGAGCCCACAAAGCATTGACATTTCGTAGTACTTTTTCCAGCACTCCACAGCCTCCCCTGGTAAGGCCTCCCCACGGATTTTGGTCTGGAATTTTGTCAAGTCCAGTCGTTTGCTTCGGTACTCCTCCAGGGTCTTGCGGTATCGCTCGCTGATTGGACCAGGGATGGTTCCATCCTGAATGTCATAATACCTGCAAACAAATAAACCGCATAGTCCAGGTGAACATCATTCATGGCTTGTTTTTGGTTGGCTCTGCTGAAATGTGGAGGGTATGCTTACAGCTGTATGCGTTTCTCAATGAGTCCTGCGTACTCGTCACATTCCTCCTCATCATCCCAGTCCCTCCAGAGAAAATCGTAGAAAAACCTGCAGGAGAGCATGAAGACAAAATCTGGAATTTGGATTTACACTGTATTAGAGGAGTTCCCTAATGTTATTCACCTTGCATGTTCCAGATACTCTGCAATGTTGTCTACATCAGCTCCCATCCCTTGTATGGGGTAGACATCCAAGATTGGCACAGAGTAGTCATGTTCCCTCAATACATCTTCAACCAACTCTCTTGGTAAGTTGGCAATGTTTGAGGAATATGGTTCTGCCACAGAAATGGACACTCGAAGAGGGAGGCTTTTTCCTTCGCATGGTGTACAGTTGACCTAGACAGCCAAAGTTCAGGTTTAGGAAAATGGTCAGACACTTTGCATCCCCATTATGGCAGAATTGGGGATATGGTACTGTGATCAAGACCTGGGTGCTGAGTGGTAACTTCTTGAGCCATTGTTAACAGATGTAGCTAGCTACCGGTATTTGTTTGAAACGGCAATGTTAGAGGGAGCCCCTGTCAACTAAATAATGTTAACTGTGCCTGTGGCAGTGTGGCGTTAGCAAGCTAATGATTGCTGAGCAAGCTCATTAGTGTCAGCGAATGTGAGCCACATAGAAATGGAATGAATAGAACAGGCGTCCCCATTCAAGTCAATGATAGCATAATGGGTGGACAAGCAGCAGTTGTGAGTGTACCAACAGGAGAAAAGCAAGAAGTAAAACCAGGAAGTGTAGCCATCAATATGTGCTGTGATTTGATTAAACTCAACTGACATTACAAAAAATACATTTCTTTGCATGAGCCACATCAGTTATCATTTGAATTAACATTCTACATTACCATGGAAATGATTATCACAATACCAGGCAGCCATTTGCCATTATATTCATTATATTTCTATGCTGAGCCACCTGTATCTAAATATTTGAAATTTAATCTGGATGTAACAACAAAACTACTAGCTAGTAATGTCAGTAATTAAAGGGTAGTGACATCTGGGACAGTCTAAACCCTAACCCTTATATGAAGCATCCGGTTGTCGTTTCCACTCACTTACCAAATATGGTAACAAGAGGTAGCCCAGTGGGAGAAGAGGGAGCGAAATGGATTTTAGCCGACATTATGCAACATGTCTCATCGATGAAACATTTGATCTCAATACGGGTTTCTGTACCCAAAACTTGAATTTGTTACGAAACGAGTGGACTACGTTGAGCAGATTATAGCCTTTGCCAAAGTAAAAATAAAAAAGTGTTGTTTAGGAGGGCAGGGGCGAGTTGAATTACTCCGTACGCGCACTTCAGAGTAGGCGGTCCCTAACGGAAATATGCAAATATATGCTACAACGCGCCAATAGGATCTCGCTAGCTCGTGCTTGCTTCTGCCCATTAAGACTCATTTGTTCCCGTTGGAAACGACCAGCTGTGGTCTATCTTGGGTTAGTTATAAAAATCTTTGCCTTAACCCTTAAATTATCGTAATCATTTTAATGTTTAAGTTAAATGGGGTAGGGACTGGAACGTCCCAGTGATTCCGTATAGCAAGGGCCGTAATTAAATTATGTAACTTACGTCGACAAGCACACCCACGAATGGCAGGTCCCCAATATCGCAGTTTACCAACAGGACTTCTGGGGAAGTTTTCCACACTGCAGTCCAAGTGCGTTTGCTGGCAAGTTTTTCTATTATGTAGAAACTTATAGCTTCATCTGCATCTTCTGCCTGTTAAACATGCAAATAAAACATGTGTTAGCGTACTTGACTGTGAACATTGTTGGGTTGTCGGTCAGTTGATTCATTAATTAGCTAACTGGGTAGCTAAAGTAAGTGAACGGTATTACTAGCTAGCTAGATCTAGCCACTTACAGAACACTGGCCAATAATATGATCGCAAAAGAGAGCAACACGTTCATCGTAGGTGTATGTCTTGTTGGAGATGAAGATTTGTGGCAAGACTTGGGCCTCTTTAGCATCAAATGGCTCTTCGCTGTCAGGATTTGGCCCCAGAAGTTTCCTTCTCATAGGGACTTTATTCCTTACGATTTGAGGAGCGTCAGCAGCAGAGAATGATGTTGAACCATCATCATAGCTTGGCACCTCACTGTTCGTAATAGTACTGGTATGAGACTGGGCCTTTTCATGGGCCATCTCACTTGAGACAGGTATTTTAAAATGTTCCTTGCTTGCTTTCTGTGCTGTTTCATCATGAAAATCTTCCAGAGGAAACAAAGGATCAGGGGCACAAGTTGCCATTGTATAAGATTTGCTAATAAACGTGATTCTTTTCGAAAATAAACCTAGTTCGCTTGCTTACCGTTAGCTAAGGCCAACGACTTTTGCCCCAGCACCGCGAGCCTGGGTTGGTTCAGATTTGAAAATTGAGCGCGAAACGGTCACGAGGTACTAGCAGCAGCCGGAAGGAGCATACGCCATCACAAAACGCTCAGAAAAGAACAGAATAAGTTTGTTCACAAGCTAACTATTTGATAAAGCCAAGTGTCCGAGTGACTCAAGTGCAATTTTTCTTCTAGACCGTCTGTTTTCATGATTGAGAGATATTGTATATGTAATGGTTTGCTAAAATAGTTTAGCTAGCTAGATTGGGATGGCAAGGTCTTTCAACCAAGGACTCCATAGAGAGCAATAGTAATGGCCTCTATGGGGAAATTAATGAGCTTTTGAGGGTTTTCGGATAAATGCCGAAAATGAGGTCTGTGGTAAACACAGGTTTAGGAGATTTTATACATTTTGTCCTATTAGGTAGTCTTCATCAGCTGATGTTATTGCAAAATGTGAAGCATTTATGTCATCAAAACATAATTTATAATGTTAACTAACTGATTCTCTCATAGGAAAAAACGTATAAGATCACCTAAGCCTTTTTTAACATCAGACCTTATTTTACAGCATTTATCCCAAGACCCCATTATTTACCCATGTCAAATACAGGTAGCCTAGTCAAATGATTAACATCCAATCACATTAACCGTTTCTCTCTCACGGGAATTCCACTAACCAAACGTAGCTGCTTATGTTGGTATCTGTACTGTTGGTACACTGCAGCATCCACCGAGGGGCTCTTGCTGCCAAAGGAATGCCTGACAGCTTGAAAGATGTTTTGGACACTACAGTGAAAATGGTTAACTTTTAAATAAAATACAATTGTATTAGTCATGCGCCGAATACAACAGGTTTGCGTTGTAAGGTTGTAGACCTTACAGTGAAATGCTTACTTATAGGACTATTTCCCTCTATACCATTTGTATTTCATTAACCTTTGACTATTGGATGTTCTTATAGGCACTTTAGTATTGCTAGTGTAACAGTATAGCTTCTGTCCCTCTCCTCGCTCCTCCATGGGCTCGAACCAGCAACACAACGACAATTAGCAATTTCACTTGGGTTACACCAGCCTCATCTCGGGAGTTGATAGGCTTGAAGTCATAAACAGCGCGATGCTTGACGCACAACGAAGAGCTGCTGGCAAAACGCATGAAAGTGCTGTTTGAATTCATGTTTACGCTTCTGCTTTTCTTGTTTTGTATAAGATAAGTTTAATGCTAGCTAGCAACTTATCTTAGCTTACTGCATTCGCGTAACAAGCAGTCTCCTTGTGGAGTGCAATGAGAAAGAGGCAGGTCGTTATTGCGTTGGAATAGTTATGGGTGCAAGATTGGATCCCCCGAGCTGACAAGGTGAAAATCTGTTGTTCTGCCCCTGAACAAGGCAGTTAATCCACTGTTCCTAGGCCGTCATTGAAAATAAGAATGTGTTCTTAACTGACTTGCCTAGTTAAATAAAGATGAAATAAAGGTGAAGAAAAAAAAATCAGAGCCCAAAAATACAGATTTCCGATTGTTATGAAAACATGAAATCGGCCCTAATTAATCGACCATTCTGATTAATCGGTCGACCTCTAGTACGTATGGTCGCTGTGGGGACAGCATTGCGCTGTTTGACTTCAAGCCTATCAACTCCCGAGATGAGGCTGGTGTAACCGAAGTGAAATGGCTAGCTAGTTAGCGTGCGCTAATAGCGTTTCAAACGTCACTCGCTCTGAGCCTTCTAGTAGTTGTTCCCCTTGCTCTGCATGGGTAACGCTGTTTCGATGGTGGCTGTTGTCGTTGTGTTGCTGGTTCGAGCCCAGGGAGGAGCGAGCAGAGGGATGGAAGCTATACTGTTACAATGGCAATACTAAAGTGCCTATAAGAACATCTAATAGTCAAAGGATAATGAAATACAAATGGTATAAAGGGAAATAGTCCTATAATTCCTATAATAACTACAACCTAAAACTTCTTACCTGGGAATATTGAAGACTCGTGTTAAAAGGAACCACCAGCTTTCATGTGTTCTCATGTTCTGAGCAAGGAACTGAAAAGTTAGCTTTCTTACATAGCACATATTGCACTTTTACTTTCTTCTCCAACACTATGTTTTTGCATTATTTATACCAAATTGAACATGTTTCATTATTTACTTGAGGCTAAATTGATTTTATTGATGTATTATATTAAGTTAAAATAAGTGTTCATTCAGTATTGTTGTAATTGTCATTATTACAAATACATTTTTAAAACTCTGCCGATTAATCGTTATCGGCTTTTTTGGTCTTCCAATAATCGGTATCGGCGTTGAAAAATCATAATCGGTCGACCTCTAGTCCTGATGTCCAGAAGTTATTATCGGTCATAAGAGAAGGTAGAGGCAACATTCTGTACAAAATAAGTTTAAAAATAAGTAACAAACAACGGAAATAAACTAACAATAAAACACAATTGGTTGGGGACACGTAAAACGTCAGCCTTCTCCGGCCCCTGAACTCGTGTATTTTCTGCACTATGCATTGATATGGGCAGCAACCATGTAACGCTTTTCCAACATACAGACTGGTTATCAAGTGGCAAAGTATTGACATGTTTTTTTAAATTGAGAGGTGACCTTATAGTTTTCTTTGCTGTTAATAATTTTCACTCATCTGACCGCTTGCATGATGACGAGTTTCTCACGAATGGCCTATCTGGGTGATGTTTTTTCTCGACTGAATGATCTCAATCTATGATTACAGGGACTCTCTGCAACTATATTCAGTGTGAGGGACAAAATTGAGGCTATGATTAAGAAGTTGTCTGCATTAACAAGGACAACACTCTGGTCGTTCCATCATTGTATAATTTCTTTGGTGTGCAAATGAACTCAAGCTTCCGGACAATGTCAAATGTGATATTGCGAAGCACCCGAGTGAGTTGGGTGCGCAATTACGCAGGTACTTTCCCGAAACAGATGACACAAACAACTGGATTCGTTATTCCTTTCATGCCATCCCTCCAGTCCACTTACAGATATCTGAACAAGAGAGCCTCATCAAAATTTCAACAGACTGTTCTGTGAAAATTTAATTTAATCAGAAGCCACTGCCAGACTTCTTGATTGGGCTGCACTCTAGGGTATCCTGCCTTGGCAAATTGAGCTTTTAAGACACTGATACCCTTTGCAACCACATACCTGTGTGAGAGTAGATTCTCGGCCCTCACTAGCATGAAAACTAAATCCAGGCACAGACTGTGTGTGGAAAATGAAACGACTGAGACTCTCCAATACAACCCAACTTTGCAGAGTCATGTGCATCCTTTTAAGCATACCCTTCTCATTAACCTGTGGTGAGTTTTTCACAATGTTCAATGAATAAATAAAGTTTTATATGTAAGATGGCTATATAAAGAGCAAAATTATTGATTATTATTAATTGTGCCCTGGTCCTTTATGAGCTCTTTGTCATTTCCCACAAGACGGGTTGTGGGATCCAGGAGGGCATTGAATGTCTCTGCTGTAACCGAGAAGTTTAATCCTGACATCTAGCCACTTAGCTAGCAAGTTAGCAAATCATATGCATAGCAGAAGCCCAGATATGGATATCATTTATTTGACACATCATAGATTTCTTCTTCTTAGTTATAAGCAGTGGCGTTGCACATGCCCCCATGGAAAATCATACCGTTGGTATTTTGAAATACCCTTGTATACAGTATAAACGGTATATCGCCCAAGCCTACTTAGGCAGGACAATAACCCTCCTGCTTGTCTAGCTTACTTTTTAATAGACTTAACTTGGTTTCAATAAAAAAATCTAGGTTCTAAAGGGCAGTTCTCTATTTTGTTTTGGGATGCCTCTGCTGCACACTGCCTAAGAAAAAGTTTAGGTTTATGACACAGAATGCTACAAAATAATTGTTGAGATTCATTGCTATTGAGATGCCATTTGATGACCAATTTTTTGACAACCAATGAGTAAAGTTTATGTCTACAAATAGTTTTTTTTGATTAGGGTAAGTGTACCTATTAACCACACCAAAATCTAAGTTTAGACATTTCTAACATATTGCCCTAATATTAGGCTCCTGAGTGGCGCAGCATCCCAGTGCTCGAGGCATCACTACAAACCCTTGTTCGATTAGAGGCTGTATCACAACCTGCCGTGATTGGGAGTCCAATAGGGCGGCGCACAATTGGCCCAGTGTTGTTAGGGTTTGGCCGGCCGGGATAGGCCGTCATTGTAAATAAGAATTTGTTCTTAACTGACTTGCCTAGTTAAAAAAATATATAATAATCCTAAAAGTGAAATGTGAGTATAAAAATATCAATCTCTCATGTGAAGTTTTAGGACTGTACTTAAAACATTTTTTTAATAAGACATACAAATATTTGATGAGTCTGGACTGGGCTTAAAGGGTAACGAATGTACCCATTTTATTAAGCTCATAGGTGTTCCAAATAAGCCCACCTCTTAATTCATACATTTTAATACATTTCCAAAAGTTAACTTACAAACTGACATTTCTTATATAAAATTATATTAATATCCCCTAAAATATAAACTGATCATTACTATTCAGCATGAAAGTGGCACTCATAACAGAGGGGTGTCCAATCGTATACACAGAGATCAATGCGGACTTAGGCTTTTGTTCTTGTCAACCTGATTCAACTAATCATAGACTTCAATCAAGACATGATTAGTTGAAAAAAAAGACTAACACACACAACTTCAAATTAATTATCTGAAATATGATTCACATTTGCTGTATTGCTATTCTTGTTAATTAGTTCAATTTGTCTTCCTTAAACCTATCTGAAGACCGTTTCAAATCTCCCCCTCTACTGTTGTATTACAAAAGAATCACCAGGATGAATGAAGGACAACAATATGACATTGCCCCCACCCAAAAGTGCACGAGTAGTCATCTTCTTGTCCCTCATTTGTTTGCATTTTTGTCCAAACTATCCCTCAACCCTGATCTTATTATTTTCTGTCCACATCAACGACCAACTGTCCATTCCAAACGTATTGAAGAGAGTACAGAGGTTTTTAATTGTTCCTAATCGTTTGTAATCTTGGTAAAGGCACCATGGATCGATGCAACTTTTGCGTAACTATTTTGTTTGTGTTTTAATCAACTTAAATCTGAACAAAAAACATTTATGCTCATGTTCACTGAATATTAGGGATATCAACACTATCCATATGTTTCAATGCAAATCGGACGTAATAGGAACATACTGGGTTTAGTTGGAACAGTGATTTAAGATGAAAAAGACAGAATAGCAAAGTCTATTCAGAAAATATTTGGAAACCAATGGTTTGTGGTATAAATAGACACAGACTACAATATTATGCAACGTTAGTATTGATCATTTTGAAAAATATATATTTATTACCATTTACATTCTGTATAAAGGGAGTGTTTTTTTGTGCTACTATACCAATAAGCCCACCTGAGATAAATGTCAAATTGACAAAAATAGTGTCTGTGCATAACAATGCAAGGTTCATTTAACAGTTAAATAAGAAAAAATGCATTTAAAAATGTAAGCTGTAAATGCCTGAAATGTATTATCTTGTTTTATAGTTCACAAAGTTATGGTGTTACTGACATGAAGGCACAACTGTTAGCATGAGAAAAAAAAATTCAATTGGCAAGAAATAGTAATAATATATCAGAACATTCATCTCTTAATTTTACATCAAGTATGGTCACATCAAATATCTGAATAATGAGTTTATCTGAGGGTCGCCTCAAGTTTTATTGCAGCTTTCAAATTGGTCATTACTGGGAGGTTACACAACTGTCAATAACTACAATAATCGGATTGATTTAGAATAAAAACCGTTAAAGAACAACCAGATTAATCTGGTTGAAACATTACTCAGCAGGCAATGTTTATTTTTTCTTTGAATCCGAAAATGGAATTGGCCTTAATATGTACACTTACTCTAGACCTTTTTACACTATTTGAGGTATCTGTATCGATACAATTTTTCAACTCCTATATGTTTACTCATTAACGTGTCTGAATATTATCTGCAGATGAGTGTTTTTAATTTGACCCCCCCCCCCCCTTTTTTTTTTTTTTACACGCGTTTATAAATAAATAATGCATGGTTGATACTGTGTCAAAGTTTTGTTTGTCTATTGTGTTGTATTGAAATTCTCACTCTTCCTATGCGGTTTTGCGTTTCTGGCAGGCTATTCGCACTGTCAAAAGAGTGGGAAACTAAAACAGTGGCGATAGTTTGAAGAATGTTATGTTAAACTCGTTAGTGTAGATTCTCGGAGCTGCATCCACTCGTTCCTTGTCCTAGATTCGGCGCGTCATCAAAGCATCCTTCACGCGGAAGTCGATGTAGGGATTTTTTTCAAGTTTTGACTTGCGCAGTAGATCCTAGGGTGTAGTCGGATATAGTTATTTTCCTTCTGAAGTTTCTCCATGGCGGTGGACACAAAGCACTGAGAACGTGGAAGTCTGCGTTAGGGCAAGGACAATACTTCTGGAAGGAACAAACGCATTTTTAAGGAGAAGCAATTGAAAGTTTTCCGTATGGTTTTACTTGTTTCATCAAGATTGCGGTAACTGGGTAGTTACCAATAAGTTGAAAGTTCAAAGGTGTAATAGAGGGATTCGTGTAGTTGTAGCTTAAGTTTGAAACGGCTTTTAGAATAGCTGAGAATGGGTTGGTTTATTCAAGTTTTGTTTTCATTTACTTGTTTGGCTGTCTTCAGCCACAGTGCTATGGATGAATGCACTGACGATTCGAGTCGTCCTCAGCGATGCATGCCAGAGTTTGTCAACGCTGCTTTCAATGTCACTGTGGTAGCTACCAATACTTGTGGCTCTCCACCAGAAGAATACTGCGTACAAACCGGGGTTACAGGGGTCACCAAGTCGTGCCACATCTGCGATGCCAGGGATCGCAGACAACACCACAGTGCTGTGTACCTCACCGATTACAACAATCAACAGGACACCACCTGGTGGCAAAGTCAAACTATGTTAGCGGGCATCCAGTATCCACACTCAATCAATCTAACTCTTCATCTTGGTAAGTGTTGATTATATTATGTTTCAAGCGCATAAAACAGTCCAATATGTTTAGCTACCGTTGTTACCGTAAGAGCACTATTCATCTCATCTGCAGACGGATTAGGGGGTGGCTTTTTAACTCCGAGCAAACATTGACCTCGAAACAACTGTTCATATAAACCACGAATAGAATGGAATAGGTTTGGTTTCAATTTGAAAACAAATTCTAGTTGACAAGCCGAGATGTATGGCAATCACACACTGACTGCTTAATTATTTGCGGCGGACAAGACAGCTCCTGGCGCCATCAGTAGATACCATTTTTATTTTTTAAACGTTATTTAACTAGGCATGTCAGTTAAGAACAAATTCTTAGTTTCAATGAGGGCTTAGGGACAGTGGGCTAACAGTTGTTTTGTTTTTTTTACCTTGTCTTGTCATTGAATTCTATCTGTGTGTAAAATATGCCTAAAATATATATTTGCGTTTTCTTTGTGTATACAGTCATGAGAACGGTTATCATGCTCTAAATACATTACATTTAACCAGAGGAATGGATTTCTCAGTTAGTCATTCTTTTACATACTGGAATTTGCGCAAACTGCCGCACAGCTGAAAGTTCTAGACTCGAGCTATGAATTTCAAATGCTCCTTCTGGGTCTTGTTAGCTTTGACTAATGAGTATTTTATTGATTTTATAGAGTAGGCCAGATGAAATGGACGATAATGTGAGACGACATTTTAAGTTCAACTGTGTGGGGGTCACATGTTGTGGAGACTCATCAACAGGCCTATGTACTGAAATATAACTATACTTCCGAACAATGATTGGAGGAGTGCTTTTTCTAGAGTTAATTTCAAATGATTAACTTTCCATTAAGTATTTGAGACGAGTTTCAGTATTCACCCAGCACTACTGTTTTAGTGCTCGACATTCCTGAGTGGTTTAGTCAGGTCTCCTTGTAGCTTCTTTGTATTCTAAGGTAACAAACTTTGATAAGCTGGTGGACTGTAGTCACCTATTCTATACTGAACAATTTATATAAGCGCAACAATTTAAAATATTTTACTGAGTTCCTATATGAACTATCAGTCAATTGAAATAAATACATTGGGCCCTAATCTGCAGATTTCATATGACTGGGAATACAGATATACATCTGTTGGTCACAGATACCTTGGAGGGAAAAAAAAGGTAGGGGTTTGGATCAGAAAGCCAGTCGGTATCTGCTGTGTCCATTTGCCTCATGCAGTATGACATCTCCTTCGCATAGAGTTGATCAGGCTGTTGATTGTGGCCTGTGGAATGTTGTCCCTCTTCTCTTCAATGGCTCTGCGAAGTTGCTGGATATTTTCAGGAACTGGCACACTCTGTTGTACACGTTGATCCAAAGTATTCCTAACATGCTCAATGGGTGACATGTCAGGTGAGTATGCAGGCCATGGAAGAAATGGGACATTTTCAGCTTCCAGGAATTGTATACAGATCTTTGCGACATGGTGCTGTGCATTATCATGCTGAAACATGAGGTGATGGCGGAGGATGAATGGCACGACAATGGGCCTCAGGATCTCATCAAGGTGTCTCTTTGCATTCAAATTGCCATCGATAAAATACAATTGTGTTTTTTGTCTGTAGCTTATACCTGCCTATACCATAACCCCACTGCCCCCATGGGGAAATCTGTTGACATTAGCAAACCGCTTGTCCACACAACGCCACACACGTGGTCTGCGGTTGTGAGGCCGGTTAGACATGCGGCCAAATTCTCTAAAACAATGTTGGAGGCTGCTTATAGTAGAGAAATTAACGTCCAATTCTCTGGCAACCGCTCTGGTAGACATTCCTGCAGTCAGCATGCCAATTGGTGCCTCCCTCATAACTTGAGACATTTAGTGGCCTTTTATTGCACCTAGGGCTGTGGCGGTCACGACATTTCGTCAGCAGTGATTGTAAAGCAAATAATTGTCAGTCTCACGGTAATTGACCGTTAATTAACATAAACATATTCTCCTGGCTTCCACACACAGCCTACAATTGTAAATGGAGGCCGCTTTCCCCGGTGGCTTATTTTCATGCCTCCCAGGTAGCCTATACTCCTGTTGTTAATGTAACCAATGTGCTTACTATAGTAAATATAGTAGGCCTAGCCTATAGAAAGCTCATGGGATCCTCCTCTTTTTATTAATGGCTATCACTCTGTTTTTTCCCGCAATTGCATATCTGATAGAAATGTTGTGCAACATGGGCTTTCATGAAGTGTTAGGGTAGCCTAGTGGTTAGAGCGTTGGACTAGTAACCGAAAGGTTGCAAGTTCGAATCCCCGAGCTGACAAGGTACAAATCTGTCGTTCTGCCCCTGAACAGGCCGTCATTGAAAATAAGAATTTGTTCTTAACTGACTTGCCTAGTAAAATAAAGGACCAAAAAAAATAAAAAATGTTTGATTACATTTGCCTTGATGTTAGTGATTTTAGAGGGACAATAGAATGCTAAGTACCAGGCAGTTAGAAAGTTTGGTAGGCTACTAATGACCAGCAGCAGCATCAGAGCTTGGAGAAGCCTAATTACCATGACTAAACAGTCATGGGGAATTTGACTGCCTTCATGACTCCTGTGCCGGTAATACGGTCACCGCTACAGCCCTAAGTGCACCAGTGTAATGATCATGCTATTTAATCAGCTTCTTGATATGCCACACCTGTAAAGGGGATTGATTCTCTCTTGGCAAAGGAGAAATGCTCACTAACAGGGATGTAAACAAATTTGTGCACAACATTTGAGAGAAATAAGCTTATTTTTTTGTGTGTGTGTAAGGAAAATGTCTGGGTTCTTTTATTTTCCGCTCATGAAACATGGGACATGTTCAGTCTACATGTTCAGTCTACACATTCCGCCATAACGCGCTCAAAGCACAATACACTTCAGGATAAGCACACCATAGCCAGGGGTAGGAAACTAGATTCAGCTGCGGGAACATATCATTAGGTTAATTCCTGGTGGTTTTTTGGGGGGTGGCCCCTGAAAAGTCACTCAGACTGGTTTCAGCCTGCTGGCCGCCTGTTGCCGACCCCTGCCATATGCCATTGTTACTCAACTGTAATGTATAGTTTGGAGGACATATTCTGGTTTGGTGATAACCCACTTGATAATACAGTGTGGTTTCTGTCAGTTTCAAAGTAACCGGTAGCCACATTGACTGGCCTGTGTGATTACAGTATCTAGGCTATTTGATGCGTAAAGAGGGAGATTAGATTGAGCTCTGTAAAATATCATTTCCTTTTGTAAAGTAGCACTCAAATTTGCAATTCCAATTGACTCTTGGCATTACCTAAGCTCCTGGTGCAATGAGCCCTGACATTCAGGATTGCTGATGCTGTCTTGGTGATATTAGTGTGATTACTATAAATGGCATGAACACTACTGTGTTATCTGACATACAGGTAACTGCCAAAATAATGGAAACACTTGAGTAAATGAGGGATACAAAGTTGTTTAAAAGCAGGTGCTTCCACACAGGTGTGGTTCCTGAGTCAATTAAGCTATTAACATCCCATCATGCTTAGGGTCATGTATAAAATGCTGGGTGGGGCCATTATTTTGGCTACCATGGCTATGCCCCCATAGGATGACAATGCCCCCAACCACAGGGCATGAGTGGTCACTGAATGGTTTGATGAGCATGAAAATGACATAAACCATATGCCATGGCCCCCTCAGTCACCAGATCTCAACCCAATTGAACACTTATGAGAGATTCTGGAGCTGTGCCTGAGACCGTGTTTTCCACCACCATCAATAAAACACCAAATAATGAAAGAGTTCCAGACTAGGTTTGAGCGAAATACAGATGGTATGATTTTGAATACCGTTTAAAAAAAATGTGTGTGTGTGCTATGCCACTGATTTTAACTATAAGTTAAGTATAACTATAATAAAATGATATCAAACTCAGGGCTACAGCTAACTTGCTAGCTGAGTGGCTTGATTTCAAGATCACGCTTCTTGGTTACAGCAGAGCTTGATTTAGATCACGCTTTTTGGTTACAGCAGAGATATGTTTTTTATTTTTAAGTAGAGCCACTGTGTGCACTTCCGGTAATACCGTATACCCTGGTATGGTATAGAAAAGGTATGACGGTATGAAAATCTGCAAACAGCCCAACCCTATATATCCAGACACTTGTAGATTCTATGCTACGGTGCATTACAGCTGTTCTGGCTCGGGGTGGCCCAAGCACTATTTAAGAAACTGTTTATTTGATTTTGTCAGTCACCAGTACTTTTCAAGCTTATTGAGTTAATATTATTAAATGTTAACAGTATGTCCAAGGGGGAAAAGTTAACCATTTCTGTACAGTCATACAGGCCTTCTAATAGATTACAAAGTCTCACAACAAGAGCACACAAGGCTGGCACCCTTGGCATGAATTGGCCTCTGTTAGTTTCCCATTATCACTAAATGCATAAGTTCACTGATTGTTCACATTATGTGAATCACTGTGGGGAGGTGACTAAGGGAGCGGGAAAGGATGTGCTTGAGCACCTATTCTGCTTCTCAGAAACTAAAAGCCACAATGGTGGAGGTGGTTGGCCTGTCTTCTTTTTAAGGCAGGCAGCCCTCTTTACATTCTGTTTGCCAATCTTTGTTTGAAGGAAACATCGACCTCACTCGAAGTATGTTTGTTGCTAGTTGGCTTGTTGAGGTCAAATAAAATATTTTCATTTGAAATCTTGCTGTTTGTGCGGCTATGCATTTGATTTTATTCTTTAGAGAATGATTGGCCTAGATGCAGGGCTCGACATTTGCTCTTGTCCGTGACAATAAAATTAAAAAAGTCAGACAAGAAGAATATTAAGTTGTCACAATGGACAAGTTTTAAAAAAATCTCACATCACAATATCAAACAATTACTCCAATCAGAATTGGATAAGATAGGCCAACATTGGAATAATATTCTAATTTAATTTTCACTTAAATATAAAAGCCTACTTGTCAAAGTGTAGGTGATATGCATATTGGCTACAGCCTCGTTTCCAAACCGATGCTGACATGAGGCGCCAGAAAATGTAGCCAAACCTTTAATAACGTAAATATATGCTAAACGTCAGTCATGTTTGATAGCTATAATAAAGGATAATTAACGGCATATAGGCTTGATTCTGTCAACATACTCGAGGCACGGTTTGTTCAGATCAAATGGTCACAAGACCGGAGAGTGAAGGACAGTGCCTGTTGCACACAGCACATCACCCACCTTGAATCTGAGTGGAGGTGGTTAGCATTTTGAAACTGTTTAACAATTAAGTTAGCTTTAGCTTTCTTCTGGAAAATGTGAAGTCCAAGATGGAAAAAGGGGGCGTTGTTGGGGCTGTGTTTCTGGGCCTAAGGAAGGCTTTTGATACTGTTAACCATAAGATTCTCATCACAAAATTGTCCAAGTTCAACTTTTCCCCTGATGCCTTGAGATGGATGAAATCATACCCTGAAGGCAGAACTCAGTGTGCCAGAGTGAGCAATGAGCTGTCGCCCACTCTTAGCTATGATGTGGGTGTGCCGAAAGGGTCAATACTAGGGCCCCTCCTGTTCAGCCTGTACATTAATGATCTGCCTTCTGTCTATAGTGAGTCTGAAGTTCAAATGTATGCAGATGATACAGTGATATATGTGCATGCAAAGAGCAAACAACAAGCTGCACAATAACTCACTACTGTAATGGTCCAGGTTACAAAGTGGCTCAGTGACTCGTGTTTGCATCAATGTGAAAAACAACTGTCTGCATGTTTTTCACAAAGAGGGCAACACTGCCATCAGACACACATAACTGCACCACTTATCACACATTCACAGAAGACATGGCTAAAGGTCAATCAGATTTGTGAACATAATCCCTAGCTGTGTATTGCTGCTTTCCATGTCTGTTGTCTGTAGCTTGTGAGGTGTGGAAACACTTTGTTGCTTTTATGGATTTTGTCTTGTTGGTTTTTGTTCTATGTTGCTCTGTCTGTATGCTACATCTTGCTTGTCCTATGTTACTCTGTGTGTGCTCACTGCTCAATGATTGTCGATATTGTAATTGTTTTTAATAACCTGCCCAGAGACTGCGGTTGAAAATGAGCCGGCTGGCTAAAACTGCAACTTTTTACTGAAACGTTGATTAATGTGCACTGTCCCTGTAATAAAAATAAAAACTCCAACTCAATTGTTAACCTGGCTGTTTTATGTCATTTTATTAAGCATGTCTTGTTTCAAAGTAGTCTTGTCAAAATACAAACTACCACAGAAATGTTGAGAGAATTATTTAATTGCTTAATATGCCATTGAAACCAGCATATTTCTCCAGTTCTATTGGTTTTCAAATCAACTTTATTTTATTGTCCAGCAGTAAAATGTGTAATCCTATTTGTATTAGTAACCCATGCTAGTTGATACATCTTTAGATCTCGATCCCTCTTGATTTCTAACAGATATTTTCATATCATCACATGAAACCGTTTGCGCTTTTGAGAACGGTGTTTTCCTGCTAATTGCATTTTGGAACATTGGGCCCTACAGCTATGTGCGCATTGTTAGCTTATATGAAGAAATAAAACTTTGTCAACATTTTAAACTAAACAGACGGATCTGTTGCGTCAGCCTCATTGCTTTTTACATTTTCTAATGTGCAGTGGCTGTATGAATTTTGGATCTGTCGTCCCAGAACTGTCTCAGAGACTGTTTTGAACCGTAGACACATTTTTAATCGGCCCAGGGATGACAGGACGCCCTTTAGTTCGAGCCCTGGTTGTAGTTGTAATGTTGCAATATTTTATAGGCTACCAACGGTGGCTAATCATCCACCAGGAGAGCCTTAAATTGTATTTTGAGGCAGGCTTGAATAGGCAAAGAAGCCAATAGGCAGAGTAGCCTACATGTTTGTTTTGATTCTCTGGGGAAGAAAAAAAAAAAGATAGTAATGCATTTTATTTTGTAAAGTGATTCCATGCATCGTACAATGATGTACAAATAGTGTGAGACCTTATTTGGGGAGGGACAAGTGACTTGTGTGTTAAGTCACTTAAAATAAAAGTACTGGTTAAATTACCATATTTATTTTGTTAAGATTTAAGCTTTTGTTTGTATATATTCAAGGCTTGGATGACTTTCATCTCAGTATGCCCTTGAAGGGCTGGTTTGGGCAGGAAGAAGGCATGTCCCGACTTGACAACACAGCAGACATTTAACTAGAGGTTGAAGATGTTTCCTGTCTTTCTAATACAGTATCCTCCACTCTTGAATCCGTAGGCCTCAAATACATGATGCCTTACAAAATAATGTTTGAATTGTAAGTTCAGGAAAGTTAATCCCCAGGCAAATTCTGTTCCCCAGTTTAGCCCACACTCAGTGCTGAAGAGAAATGAATATTCATGATGTGCCCATCTCTGAGGGGAATTCTCTTCACCTATGCCCTGAAATGTCAGTCTCTATGAAGAATGTGAACAATGAGGGAGACATCCCCTAGAGGTTTCTGTTTCAAATGTACTTTTAAAGGCATTTGTTGAGATCCTTAAAGGAGAAGGGAAGCTTTTTACTAAATGGCGTGGATTCTCCCTACTTAGGCTATTTAACAGTGCACAAATGGTTGCCAAGGTTGGTTACAATTTGTATTCCAAGAGGCAGCAACATGATTTAGTGAAGTAAATCTAATGAAGCAAACTGTTAAAACATTGTTAAATCTTTTACTCCTATGAACGTGCAGGGAACACCTGCAGGATATGAACAGCTCTGCCTATTATCCAGATAACAATCGTAAAATAGTTTATTAACCCAAGTTAGTGACTTTGATATGACTGAGGCATGTCCACTCAAAAAAACATGTAATTCCTATGTATACTTCAAAGAGTTAAATTAATGCTACTCACTTATAATATTGCTTTCAATGTACCACTGGCCAAATCTTCTGCTACTGAAGTTGTGCTTGAACTCTTTTGTATGTTCTATCCTCTGTAGGCCTACATCGGAAACCATTCACTATCAGGATGTGAAACACTTCACCATAACTTAACCCTTTGTGATCTGGGAGGTGGTTAACGGCCAGACTAGCTTTGGCCAGCACACAGAAGTGGTTTCTCTATCCCAGAGATGAGATGGTGCGCAGCAGTGTGGGAAAGCCTTTGGGAAAGTCTTTCTCTGGCCCCTGAGGTTCCCAAGTCATAATTTTCCTTGTAGGCTTTCCCAAACACAATAAAAGACAGTAATTTTTTTAAAGACTGGCCAGCTGTT
Source organism: Oncorhynchus clarkii lewisi (assembly GCF_045791955.1). Taxonomy (NCBI): domain Eukaryota; kingdom Metazoa; phylum Chordata; class Actinopteri; order Salmoniformes; family Salmonidae; genus Oncorhynchus; species Oncorhynchus clarkii. Next base: position 20,185,359 of record NC_092166.1, on the reverse strand, counting down.
GCAAATTATACCAATCTTAAAGTGGTGGGGGACGGGGCGATGAGCCGTCATCCTATTGTTTTGCTGGTGAATGAATTATCTCAGCGTGGGAACCTTGTATTTCTAACGCCCTAGGTTTTTCTGATGGTCACACAGATATCTGAATAAAAATTAAGTTTGAAAGGCTAAGATACATTTAACAAAGGACACAAATGATGAAATAACAAAGTAAAAATAAGCTCCGAAACCAAATTATCTGAAGTCACAATGAGAGCTCAAAGAGGCACTCGTTCGTTTATAAGCTATGCTGTAGTGGTTTCCTGTAGGGTTTATGAACTACATTCGGGTAGCATGTGTAGTCAGGCAGTGTCAATTATGCGTGTGCTTTGAATTTATGGCGACTTTGTGTGACGTAAATAAGCTAGGCTAAAGGCTTCCATGCGACAACTTGTTTGGATAATGTGTCATTTTTTTGCTAATATGATGCTGCGCAGGTGTATATAGTGGAATTGCATTAGTGCCAACATTGGGAATTTGTTTTGTAATTTCCCGGGTCTTGTCATTGCATTTTCTGGGGAAATTTGAAGTGTTCCCAGATACCCATGTTAATCCCTACTGTTGTCATTTTCTCTTTATATATATTTTTTAAGTAGAACAACAAACTGGTGCCCTGGCACCTGCTACCATACCCCGTTCAAAGGCACTTAAATATTTTGTCTTGCCCATTCACCCTCTGAATGGCACACATTCACAATCCATGTCTCAAGGCTTAAAAATCATTCTTTAACCTTTCTCCTTCCCTTTATCTGCACTGAAGTGGATTTAACAAGTGACATCAATAAGGGATCATAGCTTTAACCTGGATTCACCTGGTCAGTCTGTCATGGAAAGAGCAGGTGTTCCTAATGTTTTGTACACTCAGTGTACGTAAAGGATGGTCAACCATCCTCCAGGAGAGCTAATGGTTGTGCAGCTTTTATTCCTTTACACCTCTAACAAACCACAATTTAGAAATTAGCTGGTAATCCAGATCTATATTGTGTTTTGAGCAGAGCTTGATCAAAAGCCTGCACACCCAGTAGCTCTCCAGACTGAGGGTTGACCTCATGTGTTTTATACAGTTGCCTAAGCCCAAGCAAGAAGGCGCTGACAGAGATGATCTCCTCGCTTCACGTCCTTAGGAAACTATGCAGTAATTTTTTTTGTATTATTTCTTACATTGTTAGCCCAGAAGATCTTAATTGTTATTACGTACAGCTGGGAAGAACTATATGGATATAAGAGGGACGTCAACTTACCTACATTATGACCAGGAATACGACTTTCCTGAGGCAGACCTCCACCCTGGACATTGGTTCTAATCCCAGAGGCCGACCCAAAACAGCGTCATCGCTGCAGGTGGAGCGGCCTCCTGGTCAGACTAAGAAGGCGAGCACACCATCCACTGCTTCCGAGCATATTACTCACCAATGTCCAGTCTCTAGACAACAAGGTGGATGAAATTAGGGCATGAGTTGACTTCCAGAGAGACATCAGAGATTGTAACATCCTCCGTTTCACGGAAACATGGCTCACTCGGGATATTGTCAGTCGGTACAGCCACCGGGTTTCTATATCCGTCGTGTCGACAAACAAACATCTCTCTGGTAAGAAGGGCGGTGGTGTATGCCTTATGATTAACGAGTCGTGGTGTGATCATAACAACATACCGGAATTCAAGTCCTTTTGTTCACCTGACCTAGAATTCCTTACAATCAAATGCCGATATCATTATCTTCCAAGATAATTTTCTTTAGATTATAGTCACAGCCGTGTATATTCCCCCCCCCCCCCAAGCAGATACCTCGACAGCCCTGAAAGAACTTCACTGTACTCTATGTAAACTGGAAACCATATATCCTGAGGCTGCATTTATTGTAGCTAGGCATTTTAACAAAGCTAGTTTGAGAACAAGGTTACGTAAATTCTACCAGCACATTTATTGTTGTACCCTCTCGAGCAAAACATTAGACCACTGCTACTCTAACTTCTGCGATGCATACAAGGCCCTCCCTCCCTTCGGCAAATCTGACCATGACTCCATCTTGTTTCTCCCCTCCCTATAGGCAGAAACTAAAACGTGCTTAGGTCTATCCAAAGCTGGTCGAACCAATCGGATTCCACGCTTCAAGGTTGCTTCGATCACGTGGACTGGGATGTGTTCCGGGTAGCCTCAGACAATAACATCGACATATGCTGACTCTGCGAGTGAGTTTATTAGGAAGTGCATTGGAGATAGTGTACCCACTGTGACTTTTAAAACCTTCCCTAACCAGAAACCGTGGATTGATTGATTGATGACAGCATTCGCGTACAACTGAAATCACGAACCACAGCATTTAATCATGGCAAGATGATCGAAAACGGTGTAGCTATTCCCGCAAAGCAATCAAACAAGCAGAGTGTCAGTATGGAGGCTAAGAGTCGCAAATCAAAGGCTCAAGAACGAGATGTATGTGGCAGGGTCTACAGATAAACACAGATTACAAAAAGAAAACCAGCCCCGTCGTGGACATCAACATCTCGCTCCCAAACAAATTAAACAACTTCCTTGTGTGATTTGAGGACAATACGGGGGCGCCGATTTGGCCCGCTACCAAAGACTGTGTGCTCTCCTACAACGTGGCCGACATGAGTAAAATATTTAAACATGTTAACCCTCGCAAGGCTGCAAGCCTAGGCGGCATCCCTATCCCTAGAGAAAGTTTTAAGTTCCTCGGCGTACACATCACGGACAAACTGAAATGATCCACCCACACAGACAGCGTGGTGAAGGCGCAACAGCTCAGGAAATTTGTTTTGTCACCTTAAAACCCTCACAAACTTCTACAGATGCTCAATCGAGAGCATCCTGTCGGGCTGTCTGCCCACAACCGCAAGGTTCTCCCGAGGGTAGTGTGGTCTGCGCAACTCATCACTGCAAACTACCTGCCCTCCAGAACACATACAGCAGCCAATGTCACAGGAAGGCCAAAAAGATCATCAAGGACAATAACCACCCGAGCCACTGCCTGTTCACCCTGCTATCATCCAGAAGGCGAGGTCAGTACAGGTGTGTCAAAGCTGGGACAGAGAGACTGAAAAACAGGTTTTTATCTCAAGGCCATCAGACTGCCATCACTAACATAGAGAGGCTGCTGTCAACATACAGATTCAAATCACTGGCCACTTAAATAAATGTATTTTATGATATCACGAGTCACTTTAAATAATTTCACTTTAAATAATGTTTACATATCCTACATTACTCGTATATACTGTATTCTATACCATCTGTTGCATCTTTCCTATGCTTCACAGGCCATCGCGCATCCATATATTTACATGTACGTATTCTTATTCCATTCTCTTACATTGTGTGTGTGTTTAAGGTAGTCATTTTTTGAATTTGTTAGTGCAGTAATCTGTCGGACCTAGAAGCACAGCATTTCGCTACTCGCATTAATATCTGCTAACCATGTGTATGTGACCAATATAATTTAATTGTGTTTTATACAGTTGCCCCCTACTTTGTGTTGTATTAGGTGCCTTGTACAACGACAGGAGATGGTACATGGGATCAAAGAGCCGCCTCCCAGTGTCTAACGCATTACACATACTTTTTTTACGCAGTTGAAGTCTGAAGTTTACATACACTTAGGTTGGAGACATTAAAACTAGTTTTTTTTTTAACCACTCCACAAATTTCTTGTTAACAAACTATAGTTTTGGCAAGTCGGTGAGGACATCTACTTTGCATGACACAAGTAATGTTTGTAACAATTGTTTACAGACCGATTTATTTCACTTATAATTCACTGTATCACAATTCCAGTGGGTCAGAAGTTTACATACACTAAGTTGACTGTGCCTTTAAACAGATTGGAAAATTCCAGAAAATGATGTCATGGCTTTAGAAGCGTCTGTTAGGCTAATTGACATGATTTGAGTCAATTGGAGGTGTACCTGCAGATGTATTTCAAAGCCTTCAAACTCAGTGCCTCTTTGCTTGACATTATGGGAAAATCAAAAGAAATCAGCTAAGACTAAAGAGAAAATTTTGTAGACCTCCACAAGTCTGGTTCAACCTTGGGAGCAATTTCCAAGTGCCTCAAGGTACCACGTTCATCTGTACAAACAATAGTACGCAAGTATAAACACCATGGGACCACGCAGCCGTCATACCGCTCAGGAAGGAGACGCGTTCTGTCTCCTAGAGATGAATGTACTTTGGTGCAAAAAGTGCAAATCAATCCCAGAACAACAGCAAAGGACCATGTGAAGATGCTGGAGGAAACAGGTACAAAAGTATATATATCCACAGTAAAATTAGTTCTATATCGACATAACCTGAAAGGCCACTCAGCAAGGAAGAAGCCCTTGCTCGAAAACCGCCATTAAAAAAAAGCCAGACTACGGTTTGCAACTGCATATGGGGAAAAATATCCTAGTTTTTGGGGAAATGTCCTCTGGTCTGATGAAACAAAATAGAACTGTTTGGCCATAATGACCATTGTTACGTTTTGGGGGAAAAGGGGGAGGCTTGCAAGTCGAAGAACTCCATCCCAACCATGGCAGCATCATGTGGGAGTGCTTTGCTGCAGGAGGGACTGGTGCACTTCACAAAATAGATGGCATCATGAGGAATAAAAATGATGTGGATATATTGAAGCAACATCTCAAGACAAGTTAAAACTTGGTCGTTAATGGGTTTTCCAAATGGACAATGACCATTTTACTTCCAAAGTTGTGGCAAAATGGCTTAAGGACAACAAAGTCAAGGTATTGGAGTGGCCGTCACAAAGCCCTGACCTCAATCATATAGAACATTTGTGGGCAGAACTGAAAAAGCGTGTGCGAGCAAGGAGGCCTTCAAACCTGACTCAGTTACACCAGCTCTGTCAGGAGGAATGGGCCAAAATTCACCCAACTTATTGTGGGAAGCTTGTGGAAGGCTACCTGAAACGTTTGACCCAAGTTATACAATTTAAAGGCAATGCTACCAAATACTAATTGCGTGTATGTAAACTTCTGACCCACTGGGAATGTGATGAAAGAAATAAAAGCTCAAATTAATCATTCATTTTACTATTATTCTGACATTTCACATTCTTAAAATAAAGTTGTAATCCTAACTGCCCCAAAACTGAATTTTTATTAGGATTAAGTCAGGAATTGTGCAACTGAATTCAAAGGTATTTGGCTAAGGTGTATGCAAGCTTCTGACTTCAACTGTACGTACAGAGACACCGCCAATTGTTGGTCATGGAAATTTGGTGAAAATTCATGAAATTTAGTCTGTCAAATTGTGTATTTAATCATAGGTGTTAGGTACTTAAAACGTGTGTAGTTTATATTTTGTGCATGTTAGACAGGACTAGGCTTAGGCTTTGTGGGCCTCTCGCAAAGCTGCCTAGATATATCCCAGAGTAGAGCAGCCTATTTGAAAATAGTTTTTTTAATTTGAACAATTTTATTATGATATGGTTGTGCTGGATTTGTCCAGCTCACCAAAGAACACTTGGGTTTCCGCAGACATAAATTAAGCCAGAGGTATATTCAGATTCACTGCTGTGACTTCCCTTGTCTGCCTGGCCAAATATAATCTCTTCCTGTGGAACAAGGCCATTTCTTCACTTTGTTGTGACAGTCCCTCCTTTTGGTTATTTTTTATTTAACCTTTACTGAACTTGGCAAGTCAGTTAAGAACAAATTCTTATTTACAATGATTGCCTACCCCGCCCGACGCTGGGCCAATTGTGCCCCACCCTTTGGAACTTCCAATCACGGCTGGATGTGATACAGCCTGAATTCGAACCAGGGACTTTAGTTATGCCTCTTGCACTGAGATGCAGAGGACCACTAGACTTCAGTGGCTGATCACTGATATGGTCTTAGTTCCTACTAGTTAATTTCACACGGATTTCAGTCTTCGTAAATTGAAGTGTAGGCTATTTTCTGTCCATTTGGCAAAATATTGTGCTTTTGCTTTAACTGTACTATTATGTTGTTAGTGCAAGTAGTTGAAGTACTCCTGAATATTATTCATTTTTAGCTTAGATATTAGCCTATTTGATTCAAGTTGGATGCGCTTGCAATTGTATTTGAGTTGATGACCACCCTTGGTAAGCAAATCACTGGTCAGTGTCACTTAGTTATTTTTAAATATTGTCAACCAGGAATAACTTTACCAAGGACACATTATTAAAGCAAAAATGCAGCCATTTTAGGATTTCCACCTGTGGCAGTTTAAACTTGTAACTGAATAAACCCTCTCTATCAAAGGTGCCTCTAGAGTCTCTGACGGCGACAGAGTCCTATCTTTAGATCTGAGGCATGGGTGACCGCTCCCCACCTTTCCCTCCTAAAGTCATACAAGCTCACAAAACTCCTTTGTCTGTGTTCTTTACCTGGGGAGGGGTTATTCAGTTGCTGGATTAGCCTTTTTGTTTGGTCATTCCTATCCGTCTGACCGCATCGTCCCCTCTATCCCGCCAATCCTCCTCTCTTTCTCTCCTGGATCTCTCTGTTCCTTTATTTACCTGCATGTCTTTACGTCTTATAGGGAAAGTCTCTTACGCACAGCCCTCAAGACAGAACCTTGTCTTTTTTGGAGACCTTACACTCAATATTCATTCTGTGATTGGGGATCCCTAAAAAGCTTAACTGCAGCCTGTTTGCTGTCCATTCATCAGTGTTTACTTTGAAGTTGAAACATTCTTGCCGGTCTGAGCTAATTATAAGGGCAGTGGTAAGTTTAGGGGCAGTCCTTTGCACTGCCAAAGCGCGGCAAGAGGTGCTTTGATATCACTGGGGTGTTGTCAGCAAACCCCATCCACCCGTTGGAAACAACAATGAGTTGTTCCTGCCAAGGTAGGCTGACAGCCGTTTAGATCAAACTTTTCTAGTTTGAGAGAAAAAGAGAGTCACTACAAAGATACAGGTATCCTTCCTGAGTGTATTAATACACCATCTAAAGTGTAATTAATAACTTCACCATGCTCAAACGGATATGTTATGTCTGTTATTTAAAAAAATGGCCCATCTAACAAAAGGCATTTGAAAACCTTCCTGGACTTTGGAGTTTGAAATTCACTGCTCGACTGAGGGACCCTACAGATAATTGTATGTGTAGGGTACAGAGATAAGGTAGTCATTCAGAAATCATGTTAAACACTATTACACACTGTGTGTCCATGTAACTTATTGGAATGATTAATTATGTGCGCATTTTTACTCCTGAATTTATTTACGCTTGCCATAACAATGGTGTTGTTTAACATTATGGGGGGTTGTGTGAATCCCAGTGACGCAAAATCTCAATTTAATCAAATTAAAATGCGGGCTGTAACACAATGTGGGAAAACGTCAAGGGGCATGAATACTTTCTGAAGGCACTGGATGTCAAAAATGTTAATTCAAATATCCATAATCAAGTGGCAAGGATCAGATAATAAAATGCTTTGAAGTCTGTGGCCGCAGCTATAATTACGTTTGTTGGGTCTGATTTGCAGGAAATTTGGCCTGAAGCACTTTCACATATGTGTGGCCACTTGCCTCTCCTCCTAATAGTGGTTTTACACAGGTGACGACAAGATGCGAGCATGGGAGAAGAAGTGTGAACAGGGCGGGATCAAATTTGGGGAAAGCTGAACTTCGTGCAAATGCTCTGCGACATCGCGGCTCATTATAGCTTCCAGACCCTACTGGATTGGCTGCTTATACCTAGCCTGCTTGCTAGCACCAACATGAGCGTGGCTTTCCGAATTATCGCATTATGTGGAAATCCCCTGTAATGACCCCAGTCACTCACTCCACAACAAACATGGACAACATTAAGGAGTGAACTAAAATAAGTTTCAGGAAGGACTATGCTGTTAACTGCAAATAGACTGCAAAAAATAATTTTAAAACAAAAAAGTTTTACCAGCCAAAGGGAAGTTGGATGAAGATTGTGGACCAGGGTGATTGGAAGGAGTGGATAGGTACTTTGGGAACTGATGGACGGACCGTAACAATAGTGCACTCAAAGCTGGTAGGCTAGCTAGAACTCAAAAATAACATTAGTTTAGGAGCATTTACTAGCTATTCCTCTCTGTTATGAATTATACTAGTCATCTAACATTAATCATACTATGTTCCAGCAAAGCATTACATATTTTAATGGCTTAACCAGCCACTGTGGCAGCCATGCAGATTTTTTTTACCAGCCAAATGATTTTTTTGTTACAATTACACCAACAAAACGGACTGATTATGCTTGCCATGGTAATGTCAATTTTAGGGTTTGCTAGCTATAATTTCAACTTTGATGTAATGTCCTTAAAACAAGTCAAAATGAGGCTCAGTAGTGTGTGTGGCCTCCACGTGCCTGTATGTACGTCTGTCACGTGCTCAGTGTGAACCTGCTTTCATCTGTGAAGAGCACAGGGTGCCAGTGGCGAGTTTGCCAATCTTGGTGTTCTCTGGCAAATGCCAAATGTCCTGCACGGTGTTGGGCTGTAAGCACAACCCCCACCTGTGGACGTCGGGCCCTCATACCACCCTCATGGAGTCTGTTTCTGACCGTTTGAGCAGACACATGCACATTTGTGGCCTGCTGGAGGTAATTTTGCAGGGCTCTGGCAGTGCTCCTCCTGCTCCTCCTTGCACAAAGGCGGAGGTAGTGGTCCTGCTGCTGGGTTGTTGCCCTCCTACGGCCTCCTCCACGTCTCCTGATGTACTGGCCTGTCTCCTGGTAGCGCCTCCATGCTCTGTACACTACGCTGACAGACACAGCAAACCTTCTTGCCACAGCTCGAATTGATGTGCCTTCCTGGATGAGCTGCTCTACCTGAGCCACTTGTGTGGGTTGTAGACTCCGTCTCATGCTACCACTAGAGTGAAAGCACCGCCAGCATTCAAAAGTGACCAAAACATCAGCCAGGAAGCATAGAAACTGAGAAGTGGTCTGTGGTTATCACCTGCAAAACCACTCCTTTATTGGGGGTGTCTTGCTAATTGCCTATAATTTCAACCTGTTGTCTATTCCATTTGCACAACAGCATGTGAAATGTATTGTCAATCAGTGTTGCTTCCTAAGTGGACAGTTTGATTTCATAGAAGTGATTGACTTGGAGTTACATTGTGTTGTTTAAGTGTTCCCTTTGTTTTTTTGAGCAGTGTATATACCTTTTATTTAACTAGGCAAGTCAGTTAAGAACATTCTTATTTTCAATGACGGCCTAGGAACGGTGGGTTAACTGCCTTGTTCAGGGGCAGAACGACAGATTTTCACCTTGTTAGCTCGGGGGATCCAATCTTGCAACCTTACAGTTAACTAGTCCAACGCAATAACGACCTGCCTCTCTCTCGTTGCACTTCACAAGGAGACTGCCTGTTACACGAATGCAGTAAGCCTAGGTAAGTTGCTAGCATTAAACAAAACAATCAATCAATCATAATCACTAGTTAACTACACATGGTTGATGATATTACTAGATATTATCTAGCGTGTCCTGCTTTGCATATAATCTGACTGAGCATACAAGTAACTCAAATCAAATGTATTTGTCACATACACATGGTTAGCAGATGTTAATGCGAGTGTAGCAAAATGTAAAGTGTAAAGGGATAAAGAATATGTATATAAAGATATTAATGAGTCATGGTACAGAACGGCATAGGTATCCGACTGAGTGGTGGTAGACAGAAGCAGGCGCGTAAACATTCATTCAAACAGTACTTTCGTGCGTTTTGCCAGCAGTTCTTCGTTGTGCGTCGCATTGCGCTGTTTATGACTTCAAGCCTATCAACTCCCGAGATGAGGCTGATGTAACCGAAGTGAAATGGCTAGCTAGTTAGCGCGCGCTAATAGAGTTTCAAACGTTACTCGCTCTGAGCCTTCTAGTAGTTGTTCCCCTTGCTCTGCATGGGTAACGATGCTTCGGTGGTGGCTGTTGTCGTTGTGTTGCTGGTTCGAGCCCAGGGAGGAGCGAGGAGAGGGACGGAAGCTATACTGTTACACTGGCAATACTAAAGTGCCTATAAGAACATCCAATAGTCAAAGGTTAATGAAATACAAATGGTATAGAGGGAAATAGTCCTATAATTCCTATAGTAACTACAACCTAAAACTTCTTACCTGGGAATATTGAAGACTCATGTTAAAAGGAACCACCAGCTTTCATATGTTCTGAGCAAGGAACTGAAATGTTAGCTTTTTACATAGCACATATTGCACTTTTACTTTCTTCTCCAACACTTTGTTTTTGCATTATTTAAAACAAATGGAGTATGTTTCATTATTTACTTGAGGCTAAATAGATTTTTATTAATGTATTATATTAAGTTAAAATAAGTGTTCATTCAGTATTGTTGTAATTGTCATTATTACAAATAAATAAATAATCAGCCAATTTAATCGGTATCGGCTTTTTTTGGTCCTCCAATAATCGGTATCGGCGTTGAAAAATCTTAGTCGGTCGACCTCTAGTTATCATACACCTGATAATCCAGTAGACCTGCATATGTTTCTAGACGTTAACTCAATATTTTTTGTATTTGCTTCCTGTGACCTCCAACTGACAATGTGAATCCTCTTTTGCTTTCCTCATGCTGGTTTAGACTAAACAAGCTCTGTTCAAAAGATGCGGTGATGGAATATGAAAGCTCTGAAGTCATGAATCTGCTGTGAAGGGGAGTGGGGTGCGCTAAACATTTTTGATTTTGTCTAGTAAGGAGAATATGTCTCCTTGCTTATCTCTTGGAGAGGAGCCTTTTGAATAGTACTATTCTCTTGTATCTGAAATAAAGTTTCCTCTCTTAGTCTAACTTTTATCATGGTTTGATCTATTCTCTAGGTTTTCTGTTACTTCAGTGGCTGGATTAACTTTTTGTATTTTTAGCAGGGTTTTTAAACAAGCATACGGTACCTCTTTCTTTCGGTGGAGATCTGTTGATAAGAATGCCTTACTGGATGAAATTGCCATCTTTGTGCCAACATAATATATTTTAAAACTTTGCTTGGCTGCTTTCCCTAAGGTGTGTTATCTCCCGGGGTGGATTTTTGGCGATGGGTGTCAACTGGTAGATCCCAATTTCTACAAACAGAGTTGAAATTCTTTACCTCGGGATCCAAAACATGTACTGTGGCTTAAATATATTTGTGGAAAAAGTGCATATTTAAACAAAATCAATATTTATCTATATACCTTAGACCAGTTGTTAACTAGAAAGAGCTACTGGGTGTGCCAGTGTTTCCAAGCATTGACATGTCATCTTCGCTCCAATGTGTAATCAGACCAGCAGTTTTCAATGTGACTTACCATATTGACACAGCATTAGTAGCTGGCGACTGAGCTATGTGACTGTGTGCTTGTCACCCTTTCCACAGACAGACTGAACTGACATGGTTATCCACTTCCGCCCTGCCAGAACCTAAGGCTGTGGGAAATAGACTTGACAGACTTGGCTTAGGCAACACACTGACCTCCCAAAAAACAAATAGGAAGTGCACTCGAACTGTGTGGTGGGGCCAGGTTGTTGTTGTCTACATTGAGAAATGGGGATTTTGCTGTGCCAGGAAATTATTCAATCCCTACCGGAGAGGATTTTCTATTATTTTAGACAGTGTGCGTATGTGAAAGAGATGCATTACACAGGCATGCAGATGCTTGCAGGGTAATTTTAGCCTGTGCTGAGTGGAAGGATCCCCTTGTGGTTGGGGGGGGGGGTAATTAAGTGACTTCTTCTTTCAAGGCACTCTGCAAAGAGTAGTAAACAGATAATTATGGCTAAGGTGTCAGGCGTGAAAAGATTTCTACATAACCCAGGTAGAAATGTGATATTTGGTCCTTTTGTACGTAGATCCTTTGCTGAATACATCTTTTCCAGCTGCATTTAATAATTGTATTAATTGATGGAGATGGGTGATAATACAGAAGATCTCCAAACATACATTTACCACAAATGTTTTGTTTGTTTTGGAGAATCCCAAATTTATTACGAAAGACTCTTCAGTGAGATTGTGTTGGTGGTGACTTGGGGTGTGTGACAGTTGTGTTTCCTGTCTGTCCTGTCACATCAAGTGATGTGAACTTTCATGCTGCCCTGTTTTATTAGATTAACAAGGTTCTTCCCTTTTTGAGTAGTTTTCAAAACCCATACAGCCCCATACAGCTAATGATTGAATCTGTATTTTTGTACTGACAATATAAGGCCAGGTGTTTGTAGTCTGTGACACCTTTATTGGTGTAAATGTGTTATTGATAAATGCAGGCCAAATCGGATGTAGTGGAGGATTTCATGCGTAAAGCAGGAATTATTTCCGTCTTCGACTCATACCCAGAGGCAGTGATTGGAGTCTCACTGTCACCCTCCCCTAGTATGCTATTTGAGGAGGAGGGCCGGACATGAGGTTTGGCACGACTTCAGTAACTGTTTATGCAGCTGTTACATGTCTGACATCAATGTTAAAACATGCGTCTGGGAAAACTCTATTTTTTTTAATTTTTTTTATAGAGTAACAACTAAAGACCAATGTTTGTTTCATTATCTTTGGACTTAAAATGTATGTATTAATGTATTAAGGTCTTTAGTTAATGTATTTAGGTCAATTCTCCCCAAGTTCAACACTGGTAACCTGTGCCTCTAAGCAATTCTTATATTGATTGTAGGTCTGGGTGATGGCTCAGGGATCTGAAATATCTAGGTCAATGAATGCTAATACTTTGTAGAGTCAACCGTAGCACCCTTTTGGAATATATTTTTGTTTTGTGCTTTTAAACTTTAACTATGAGGCTGGCTATGCAAGTACAGACATAAAGTCTAGGAATGGAGTGAGGCAAAACCACTTACGACTACTGTCTTCCTCTAAATCAGATCCTCATTTTATATTTAACATTTTAGTAATTTCGCATTCATCTTAAGATAGCTAGGTGAGACAACAACATCCCAATTATAGCACGTTTATTTTCCCTCAATAAAGTAGTTGTCAGCACAGTCAGTGGTAGGAGGAAAAGACAAGTGCCTTTTCTATTTTTGGGGGTGGGGATTTATTTAAGATGCTCTTTAAAGGGGCAGTGCAGTCCAATGTAATTTGCCTGTTTTTTATTATATTGCCACACTATGAGGCTGAAATAACACTCTGGAATTGTGAAAATTATGATAATGCCCTTTTTGTGTAAGAGTTTGGGGAAAAAATGCCTGGAATTTCAGCCTGTTCAGGTGAGATGGATTTTTTTGGCCCAGATCATTACATCACAATCTGATCTAAATATTCTGACCAATGACCACTCACCTTTTTATTTGCGTATGTATCCTCTTACATTGAAGGGGTAAGGTGAGAGGACCGCCTAGACTCTAGTCTAGAGACCAATCTGCCAATCAGGGCTGTGAATGTAAAGATATGTTTTATTTGTAACAACACGCCAACATGATCTGACTGAGCATTTCAATGGCTAATAGATGCTCAGGTCTGAGCTGGAGCTGCACTTCCATAGGGGTAGGAGGGCCAAGAGACCAGCGGTGGCAGAACAGAGTTATTTTACAGGCCTATTAATCTACTACTACATTGTTTGCTGTAAATTCTCTGCATGTACAGTTGAAGCGGAAAGCATATCACACCCATCACCGGCTTGCCCTCAGTCCGCCCTTGCTTGAGCAACTTTAAGAGAACAGCAGATGTATGCAGAAATACTGCCAGATGTGCCTTCAGGCCAGTTGGTTAGCTTGTAAAAACAAATAAGAAAAAAAGACTTGAATGTTTCCGTTGAATCTTTGTGGCATACTTCTTAATTATTTAACATCCCTTATGCTCAGCTTCACAAGTACCCAATTTTAAAAGTCCAATGCAGCTGTTTCTATCCCAATATCAGATCATTTCTGGGTAGCAATGAACTACCTTAATAGCAAAGAGCAGCATAATAGCAAAGAGCAATTCTTCAAGCAAGAATTTTGCTAGGAGTGGTCTAAGTGGGGAGGGGGAAAACTAGCTGTTGTTGGCAGAGAGGTCTTTCTTATTGGTCTGTTAATTTAATACATTTTACTGCATGGTGATGTCACCATGGAAGGGCAAAAGCTCCATCCCACTAAAACAGGCTAAAATATCATGCAGTCCTTTCAAACAGCTCCTACATTGAAAAGGGTATTGTCAGGATTTTCACAATTTCACAGTATAATTCCAGGTGGGAATGTTTATAAAACACAAGAAAATCTTTTTTTTTTTTTTTTTCTTTTTTTCGTCTTTTAAGATCAAGTGTGATCAGATTGTGATTTTATTTGAACAAGGAAACAAACCACACTAGCATAACTTTTTACTTATACAATAAAATAAGTTATTCAATTTATAGATATTTAAGTTTTTGACAATCCAAATGTTTCAGATGAAAGAAAAACATTAATTGACAAATCCCCTGGCAGTCTCACTGCATACCACCAGCATGCGTATTGCTATACGGAGCAGAAAAGCCTATTGTTATGACTTGTTTAGCATTATTTTTTAGAAATAGATGTCTGGTGGGATGATGTGGTTTTTAAAAGATTGTTAGACAGTGAGCATTCATCAGACTGTGCGTGTCCTATTCAGTGCAGCACTATAAGATTCAAGGTATTAGGCTTCTCAAACTCTGTCATTAAAAATTTAATGAAAAAAATGTAACATAACATGTAAAGTACTGGTCTCATGAGCTGAAATGAAAGATCCCAGAAATGTTCCATACGCACAAAGAGATTTTATTTCTCTCAAATGTTGTGCACACTTTTTTTAATGTTAGTGAGCATTTCTCCTTTGCCAAGATATGCCACACGTCAGGTGGATGGATTATCAGGAAGCTGATTAAACAGCATGAGCATTACACAGGTGCATCTTGTGATGGGGATAATAAAAGGCCACTCAAATATGTGCAGTTTTATGCTGAGGAGTATTTCTGTCTATAATAAAGTTATTTTGTGGGGGAATACTCATTCTGATTGGCTGGACCTGGCTCCCCAGTGAGTGTGCCTGGCTGCTAAGAGAGAGGGCTTGCTCATTCATGAGAAATCCGTAGATTAGGGCCTAATTAATTTATTTCGATTTTATTTCATTTAACTCATTAAAATGTTAAATTGTTGCATTTATATTTTTGTTCAGTATATATTTTTTTGATTCAAGTTTTTCCAAATAACTTAGTTAGGCCTAACCGTGCAATCTACACTGAATAAAAATATAAACGCTAACATGACATCTCCTTCGCATTGAGTTGATCAGGCTGTTGATTGTAGCCTGTGGAATGTTGTCCCACTCCTCTTCAATGGCTGTGTTAAGTTGCTGGATATTGGCGAACTGGAATACGCTGTTGTATATGTCGATCCAGAGCATCCCAAAAATGCTCAATGTATGGTGGGTATGCAGGCCGTGAATGAACTGGGACATTTTCAGCTTCCAGGAATTATGTACAGGTCCTTGTGGCATGGGGCTGTGCATTATCATGTTGAAACATGAGCTGATGGCGGCGCGTGAATGGCACGACAATGGGCCTCGGGATATCATCACGGTATGTTTGTGCATACAAATTTTCATCGATAAAATGCTTTTGTTTATTGTCCGTAGCTTATGCCTGCCCATACCATAACCCCACCGTCACTATGGGACACTCTCTTCACAACATTGACATCAGCAAACCGCTCGCCCACATGATGTCATACACGTTGTCTGCCATGTGCCCAATACAGTTTAAACCGGGATTCATCCTCGAAGGGAATACTTATCCAGCGTGCCAGTGGCCAATCGAAGGTGAGCATTTTCCCACTGAAGTCAGTTATGACGCCGAACTGCAGTCAGGGCAAGACCGTGGTGAGGACCACAAGTACGCAGATAAGCTTCCCTGAGACGGTTTCTGACAGTTTGTGCAGAAATACTTTAGTTGTGCAAACCCACAGTTTCACCAGCTGTCGGGGTGGATGGTCTCAGACGATCTCGTAGATGAAAAAGTCAGATGACGAGGTCCTGGGCTGGCGTGGTTATACGTGGTCTGCGGTTGTGAGGCCAAACTACCAAATTCTCTAAAATGACGGAGGTGGCCTATGGTAGAGAAATTAACAATACATTTTCTGAGAACAGCTCTGATGGATATTCCTGCAGTCAGCATGCAAATTGCACCTGACCGGTGTGGTATATCTTGTCAAAGGAGAAATGCTCACAGGGATGTAAACAAATTTGTGCACAACATTTTAGAGAAATAAGCTTTCTGTGTGTATGGAAAATTTCTGCCATCTTTTATTTCTGATCATGAAGCATGGAACCAACACTTTACGTGTTGCGTTTATATTTTTGTTCAGTATAGATACATTTGTTGTTCTGTAAGTTACCTATTCCAAGGTAGGTTTTCATAAAGCCACAGACATTGATTACACTTGTCCCAACTACAGTATTCAGAGGGCTGTGGAGTGACACTGAGCAAATGGTTTCTTCTGTGTCCTACTGAGATCTTTTGTCTTGATTCATTTAGGCGGGGTGGGCAAAGCAGGCCATGTTTTGTTTGTTCCTGTCATCCTCGTGTTGTAACGCCTATTGGCTGGGTGGCTTCATCTTAGGTGGCCTGAGAAAATAAAGCTTAGCCAAACAGGATCTCTGTTTTGTGACCCCATGGATCTAAGCCTACACCAATGACAAAACAAAGCAGCATAGGGTTTTAGTTTGCTAAGTAATTCATATTTCAAACAAAATAAATCTTTGTTTTGTTTCCTGAAATGCATAACAGAAGGGCCTACAGCACTGCCTGTGAAACTTTCTCACTGGTTTTATTAATGTAGTTTGCGCAAGGCAGACAGACATATTTTAATAACCCCCCCCCATGGATCTTCCCATGATGTAGCTTACCAAAATAATTCAGTAGTCAAGGGACAGTAGCAAGTGGGAATTTCACAGGCTTGCCAACACAACTAGTCGTTCTCTTTTCACACTGGGAACTAAGGAGATGAGATCCCGCCCAAAGTTTGAATTAATGATGGGGCAGTGTCTTTAACCATTAAAAGCAATCATTACCTCCCTCCCACCCTTGGTTCCTTCCTGCTCATCCTCATATGCCTTCCTTAATTGGAGACCCCATGGTGGACACTGGCTTTGTCTCAAATGGCACCCTATTCCCAATATAGTGCACTACCTTTGACCAGGGCCCCTAGAGCTCTGGTCAAAAGTAGTGCACTATATAGGGAATACGGTGCCATTTTGGATGCGGCCTCGGATAACCTCCTCCGCCCACCCCCCCAGGATACTACATTGTTGTTCAGTATACCCACCTCAACAATGGTCCACTACGACTAGTCTACCTCCGTCTTGCGAGGATGTGCATTGATTTTAATCCCCTCACCACCAATCTGTGCCTTGAGGCTGCTTCTGTGTTTACTGCTAAAGCAGGGGAGGAGATTGAGTTGATAGGAACTGCATTCCACTATCATGTGAAGAATTGCTTATAAGTAAAAAAATAAGCCTGTGTTTGTCCTAAAAGTTTCCCAATATGAGAGAGTAACAAATTGAAACGTGGTTATATATTTACAAGAACATTGATGTGTAACTGTCAACAGTATTACAGGTTTCCACATGTCCCTAATATACCAGCCAAGTTACTCAGAACCCAAGCTTAGTTTAGGCCTACCTGATTTCCTCTGCAGCGTACAGCACTGTTTGAAAGATAATAGCATGGCTACCTTTTCATGTTTGTCAGTCATTTTCCAAATGGCTAAGCCTGTTGTGCCTTGATTTCAACTGTCCAGAACATTTTGATTGACCACCTAAAGTACAACAGTGGCAATGATTCCACTGTTTGGTGGAAATATAGAGCTGTCAGCTTTTTGGCATCATTGTGGTGTTTCTCATATTCCTTTCAAACCAAGAAGAAAACCCACCAACTTTAGCATGCTGCCAACTTTTCTTTAAATCTGAAAGGTATTGCCGGCAACAAAGCCTAGTTTGTTTCCACCAACAGACCTAGTCATGATTTCAGTAATGTGTTTAAAAGTCCCGCCAACCCCTCAGTATAAATTAGAGGTCGACCGGTTAATCGGAATGGGCGATTAATTAGGGCCGATTTCAAGTTTAACAATTGGAAATCTGTATTTTTGGGCGCAGATTTTTTAAATATTTTTTATTTCTTTTTACTATACCTTTATTTAACTAGGCAAGTCAGTTAAGAACACATTCTTATTTTCCATGACGGCCTAGGAACGGTGGGTTAACTGCCTTGTTCAGGGGCAGAACGACAGATTTTCACCTTGTCAGCTCGGGGGATCCAATCTTGCAACCCTAACTAGTCCAACGCAATAACGATCTGCATCTTTCTCGTTGCACTCCACAAGGAGACTGCTTGTTACGCGAATGCAGTAAGCTACAAAGTTGCTAGCTAGCATTAAACTTATCTTATAAAAAACTATCAATCATAATCACTAGTTAACAACACATGGTTGTTGATATTACTAGGTATTATCTAGCGTGTCCTGCGTTGCATATAATCTGACTGAGCATACAAGTATCTAAGTATCTGACTGGGCGGTTGTAGGCAGAAGCAGGCGCGTAAACATTCATTCAAACAGCACTACCGTGCGTTTTGCCAGCAGCTCTTCGTGGTGCGTCAAGCATTGCGCTGTTTGACTTCAAGCCTATCAACTCCCGAGATGAGGCTGGTGTAACCGAAGTGAAATGGCTAGCTAGTTAGCGCGCGCTAATAGCATTTCAAACGTCACTCACTCCTTCTAGTAGTTGTTCCCCTTGCTCCGCATGGGTAACGCTGCTTCGGTGGTGGCTGTTGTGTTGCTGGTTCGAGCCCAGGGAGGAGCGAGGAGAGGGACGGAAGCTATACTGTTACACTGGCAATACTAAAGTGCCTATAAGAACATCCAATAGTCAAAGGTTAATGAAATACAAATGGTATAGAGGGAAATAGTCCTAGAATTCCTATAATGACTACAACCTCAAACTTCTTACCTGGGAATATTGAAGACTAATATTAAAAGGAAGCACCAGCTTTCATATGTTCTCATGTTCTGAGCAAGGAACTGAAACGTTAGCTCTCTTACATGGCACATATTGCACTTTTACTTTCTTCTCCAACACTTTGTTTTTGCATTATTTAAACCAAATTGAACATGTTTCATTATTTACTTGAGGCTAAATTGATTTTATTGATGTATTATATTAAGTTAAAATAAGTGTTCATTTAGTATTGTTGTAATTGTCATTATTACAAATAAACTTTTAAAAAATCGGCCGATTTAATCGGTATCGGCTTTTTTGGTCCTCCAATCTGTATCGGTGTCAATCATAATCGGTCGACCTTACCGGCTTTGGCACGCATCCTGAACCTTCTATTGTGGTCCGACGTCATCAAACTTGTCCTTATAATTATGAAAAAGCATAAACAAAATGGCAGTCTGCATGCAGCAACCTGTTTCAAACAGCAACTCTACCTGTAAAAATATGTGCATTAAAAAAAAAAAACTTTCTGGACAACATTTTGGTTTGTTGTTAGCTTGCTGACTAGCCAGCTCCATATAATTACCAGAACAACTTTTTATTCTCCATAAAAGGAAAATCATGTATTGCAAGCTGCTAACTTACTGTTGTGAATGGGAAGAAACGAAAGCAGTGTATTCTGTCCTAACAGAGGAATTTAGAACTTGATTAATAGATGCGTTAAAGGAGTTAATGGAACGCAGACGTTCCATTGACCAGATTGACGCATATTCAATATCTGATCTTACAAAGTGGATATTCATAAATTCCGTCATGATTGATCTATTGTAACAGGCCCACAGTGTGGTTACTTAGATTTATTTGGCTGTTTTCACTGCATAACATGTAGAAGTTGTCCCTTTTCATTTTTAGGAGTGACTGCTAAATGCTAACTCATACGTTTGGTTAGCATTCAGAAATCGGATGTGGTAGTCAGTTGTTTTTAGCTGTAATCAGTTGATTGGTAATGATGACATGAACATGTTGGGGTTGACATCCAAACAAGCATTATACTGATTTTTAACTCAACATAGTGTGAAATACACTTAAACAATAGCCTGAATGTGGGCTAATTTTGCTGGGAGGTTATGAGGAGCCTCAGGATCTTTCCCTCACACCCCTTTTTCCTGACGCATTTCCATGGCAATTCCATTGTTTTGGTCGAGTTCAATGAACCTCTTTGAATGTTTCTTGCTCATTTGCCGCTAAGCAATTGCTAAATAAAAGGAGAATGTCGACGAGAGGTAAAAATGGGTCTGTTTGAAAGGGGATCATATGTTTTTACAAGCAATATGCTGTGAATCCTGTGAAAGAAGTATCATAACGCTGGGAAAGCACCTCTTTCTGACAGAGAGGGGGCTCCCTTTGAGTCGCTGGACCTTCCGGAAATAGTTTATTTTAGAGATCAGCCGGGTGAGGGGGATCTTTATTCATGTCTGACAGTTCTCATAGAGACAGTAACGGGCGATCTGCCCTTCAGATGATGAACTCGGGCACATTCCTCAGATTCCTCAATTGTAATGTTGCCCTCCCCCACCCTTTCTGAATAGAACTTTCAATTTGTTCAGGTTTTTATCTCGGGAGGTTTTACTTGTCAGACTCTGACCCGACATGACACCTGTTAGAGAAAAGCAAAATAGTCCTTATGAGTTGACCTTTTTTTTCTCTCCTGTTTAATGCAGAAGCACACGGCCATCTTCTCCCCTGCAGCTCATGCTTTTTTCTTTGCTTACATTAACGGGGTTTGGGTATCCCCTTTGGTCAGTGAGGACTAGCCTACATGGTGTGTAAGCACACACGCAAGTACAAATCTACTTCAGAAGTGCTTTAGTTTCCTTTTTAGAAATGAATAATAATTTGATGTGAATAAATTTGCCCTCTAGGTTACTAGATCCTACTGTGATCATATTAGCAAGGTGTAAACTGAATTGGATTGTGCCCTGAAGTAAATTGATTGCAGTGAGTTGATGCCACGGTTGTTGCTGTATCCGATCCCCATGTTTGACCGTGTATTGGTTCAGCCCGTGGGAGTGTTGAGTTAAATCAGATGTTCTACATATCTCCCGAGCAGATGGAGAAAATCGTGTACAAGGGGGGAGAAAGTTGTCATGCCCACACGTTAAAACTCAAAGCGGTCATTGTTCATCTCCCACGTAAAGAATGTGATGAGGTCATGGGAGGAAATCTAATTGGACCATAGTGTGGTTTGGGGCCTTCCCCTGGACATTAACACACACCCTTCAACAACCCGTAATCCCCCTCCCATCCACCAGATATTCCCTGCTACTCACCCTCAGGCTGTGCCTCTACTGGGTGTAGAGGCCCAAATCCCACAGGCTGGTCAACCCAGCAAACCCTGTAAAATGTGAAAATTAGAACACCCCTTAAAAGTAGCATTTTAGAGGGAGAAGTTTCTAAATGACACCTCGATGATATCAACCCAGAGATTTCTTGATAATATATGTATTTTAAATGGCTGATTTAGCTGTTTTCCCCTTGAATGTAAATGGAGTGAAACAACAATTTTTAGGGCTCTGATATTAGGGCTTAGGGCAATTTTTAGGGCTCTGATATTAGGGCTTAGGGTAATTTTTTTTTTAGGGCTTAGGGCAATTTTTAGTGCTCTGATATTTGGGCTTAGGGCAATCTTTAGGGCTCTGATATTAGGGCTTGGGGATCTTCAATGCAGGGCAATTTTTAGGGCTCTGATATTTCTATTCGTTTGGCTGAACTAATGTTTTTTTCTAATGATTTTCTGAAATAATTAGGCCTTTCATAAGCTGAGGGCTTGAAAAAATCTGAATTCTCAAATGAAATGTTATTCGTCACATGATTCATAAGCAACTGGTGTAGAATAACAATGAAATGCTTACTTACGGGCCGTTCCCAACAATGCAGAGAGAAAAAAAGAAATGGAAAACTAATAAGAGGAGTAGGTACACAATGAGTAACGATACCTTCGCTATATACACAGGGTACGAATACCAAGTCGATGTGCAGGGTTATGAGGTAATTGAGGTAGATATGTACATATACAGTGCCTTCGGAAAGTATTCAGACCCCTGGACCTTTTCCACATTTTGTTACATTACAGCCTCAAATTCTAAAATGTATTAAATTGTTTTTTTCCCCTCATCAATCTACACACAATACCCCATGATTGATGAAAATAAAATAAAAAGTTTTACTTTTTTGATAATTTATAAAACATGTAAAAGTGATCACATTTACATAGGTATTCAGACCCTTTACTCAGTACTTTGTTGAAGCACCTTTGGCAGCAATTACAGCATCACGTCTTCTTGGGTATGACGCTACAAGCTTGGCACACCTGTATTGGGGAGTTTCTCCCATTCTAATCTGCAGATCCTCTCTAGCTCTGTCAGGTTGGATGGGGAGCGTCGCTGCACAGCTTTTTTTCAGGTCTCTCCAGAGATGTTCGATCGGGTGCAAGTCTGGGCTCTAGCTAGGCCACTCAAGGACATTCAGGGACTTGTCCAGAAGCCACTCCTGCGTTGTCTTGACTGTGTGCGTAGGGTCATTGTCCTGTTGGAAGGTTAACCTTTGCCCCAGTCTGAGGTCTTAACATGCTCCAGAGCCTTCAGAGCCTTCCTTCATCAAAGATCTCTGTATTTTTCTCCGTTCATCTTTCCCTCGATCCTGATTAGTCTCCCAGTCCCTGCCACTGAAGAACATCACCACAGCATGATACTACCACCACTTGTGCTTCACTGTAGGGATGGTATTGGCCAAAGAGTTTAATCATTGTTTCATCAGACCAGATAATCTTTTTTTCTCATGGTCTAGGAAAAGCCAGGTCTAGGAAAAGTCTTGGTGGTTCCAAACATCTTCCATTTAAGAATGATGGAGGCCACTGTGTTCTTGGGGATCTTAAATGCAGAACAGAACAGAATAGATCATAAACAGTACGGGTCAATGCCGTCCAGGTAGCTATTGGTTAACTATTTAACAAATTATGGCTTGGGGGTAGAAGCTGTTCGGGGTCCTGTTGGTTCCAGACTTTGTGCATCGGTACCGCTTGCCGTGCGGTAGCAGAGAGAACAGTCTGACTTGGGAGGCTGGAGCCTTTGACCATTTTTAGGTCCTTCCTCTGACACCGCTTGGTTTTGTGGTCCTGGATGGCAGGGAGCTCGGCACCAGTGATACATTGTGCCATACGCACTACCCTCTGTAGCGCCTTGCAGTCAGGTGCCAAGCAGTTGCCATACCAAGCGGGTATGCAGCCAGTCAAGATGCTCTCAATGGTGCAGCTGTAGAACTTTTGGAGGATCTGAGGGCCCATGAGTCTTTTCAGCCTCAGAGATTGAATAAGAGATTCTGAATAGGTTATCTTATTCAATAAGAGATTGTCTGCAGAGATTGAATAAGGGATTTGGTGTGACTGAGACTTTTCTCCCAGGAAGGTGCTCCAACTTTCAGCACCATTTTTACTTACAGCCTTGCTCTCGTTGCTTCAGGCTGAGTGTGTTAGCAATCAGCTTTGTTTTTTGATGCCTTTGTGGGATGTCAATGAAACCTTATCCCAAACCCAATCACTTATCAGTTTTATCACCTCATCTCTGACAACTGAGAGGTGTGTTGAAAGACCCTAAATCAAATGGCCAACAGCGAAGCATACCACCTTGGTTTAACCCAAGAATGTCTACAATAATACTGTACATTCAAAGGAATTTGACATCAAAAGAACTAGCCTTGTCTCAATGGGTGGGAAGCCACCATATCATGTCCACTTAACTAGCCCATAACCACATACACTATTTGCATCCCCCCCTTGCGCTGCTGCCACTCTGTTTTATTATTTATGCATAGTCACTAACTCTACCTACATGTACATCTTACCTCAATTAACCGGTGCCCCCGCACATTGACTATGTACTGGTATATAGCCTCGCTATTGTTATTTTACTGCTGCTCTTTAATATTTTTTTTACTTTCGTTGGTTACTTTTCAATTTTTTTTCTTAACCAACAATGCAGTTTAAAGAATAATAAGTCTTAAGGGCTTGTAAGTAAGCACACCTGTTGTATTCGGTGCATGTGACAAATAACATTTTGATTTGGTTACTCATTTTCTATAATACATTTGTCATTAATGCATACTTTAGTTTCGCAAGCCAATCCTAACTATTGTTAGTGCAATGACTGGAAGTCTATAGTAACAACTAACATGTTCATCTGACTCTAGGGAAGTAGATAAAGGGCTTCATTGCCAAAATAAACTGTTGTCAAACATTTTAGGTAAAGTAATGAGGGGAACTGGCAGAAACCACCTGGCACTGAAAATGTTGGAAAGAGTCTTCCAACAGCCACGGAACATCAAGTACAACATGTTCTGCATGTTGAATTAATAGCAGTGTGTGGGCTTCTTCCTCTTGACTGTAATGTTCTTAAGGAAAGATCTCTTTTGTGTTAAAATTGAATTAATGAGATTGTCTTCGGGAAAAGGTACCATCTGTTTTTCATATGATTTTCACGGCTTATGAGTATAGAAATTGGCTATGCGATTAACAGATTATAAACTTTTCAAAGACGCCTCTGCTGACCCCCTGGAATGTCCCCCTTGGTAGTCATCTGCAGAAAGGTCCCAGAAAGGTCCCAGATCTGTTTGTTAAAAAACTCTGGTCTTGTGAGGTTTGTCTGCTTACACGTCCAAGCTTGCAGTGATAAAACACCACTTGTGTCCTAATGACATGTTAGAGACCATAGGAAACATCAGTGTGGCTTGTCAGAATCTTTGGCAATGTAAATGCAGATTTCACATTTCCTCAAACCAGTCGAATGCATCTTTGAGTGTCGGATATATTTGCGGAATGTGCATATAATTACATGATTCGCGGAATATTACATTTGACTTTTTCTTTACAGTATGTGATAAAAAAGTCCTTGTTTAGTTCTGGCCTTTCATGGTTCAACAATTGTAAGCCAGGCACAAATTCTCAGATTGAATCAATGCTTGATTTGTTGAACATGCATGTCTTCTTCTTCAGAACTTTTGAATTGCTGATCAAAGACAATCCTCTTTTTAGAACAGTCATGAGCTTTCATTCACATTTTAACAAACAATATGTCTCCATACACAGCCCCTTTTCCCCCTAACTTACTTGTCTCTGTTCTCCCTCTCGAGTCGTTCTCTTGTCAGCCCACCCCTTTACTGGCCTAGCGGAAGCACATTCCAGCAGAGAGGAAGAGACTAAGCGAAAGGTTTTACTCAGCCCATAATCTGTCCACGAAATTGAGCCTGCGAAGTGAGGATATTTTGCATGTAGGTCAATGATTGTCGAATTTTGTTAACACTTTTTTCTATTGCTACATGAGGCTCATTTGATCAAATAGAATTTCCGTAATGGTTAGGTTTTGTTTTTACGAATGCACTGATCTAAGCAGACGCACGTAGCATTTCGACAACTTTGAAAAAGACTACTATAGGCGTTGTGCCTGTTGTCAGAGATAGATGGAGGACTCATCATGGGTATAACCTGTTTTAGCATGGACATTGCCATTGAGGTCTTCCACTATTTTAAAGTAGTCAACTGGATGGAGATTTCCTATGAGTTGGGAGCGGTCAGCCAATGAAAAATAAGAATTGACTCCTTTTAAAATGGAGATGGCCTAAATGACACTGTCAGATGATATAAGGGCAAAGATCGAGAAGACTCATCTTTTTATCTCTGGCCTGTTGTTCACACACACGTATCTGCCCTCTCATTAGCTAGAATGGTCCAATCTGATCTCGCCTCCTTCCGCCTGCTTTTCATCTTTGAGGACATGTATTTATGTTGTTAGAGCAGTCACTTGATTATCTTGTCAATATAAAATATCATTGATTCCAGACAGTTCACTCTCCACCTCCCCTCCCCCAACCACCACATCACAGCCTCACTCTACTACAACATGCTTGAGGAGGGGGCAGGTGAACACATGGTTAAAGTCCCCTCCCTTAGTTATCGGCTGTCACTCACAGGAGTTTATTCTCATTTAAAACATTACTGCGTTTGGAGCTCTAAAATATATTTCACCGGGTCTGTATCTTACAATGGTAGTGTTAAGTCGGTTTTAACCCATACCAATTTATTGCGTTTTAGGCTGTAGCATAACTATAGCCTGACAGATATCGGTTGATAGATATTATCAGACAGTATTAGCCTTATACAGAAACATTTGTATCAGTCTTTATTCCACCGATATTCTATACATAGAATGAACAAATACTTGTGCTCCTTTGCGGTATTAGGGTGCTCTACGAGCTGCTCATTGAACATCCTTCAGCCTGTAAGTCATGACGTGAGAGTCAGAGTGGTCGTAGTGGTTTGATGGTGAGTAGCTTGCCACAGCCGTTGTTGAATAAGTAAATAATCAAAATTACACTTCACGAAGCAAGCAGTCCTATCCTCATCACATGCCCACTTGGTTAACGTTAGCTGGCTAGCTAACCAGCAATGTAGTAAGGCTGCTGCGCCCCCTCGGGAGGACCTTGGGCTAAGGCACTGCGTTGCAGTGCTAGAGATGTCACTACAGACCCGGGTTTGATCCCGGGCTGTGTTGCAGCCTGCCGCGACCAGGAGACCCATGAGGCTGCGCACAATTGGCCCAGCGTCGTCCGGGTTAGGGGAGGGTTTGGCCGGCCGGGATGTCCTTGTCCCATCGCGCTCTAGCGACTCCTTTGGCGCGCCGGTCACATGCACGCTGACATCCGTCGACAGCTGTACGGTGTTTCCTCTGACACATTGGTGCGGCTGGCTTCCGGGTTAACCTCACTGGCCAACATCCATTGACAATGCAGAGCGCCAAACTCAAATAAATTACCATAAAAATTTTACTTTCATGTAATCACACATGCAATACACCAAATTAAAACTACACTTGTTGTGAATCCAGCCAACGTGTCAGAAATCAAAAAGGCTTTACGGCAAAAGCAAACGATGCTATTATCTGAGGACAGCACCCCAGCAAACAGACAATCATATTTCAACCCTTCAGGCGTGACACAAAACGCAGAAATAAGGATATAATTCATGCCTTACCTTTGACGGGCTCCTTCTGTTGGCACTCCAATATGTCCCATAAACATCACAAATGGTCCTTTTTGTTCGATTAGTTCTGTCGATATATATCCAAAATGTCAATTTATTTGGCACGTTTGATCCAGAAAAACACTGGTTCCAACTCGCGCAACATGACTACAAAATTTCTCATAAGTTACCTGTAAGCTTTGTCCAAACATTTCAAACTACTTTCCTAATACAACTTTAGTTTTTTTTAACGTAAATAATCGATCAAATTTAAGACGGGACTGTGTTCAATACCGGAGGAAAACAAAGTGGAGCGTGCTTTTCAGGTCACGCGCCTCTATCAAACAGTACACTTCCCTGGAGCCTCGTTCTGAACAGTGCTACTTTTTCATTTCTCAAAGGAAAAACCACCAATTTCTAAAGACTGACATCCAGTGGAAGCGATAGAAACTGCTAGCAAGGCCCTTAGAAATCTGGATTCCCAATGAAAGTCCATTGAAAAGAGAGACCCCTTAAAAAAAAAAATCTGAAATGTTTTGCCTGCCAAATATGTTCTGTTATACTCACAGACAAGATTCAAACAATTTTAGAAACTTCAGTGTTTTCTATCCAAATCTACTAATAATATGCATATCTTCGCTTCTGGGCCTGAGTAGCAGGCAGTTTACTTTGAACGCGCTTTTCATCCGGACGTGAAAAAACTGCCCCCTGTCCCAAATAAGTTAAGCGAGCAGTGTGTCTTGGCTGGGTTGTGTTTCAGAGAATGCATGGCTTGCGACCTTCGCCTCTCCAGATCCCATACGGGAGTTGCAGCGATGGGACAAGACTTTATCTACCAATTGTGTATCACAAAATTGGGAAGAATAAGGGGTAAAAAAGTACTAAATAAATAGAGTAATTAAGTGGCTAGCTAGCAAGCAATCTCAAATCATCAAATCAAATTTTATTTCTCACGTGCTCTGAATACGCTGAACAGGTGTACAGTGAAATGCTTACTTACAGGCTCTAACCAATAGTGCAACAATAGGTAGGTAAAGAAATAAAATGACAGTAAAAAGACAGGCTATATACAGTAGCGAAGCTATAAAAGTAGCGAGGCTACATACAGACACCGGTTAGTTAGGCTGATTTTAGGTGGTATGTACATGTAGATATGGTTAAAGTGACAATGCATATATGATGAACAGAGTAGCAGTAGCGTAAAAGAGGGGTTGGCGGGAGGTGGGTGGGACACAATGCGGTTAGCCAATGTGCAGGAGCACTGGTTGGTCGGCCCAATTGTGGTAGTATGTACATGAATGTATAGTTAAAGTGACTATGCATATATGATAAACAGAGTAGCAGCAGTGTAAAAGAGGGGTTGGGGGGGGTGGGGCACGCAATGCAAATAGTCCGGGTAGCCATTTGATTACCTGTTCAGGAGTCTGGCTTGGGGGTAAAAACTGTTGAAGCCTTTTTGTCCAAGACTTGGCACTCTGGTACCGCTTGCCATGCGGTAGTAGAGAGAACAGTCTATGACTAGGGTAGCTGGAGTCTTTGACAATATTTAGGGCCTTCCTCTGACACCGCCTGGTGTAGAGGTCCTGGATGGCAGGCAGCTTAGCCCCAGTGATGTACTGGGCCGTACGCACTACCCTCTAGTGCCTTGCGGTCAGATTGCCGTACCAGGCAGTGATGCAACCAGTCAGGATGCTCTCGATGTTGCAGCTGTCATACCTTTTTGAGGATCTCAGGACCCATGCGAAATCTTTTTAGTTTCCTGGGGGGGAATAGGCTTTGTCGTGCCCTCTTCACGACTGTCTTGGTGTGTTTGGACCATTATAGTTTGTTGTTGATGTGGACACCAAGGAACTTAACTCTCAACCTGCTCCACTACAGCCCCGTCGATAAGAATGGGTGTGTGCTCGGTCCTCCTTTTCCTGTAGTCCACAATAATATCCTTAGTTTTGGTTACATTGAGGGATAGGTTGTTATTCTGGCACCACCCGGCCAGGTCTCTGACTTCCTCCCAAAAGGCTGCCTCGTCGTTGTCGGTGATCAGGCCCACCACTCTTGTGTCGTCTTAATGATGTTGTTAGAGTCGTGCCTGGCCATGCAGTCGTGGGTGAACAGGGAGTACAGGAGGGGACTA
The DNA here is from genome assembly GCF_045791955.1 of Oncorhynchus clarkii lewisi. NCBI lineage: Eukaryota > Metazoa > Chordata > Actinopteri > Salmoniformes > Salmonidae > Oncorhynchus > Oncorhynchus clarkii. The sequence continues at coordinate 20,156,238 of NC_092166.1, read as the reverse complement.
AGCACGCACCCCTGGGGCGCTCCAGTGTTGAGGATCAGTGTGGCAGATGTGTTGCTACCTACCCTCACCACCTGGGGGGCGGCCCGTCAGGAAGTCCAGGATACAGTTTTAGAGGGAGGTGTTTAGTCCCAGCATCCTTAGCTTAGTGATGAGCTTTGAGGGTACTATAGTGTTGAATGCTGAGCTGTAGTCAATGAATAGCATTCTCACATAGGTGTTGCTTTTGTCCAGGTGGGAAAGGGCAGTGTGGAGTGCCATAGAGATTGCATAATATGTGCGAACACTGGCCTGGCGCCAAAGTCAAGACTCCTTAATACAAAAATAACACTGTTACTATCTGGAACTATTATTTTAGTGAATTAATTTATTTAGTTGACGCAGATCTATCATTCAGGCTATGTGCTTCATTCATGAGATAAGATTGTTAGCTAGTTACCTAGCTAAATTAGAACGTGTGACTAAACCAGTGTGGCAAGTATTTTCCTGTATTAACATTTTCAGTCATCAGTGCATGCCATTTGCAGTTAAAATGTATAGCCAATACATTTTGTATTGAATAACAGTGTAATTTACATTATGGTGTCAGTAAGAAAACTTTGTCTTAATGAACAGCTTGCGTTTGCTTGTCATAACAACAGACAATACATCATTGGGATTCCTTGTTATCACATAGAGGAATGTATAACGCCTCAAACAGCAGACTGTCGACCAATTGTCTTCACGTTGTCATGCTGCGTCACGCGGTTGCTAAGCTAATTGTCACTCAATCCCTTCTCGAAGTCAGGGTATCAGTCAAGAAACCTGCCCTTTTTCCTCAAAAGTACCTGAGGTCAAGGTTCCAAAACTATCTGATATTACAGAAAATAAGTTGTTTGTAATGTAGTACATCTTGTTGACCAAATTCATGCTAATGTTTGGTTTTTTAGCTATTGCCCAATTGACTCCCATACACTCATTGAAGGATAGCTTTCCTCGTCCCAGAATCTCCCAGAATGCGCCGCGTTGTCCATTGAAGATGCATGGGAAACATACACAATGGGCTTTAATGCGGTTCAAATGGAGTTTCCCCATCTCCTCCAAAGAATCTCTGAAAAAGCTCTCATTGTAGGTTGCCATAAAGTGTTTCTTTACACAAAGTGGTGACATTATGAACAGCATATTACAGGATTTCACTGCAGTTTGAGCTTGTGAAATGTGCCGTTTCAGATTTACTTTGAGACAGGTTAATTCATTCAGCCCTTCTTGTTTATTAGTGTGCTGGTGGTGCTTCAGCACAAACTTCTGCATTCTTATCCACTGCCATAGCTGGGCAAATCTTTTAAGATGTACCAAAGAAGGTAAACTGTGTGTTTTTGTATTAACTTTTGTATTTATAGAGGATATAGTTGCTTTTTGGTGGTTATGTAAACCACAACTAAAATGTTCTTTAAATAATGTACATTTTTATATTTAGTTATGAAATCATAATTTAGAGTACCTGTTAATCCTTTGGAGCACAATTTGTGAAGAAAAGTGTTGTTCATTCTACCTCTAAAAACATATATCCGCAGATGAGATGAGAACTTGTTCTCAACTAGCCTACCTGGTTAAATAAAGGTGAAATAAATCTAATATATCATTATCGTTGACTTTTGCCTTCCTAGAATCGGTATTTGACCCAAACATCCCATATTGGTCGGGCTTTTAGCATAACAGTTCTTGGGATTTCTTTAAGCTAATTATTGTGTAAAGTTATAGCTCTTCTGATGCTGATCGTGTGGAAGAAGTTTTGTTCAATGTAAATCTGACAACTTCCCCACCCTAGCCTACTATGACAAGATACCTTCCACTGTAAACCAACTTAGTCTTTATCTTACGTCTTTTTAATACTTTTTTATACTTCTAGGAGAACACAAGGGGTTCTCTCAGCCAGACTTTGTTTGCGCTCTCAACTGTAAATCATTTAACAATTGTTAATTAATGTAACAATTGTTTTGTAAGGAAAGCCGGAATTCCTCATGGCTTCATGCTGTAGACCAGTGGTTCCCAAACGTTTTATAGTCCCGTACCCCTTAAAACATTCAACCTCCAGCTTCATACCCCCTCCAGCACCAGGGTCAGCGCACTCTCAAATGTTGTTTTTTGCCAACATTGTAAGCCTGACATACACACACTATACATTTTTAAACATGAGTGTGAGTTTGTCACATCTCGGGTCATGGGAAGTAAACAAAGAGCTCTTATAGGACCAGGGCACAAATAATAATAATCAATAATTTTGCTCTTTTATTTAGCCATCTTACATATAAAACCTTATTTGTTCATTAAAAATTGTGAATAACTCACCACAAGTTAATGAGAAGGGTGTGCTTGAAAGAATGCACATACCTCTGTAATGTTGTATTGGAGAGAATCTGTCTTAAATCATTTTCCACACAGTCTGTGCCTGTATTTAGTTTTCATGCTCGTAAGGGCCGAGAATCCACTCTCACATAGGTGCATGGTTGCAAAGGGTATCTGTGACTTAACAGCGCGATTTGCCAAGGCAATAAACTCTGAGCACAGCCCAATCCAGAGATCTGGCAGTGGCTTCTTTTTTAATTCAATTTTCACAGAACCGCTTGTTGCAATTTCAATGAGGCTCTCTGGTTCAGATATCTGTGGACTGGAGGCATGGCATGAAAGGGATAACGAATCCAGTTGTTTGTCGTACCTGCGTAATTACCAGCGTAATTGCGCTCCCAACTCATTCGGGTGCTTTCCTGTATCACCTTTGACATTGTCAGTAAGCTTGAGTTTAGTTGCACACAAAAACATCATACAATGATGGAAAGACCAGTGTGTTGTCCTTGTTAATGCAGACAACTTCTTAATCATAGCCTCAATTTTGTCCCGCACACTGAATATAGTTGCGGAGAGTCCCTGTAATCCTAGGTTGAGGTCATTCAGGCGAGATAAAACATCACCCAGATAAGCCAGTCGTGTGAGAATCTCGTCATTATGCAATCGGTAAAACAAGTGAAAATTATGTTCAGTAAAGAACTTTAAGCTTGTCTCTCAATTTAAAAAAAGAAACTTGTCAATACTTTGCCACTTGATAACCAGCACACTTCTGTATGTTGTAAAAGCGTTACATGGTCACTGCCCATATCATTGCATAATGCAGAAAATACACGAGTTCAGGGGCCTTGCTTTAACAAAGTTAACCATTTTCACTGTAGAGTCCAAAACGTCTTTCAAGCTGTCAGGCATTCCCTTGGCAGCAAGAGCCTCTCGGTGGATGCTGCAATGTACCCAAGTGGCGTCTGGAGCAACTGCTTGCACGTGTGGTACCACTCCACTATGTCTCCCTGTCAAGGCTTTTGCTCTATCAGTACAGATACCAACACATCTTGACCACCATTGTCCATTTGATGTCACAAAGCTGTCCAGTACTTTAAAAATATCCTCTCCTGTTGTCCTGGTTTCCAGTGGTTTGTAGAAGAGGATGTCTTCCTTAATTGACCCCCCATAAACATAACGGACATATACCAGGAGGTCTGCCAGGCCCGCCACGTCTGTTGACTCATCCAACTGTAACGCATATATTTCACTGGCTTATGCGAAGCAGTAATTGTTTCAGAACATCTGATGCATTGTGAAACAGTGTTGTTTGATGAAGGCATTGTCTGTATTAGAGGTCGACCGATTAATCGGAATGGCCGATTAATTAGGGCCGATTTCAAGTTTTTATAACAATCAGAAATCTGTATTTTTGGGCGCCGATTTCCGATTTTATTTTTTTATACCTTTTATTTAACTAGGCAAGTCAGTTAAGAACACATGCTTATTTTCAATGACTGCCTAGGAACGGTGGGTTAACTGCCTTGTTCAGGGGTTCTAATCTTGCAACCGCACAGTTAACTAGTCCAACGCTCTAACTATTGCACTCCTCGAGTAATCTGCCTGTTACGCGAATGCAGTAGAAGCCAAGGTAAATTGCTAGCTAGCATTAAACTTATCTTTAGAAAAAACAATCAACCATAATCACTAGTTATAACTACTAATCCAGTTTAGCAGGCAATATTAACCAGGTGAAATTGTGTAATTTCTCTTGCATTCATTGCATGCAGAGTCAAGGTATATGCAACAGTTTGGGCTGCCTGGCTCATTGCGAACTAATTTGCCAGAATTTTACATAATTATGACATACATTGAAGGTTGTGCAATGTAACAAGAATATTTAGACTTCGGGATGCCACCCGTTAGATAAAATACCGAACGGTTCCGTTTTTCACTGAAATAATAAATGTTTTGTTTTTCGAAATGGTAGTTTCCGGATTCGATCATATTAATGACCAAATAATCGTATTTCTGTTTGTTATTATGTTATAATTAAGTCTAATTTGATAGAGCAGTATGACTGAGCAGCAGCAGGCCCGTAATCATTCATTCAGACAGCACTATCGTGCGTTTTGCCAGCAGCTCTTCGCAAGCATAGCGCTGTTTATGACTTCAAGCCTACCAGCCTAATGGCTGGTGAAACCAATGTGAAATGGTTAGCTGGGTGTGCGCTAATATTGATTCAAACGTCACTCGCTTTAAGATATGGTGTAGTTATTCCTCTTGCGCTGCAAGGGCTGCGGCTTTTGTGGAGCGATGAGTAACGATGCTTTGAGTGTGGCTGTTGTCGATGTGTTCCTGGTTCGAGCCCAGGTAAGGGCGAGGAGGGGGACGGAAGCTATACTGTTACACTGGCAATACTATAGTGCCTATAAGAACATCCAATAGTCAAAGGTATATGAAATACAAATGGTATAGAGAAAAATAGTCCTATAAATACTATATTAACTACAACCTAAAACCTCTTACCTTGGAATATTGAAGTCTCATGTTAAAAAGAACCAACTTTCATATGTTCTCATGTTCTGAGCAAGAAACTTAAACGTTAGCTTTTTTACATTGCACATATTTTTACATGGCACATATACTTTCTTCTCCAACACTTTGTTTTTGCATTATTTAAACCAAATTGAACATGTTTCATTATTTACTTGAGGCTAAATTTATTTTATTTATGTTTTATATGAAGTTAAAATAAGTGTTAATTCAGTATTGTTGTAATTGTCATTATTACAAATAAAAAATATATTTTTAAAATTGGCCGATTTTAATCGGTATCGGCTTTTTTGGTCCTCCAATAATCTGTATCGGCGTTGAAAATTCATAATCGGTCAACCTCTAGTCTGTATAGTTTTTTTGGGGTCCTTTTCCCCCAGCATTGTCCCAGCCACATCTGCGGCATCAGGAAGAATTAAGTAATCCACGATAGTATGGGGCTTGCCTGTCCTAGCCACTCGGTAGCTCACCATATAAGACGCTTTAGTTAATGGTATCTGTTGCTTTTATACATGTCTTACTACTCAAAAGTCGTCTTTATTCCTGCTCCAAAAACTCCCGTGGCTTATTTTTCTAATTGTCATGTTTCGCTTCTAAATGTCTGTGCAAAAAGTGATGGTTTCCTGCAAGAGAGTAAAGGTTAATGTGATTGGATGTAAATTATTTGACTAGGCTACCTGTATTTGACATTGTGTTGTTATTTCGCTGAACACTAGATGGTTTGTTATTTTTGGCAGTGAAACGAGGCTACTCAGGCAAGGAAAAAAAACTCTCCCAAATGTATAGCCCCGTTAGAAAATATGAAAGTGCTGTTTGAAAATGTGAAGGGAAAAAAATGTCAAAGAATCACATATTTATTTGGCGTACCCCAGTTCAGGAATACCTGCTCTATGCTATAGTTCTTTTGTCACATAAACTAAAATTAGGCAAACTATTAGAATTTTAGCAATAGTTATAGTAGAGCGATTTCTGGGTAGTGCATCTTTAAAGTGCATCAGCTCAATCATAAAAGCGATCATTGCATTAGACTACAGTTTTAGTGAAGACTGAAATGTTAGCTATTCCTGCCCTCTATTGATGTTTGTTACTGCAGGCCTACATCACTGAAATGATGCATTTATAGGGCATAGCTGGCTTTGTGGTTATTACTTTGTACAGTTTTAGCTAATCAGTGAAAGAATGCACCTAGGGCTTGAAAGCTAAAAGTTGGCCTACAGTGACAATCACAGTGTACTGTAAAACTAATTTTGGTTGAATGTACTAAGAACAAACCTTGGCCACCCAAGACTCTTAATTGGTCCCACACACCAGTAAGATTTGTAAAATGTTTGCTTGCAGAGAGTACTTAGCGCCTGTGAACAATGTCAACAGACTTTGTTAAAATACTCCATTCCAGTAGCATTGCATTCTTACGTTTAGTTTGGCGATGCGAGTCCCTGTGTATTTTGCTTTGTAGGTATCCAATGTTGGATAACTAGCTACCTGTGCTAGTGTTGCTATTGTTGTAAAAAAGCTGTTGTTTATTCTAGACAGATGACCACAGCTAGATAACTAGCTAGCAAGATGACGAAGAAACTATTCAATTCACTCTACATAATCCCATACTGCCAGTGGCTGCCCATAGCCAATTATTTAGCTGGCTAGATAACCTTAGCTAAACCTTTAGAATGTAATTCGCTAATTTTTTTCGTCTTGGTTGTCACTCCTGTCGGTTTTCCCACTTGGAGGTTTGTGCTCTCTGACTCAAAGTCAAGTTGTCGGCCACTGAGGAGCATTGCAATTTTACAAGTAGCAATGGCAGATTCGTCGGTACCAGTTCAGTACGCAGCTCGTGCATCTTTTGTTCTAGCAAGAGAAGAAACGGCCTCCTACTGTGATAAGTACCTATTGGCAGACAGATTCTCTTAATGATTTAAACCTCAGCTGCCAAAGAGTAACCATGTCCTTGTTCAAGGCTAAACCATAATTTCCATTGCCCTTTCCTCGTTATCTTCAGAACTTGCCTTGCCTGTGAACTAGACTACTAGTCTAGTGACTGCCTGACCACCTGTATTCACTGTTGAGGCTTCCTTTGTCTCCACTGAGTGGCTCTTCCATGTTGGGTTGACGAGAGGCCCTTTTGTTTGCCTCTGCTTGCCACTTCCTTGCTGTGCCAACAGATGCTGTTTGTCTTGTTTACGAGGATGTGGGGGTGGTTTTAGAAATTAGATGTCAATGACAGTCTGTTCCCAGTGCGATTTTCCCCGATGCTCGAGCACTCTTAAGTTTGCTTGTTCACAGAATGTCACATTCAGATGCTTTGGTGTCATGCCTGTGCATCATAATGGAAGTGGCTAGTGGAAAGAGTGGGCAAATTGGTTGTAAAAGGTCAGACAAATGGTTAAGCTTAAAGTTTTTTGTCTATGACATGTTATGGAAATGTCAACCAGTCAAGTATGCCTGTGTCTCGTTGCACTTGTGTGTGATTTAGGTTTTTTCCATGTTTTAATTAGCAACTTTCTCAGTGTTAAGCTAAACTTTTTTTCTACTTAAATAGATTTGAGGAGAAATTTAACACAATCAAATGGGTATAAGCGCAAATAAACATCATTGTATTACTTCCAGCTTTTTTTCATTTGCAAAGATTTCTCTAGATGTTAAAGCAGACCTGTTGAAATCCACGCCTCGTTTAGTGACTCACAGGCCAGTTGAGGTAGAATTTGTACAAGTCTTTTGTTTGAATAGGAGACTCCCTGGGCCAAAGCAGGCACTCCAGAACATTTATAGAATACTCAACTATTCACTTTAATCTCAATGTAAACGCATGAATTCATGATAAAACCAGCTCACACCCTACAGATATAGATGTTGCTTTCAGATTAACCTTCATCTATAAAGCTTGCTGACTTAAAAGACAAAGGAAACTATCTTTTGTTATTTATTTCATTAGTCTATTGTCGGTGTAGTCCCAAAATGTTTAGCACGTCAGCAGTTTTTCAAGATTTAACTTTAAGATATAATATCCCTTTTAAAATACAGAAACGCAGCCAACCAAATGCATCAAAAGGCTGTATTTTGAAAGTTGCAGATCTTGAAAACTTGATTGCTGACATGTCAAACATTTCCGGACTATATCAACAATGGGCTAATGAAATAAATACCAACATATCATTTTGGGGTGGAATTTTCCTTTAACAGAGGTCCCTCAAAAGTCAAAGTTCATTGTCATGGTCACTGCAACAACATACACAAACACTCACTGGAGAGGAAATGAACTGATTCATTTAAATCCTCTATCTTTCCAAGCCCTTCTGTAGTTGAGACATCTATATGTTTCAGTAAGTTACATGGCTTCACCTATATTTGCACACGCCACAATGGTCCCTGTATAGATGTTTTATTTTCTTTGCAGATCTGTTTAGAGAGCACATTTTTTGTTAAACAAACAATTGTACCCCCTGTCGCCATGTTGAAAGATCATTTAATTTCTTTACACAAAATAAATGACGTCTCCCCATACCATTTCTCCTAGCGCATATAGTCTGGTGTTCATCCCCCTTCAAGTCCTAGCCTGCCCAGACATGCCAAATAGGTTTTGAAAAGACCCTCTAGTATTACTGGAGGACACTGGAGAGCTTTAGAAATCCTTTTTTTTTGTCTTGGTTTAAACAGACAATGCATCTGGAAAAGGCTTGTTGTAGCAGTCTTTAGTGACTGATTAGCTTTTTTGGGTCATTGAGCAACAGCTTAATATTTATCCATGTGTTGTGCAAGAGATTTTTTGTTTTGTCTTTATTAACTGCGTAGTTGGAACAGTTATGGTCGCTTGTATTGTTCACCGTGAACTATGCGCTCATCTTTTGGCTAAAGTATCAAAATTCTCATGTTTCTTTTCTGTTCTTCAGGCAAGGCTTTCGACATCACTTACGTGCGACTCAAGTTCCACACCAGCCGCCCAGAGAGCTTCGCCATCTACAAGCGCACAAGTGAGGATGGACCATGGACGCCTTACCAGTACTACAGTGGCTCCTGTGAGAAGACCTACCAGAAGACCAACAGGGGCTTCATCCGCACCGGACAGGACGAACAACAGGCACTGTGCACAGACGAGTTCAGCGACATCTCACCCCTGACTGGAGGAAACGTCGCCTTCTCCACCCTTGAAGGCCGGCCCAGTGCTTACAACTTTGACAACAGCCCAGTTCTTCAGGTAAAGAACAACATCTGCTGTTTTATAGCATTCTAGAGACCTTGACATAGGAACATTGTGTGATGCTTTTGTTCCAGCTATGATCCCAGACTTGTGTGTCCCTGGGTGGCTGTTTTATTTAGCTTTATTTTTCCAAGGTTGTCTGCAGGCACAGAGTATGTAGTGCATCATATATAGGTAGTGTTGAGGCAATCAATGATGTGGACAGAGTAATGATAAGTTAGCCCCTATACTTGAGATATTTTGGCCTGGACATTTGCTGTTGGCAGGTGTGCCCAATGGAAGGGAGTAGCACACTAGTCCAGTTAGGAAAGTGTGAGAGCCTGACCAGTGCCAAGTGCTGCAAACTGTTGCTAGGTGACGCCCCCAGATTTCCCACTACAGTACTGATTGAGTTTGGCTCTTAGAGGCACAGCTGGAGATGTTTGTTGCGCATTGCTTTTAGTAAGTGAGAATTTGTGTGTGTGCTTCCAGACAAAGCACAACGATACTACTAGCCTGTAGGGCTGGAGAATAGCCAGGGACCTCACAATACAATATTGCAGTTTGATGTTTGAAACATATTGCTCATAGTGCTGAAAACATGTTGGCTCACGTAAAAGAAAAAAAGATGGAGAACAATCTATTGGATAAAAAAATGTGTTTGAGTTTTTGCACAGGTACAGCCGACTAGCGCTAGCTAATGCTACCTAGCAAAAACAACAAAACGCTAAAACGTTTTCTATTTTTAAATCAAAATGTTGATATTGTCAAAAATAATATTACAATATGTAACTATCTGTTTGTTTTCCTCCCATCACTACTAACCTAGATCAGATTTTTAACCCAAATGACTAACATTTATATACTAACCGTTTATAGCCTTAACCTACTACTTACTTACTATATTAATGTAAGAAAGTTGTGTATATATATATATATATATAAGGGTTTATCTTGATGAGTTCTTTGTTAATTAAAAGTAGTCCGCTGATGCCTGATAATTTCAGATACATTTTAAGGTTATGATTCTTGTTTTTACAAAAACTAGTCAGCTCATGACTCATGGTACGTATTTATCTGCTATTGGTTGTTCATGCTTTTTTGCGCCTGTGTAGAATGCCCTGGCTTTCAAATGTAATGCTCTATCTCTAGCAAATGAACAAATTTAGCTCTGGCGCCATATACTTCCCTATTTGACTTTCTCATGTGACATATAGCTATATATACCAAAGCCCAAGACTCTTTTTGGAATGGATACCTTTGAGGTGCCATGGGGCTACGTTGCAGGGATATTTGTATTTGTTAAGTGGAGTCTATGTAATATTTGAATGATTGTTTAAGATTCCTAAGGATATGGAATATTTTTCGTACAACAACAATCTACCAAAACATTTTAATATTGGGCTAACTCTGTACACAGAAAATATAGCCTTCAGGTAAGATAATGAACAGTGAAAAAACGTAACATAATTCATCCAGCTATACAGTGCATTTGGAGAGTATTTAGACAGCTTGACTTGTTCCACATTTTGTTACTTTAACAGCCTTATTCTAAAATGTATTAAGTAGTCTACACACAATACCCCATAATGACAAAGCAAGCACAGGTTTTTAGACAATTTAGCAAATGTATAAAAAATAGTGATTACAGCCTTGAGTCTTATTGGGTATGACGCTACAAGCTTGGCCTGTATTTTGGGGAGTTTCTCCCATTCTTCTCTGGAGATCCTCTCATGCTCTGTCAGGTTGGATGGGGAGCGTCACTGCACGACTATTTTCAAGTCCGGTCTTTGGCTGGGCCACTCAAGGGCATGTGTTATCTTGGCTGTGTGCATAGGGTCGTGTCCTGTTGAAAGGTGAACCTTCGCTCCAGTCTGAGGTCCTGAGCACTCTGGAGCGGGTTTTCAAAAAGGATCTTGCTATACTTTGCTCCGTTCATTTGATGTTATTTTAATGGGGAAAAACTGTGCCTTTATTTTAAAAAACAAGGACATTTTGAAGTGACCCAAAACATTTGAACGATGGTGTATAAGCGGATGGCGCGATAGTGCCAGAGAAGTCAAAGGGGTAGATGAGCAGAGCCTTTGGCCCCGTGCCTGAGACAGACGGAACTTGCTCTGACTCATGGCTGCCCTATGGATGTGTCAGACTGTTCTAGTAGAGTTAGGCTATAAGTGGCAAAACATTGGACCTGTTGTCAGCAAAAACTCAAGCCTGATATATGTTTTGAGTTAGTCTACTGGTAGTAGTTAGGCTACAACTAATTCTGCAGAATGTTTGTTGGCAAATAATTTTGCCTGAGCAAGCGATATGATGCACACACTGGACTTGGCTGCATTTACAACTCCTGTTCAAAAATAATTAAAACATTGTATTAAAATGTTGAATGTAAAACAGGCTATTTAAACCTGCATGTGTGGAAAAGAACAGAATCTTAATGTTACTCTTCTGTTGTTTACTCCAGATTTGTCCTCCTCTGCTGTAATTCTAAACAAGCAAACAAAAGGCTTCTATCTTCTCATTCCAGAACCAGTCTGATTCCATGAGAATGTCTGAGGTTTGGTTTAGATTAGTGTGGCTGTATTTATTTTTCTTCTAAATGGCTGCAATAGGACCAGGGATAGGGCTTAGTCTCTCATTTAAAATGTCAACTTTAAACCTGAAAAATTTACATTGAAATCTCCAATCCTCTCTCCCTTTTCTCCTCCGTCAAGAGAAGTTGTAAGTTAATAACTCTCCATACATATTTAGCAGGCAAGGCCTGGCAGATGTTTGGAGTCTGACCTGGCTGCATTTTAACACTGTGTCCTTTTTGTCTTTTTTCTTCAGGAATGGGTGACAGCCACAGATATCAAAGTGACCCTGAACAGGCTCAACACATTCGGAGATGAAGTTTTCAATGATCCCAAGGTCCTGAAATCCTACTACTACGCTATCTCAGACTTTGCAGTGGGAGGAAGGTGAGAGTGGTTGCCTCGGCATTATGCTATCTCTATCTTGCAACAGCTTTTGGCAGCTTCCACTGCCTGGCTTTTCCCTTGTGTACACATTTTTTTCCATTTTATTTTACCAATACCATTGAGTATAGCAATTTCACACACACAAATGTATGTTTTTATGAATAATTCATCGTACAAATTTTTATTTTATTTGGAATTAGAAATTAGAGCATAAAAAGAAAAAATGGCAACAAATAATGTATTCCTATAAAATTCCTTTAAAGGATGAGGCCCTGTCTGTTAGCCACACAGCGTGTTTTCTTTAGTGCAGATTCACACAAAAAATGCCTAATTCACGATCATTATCAAACCTCAAGTGCTAAATCAATCATCTAAAGTAGCATAGTCTGATGACTTTTGATCAAGTTCATATCTTGCCCCATTTACTTTTGTGTGGGTTCATTCTCAGTGGCTCAACCAAGAATCCCCAAAAACTATCCCTCCCTAGTTTTGAACTGAAAAGCCAGAAGAGAAGAGGGGATTCTGACACGTGTTAAACTTACCCCTTGCCGCTGCAGTGTCTTTTCACTTTAATCTGTTTTGAAATATAGAGCAGATTTCCATTACACAGCCACATTGTTGGCATTCCTGCCTGGTTGTGCTGGATTATAGTCCACGGACGCTGGAATGGGGCGGGCCCCGACATGACGACAGAGTTGAGTCCAAAGACCAGGCCAGTCCAAGCTCTGGTGTAGTAGGCCTACTCTACCTGGTCTACTCACTGGTCAGCCATGTCAGCACATCTACCAGCGAGCCTATATATTCTGAGTGGTAACTGGATCTAACTCATAGCACAGGTATTACAAAATGGAAAAGACAGTGAGGGAGGTTTGCTTTTTTTTTTTTTTTTAAGATAAACAGCCTTTTCTGTTTAATAGGCCTCTAATGCTATAGTGTCTTCCTTCCTGTTGTCAATTTTTCCACACTTCACTGCCAAGGAAAACTTGAAACAATACCCAAAGGTTGCTGCCATGCAAGTCTTCTCTTGTTCGGAAGGGCTCTTTCGAGGTGTCTCAGGTGGAGAATGTTCAGCCCTTCTGCATTGGGCAAACCCAATGGAGTTATCAGTCTAAATAAAACTCTCCCAGTGCTGAAATTGATTTGGCTAAAGGTGTAATAGGAATGTATTTGTTGATGGATCATTAAGTCAAATTATTTTGAAGTGTTTTTGTGATTCCTAACAACACATACTTTGAGTTATGACTTTCAAACAAACAAGATGTAGGCTACAAATAGTGGTGTGTTAGATGGAGTCCACGTTGACGTCCAAGTTTCTGCTATCGGTCAAATGTAGATAGATGAACACCTATTTGTAGATGACTGTAAATATAATCATGCTACTATCATGTGATAACAGGTCACCAACTTAAAAAGCTTGCATACAAAGGTGACTGATATGATTGCGATGAAAATCAATGCAGTTTATATACCATATGGTTGGAGTGTTAGACTGTTTAACCAAGTAATTAAGTCTGTTAGGTTAATAAATAACTGAGTCCCATTTGATATTTACAGTCAGGTCCTCTAAGACCAGTGCAAAAGACCACTGGTCAGAGACCATATTCATAAAGCTTCTCAGAGTAGAAGTGCTGATCTAGGATCAGTTTTGCCGTTTACATCATAATGAATAAGATGACATAGACAGCGGGAACTTGATCCTCCTCAGAGAGGCTTTGTGAATATGGCCCAGATGTTTGAATTGTGCATTGTAACTCTCACGATGACAGACTGTTCTCTGCTGTTCCAGGTGCAAGTGCAATGGCCATGCGAGTGAGTGTGCGAAAAATAACGGTTTCGGCAAGCCGGTTTGCAACTGCAAGCACAACACGGAGGGCGATGACTGCAATGTGTGCAAGCCGTTCTACAACGACCGTCCCTGGAGGAGAGCTACAGCCAATAACCCTAACGAGTGTCTGCGTAAGTCAAATCCAAATCGTACCCTATTCCCTATATAGTGCACCACTTTTGACCAGAGCTCTGGACCCTAGTCAGGGGCCCTGGTCAAAAGTAGTGCACTACATGGGGACTAGGATACTATTTGGGACACAACCCAAGAGATGAGTATCTGTGTAAATCCCATAGCAAGAGATCCTTCCTGTTTCTAGGCAGGCCAGGCAGACATTCATATCATACTGCAAATGCATAACTAATCAGGTTCAGAACAGTCCACACCACACTTCTCACACCCACTTCCACACCCTCCTCAATCTGCTTCAGGCCACATAATCTGCCATTTAGGGGAAAGTACGCCTGATATGTGCCAAATGAAATGCCCCACCCTTTAATGCAGGGAAGATTCAGTATGATATTGAATTTCCATATGTGTTTCTACCACCACCTCTCACATATACATTGAACCGATCATACATTGTCCCTAAAACGTTATGGGGTAAACTGATGGCTTGTTTACCAAAGCCTGGTATGTAAAATGTGCTTTTCCCACTCTGAAATCCGTCAGTTTAAATTCTACTGCTTCCTCCCTAATAAACACATATATTGATCTCACGCACACAAAAACGAATGGCTACTTTTTCTGGTGGTCCCAGCGTGCAACTGTAATGGCAAGAGTGCAGAGTGCTACTTCGACCCTGAGCTCTACCGTGCCACCGGCCACGGAGGACACTGCCGCAACTGTGCCGACTACACAGACGGGCCCAACTGTGAGCGCTGCCTGGACAACTACTACAGAGACACATCTGGCACCCGCTGCCTGCCCTGCAGCTGCAACCCAGTAGGTAAGTGTCTGGAGTCTATACCAATAAATCCTTATGTGCATCCAAAATGGCACTCTATTCCCTACATAGTGTACTACTTTTGACCAGGGATAGGCCCTGGTCAAAAGTTGTGCACTACATAGGGAATAGGGTGCCATTTGGGATGCAGATGTACTGTTTCTATTGGGGTTAAAGGATAAGTCCAGTATGAAGCCAGGCTTTGTTGTGAAGGGGCTGCCCTTGGTGCTGTTTTATGGGATTCAGCGACAAAGTCTTAATTAGGGCTGGGAATTGCAAGGGACCTCACAATATGATACTTGGGTGCCGATACAATATGTGTTGCGATTTGATACTGACATTTTATTGTAATTTGATGTTCCAAACATATTGCTCCATTTACTGTATGTCTGCTGCAGAGAGACAAAAGAGAGGGTGATAATTTTTGATCAGTAATGGAAATAAAAGACCTGGAGAACATGTTGACTCACTATTTAAAAAGAAGCTATAGGATGAAAAATAACAGCGTTTTCATACATACTCTGCTCTGTAACCTCATATGCTACCCTTATTGTGCAATGTGTAACCTAATGAAAACCATTGCAGAACGCATGTGACATCGATACTGCTTTAGCTGCCAATACGGGTTATTAGAACAAGACTGTCCGCATGTCTTCACATAATCACTAGTTAACTACACATGGTTTATGATATTACTAGGTTAACTAGCTTGTCCTGCGTTGCATATAATCGATGCGGTGCCTGTTAATTTATCATTGAATCACAGCCTACTTCAACTTTGCCAAACTGGTGATTTAACAAAAGCGCATTTGCAAAAAGGCACATTAATTTCACAAATGTACCTAACCATAAACATCAATGCCTTTCTTAAAATCAGTACACAGAAGTATATTATTTTAAACCTGCATATTTAGTTAAAATAAATGCATGTTAGCTGGTAATATTAACTAGGGAAATTGTCACTTCTCTTGCGTTCAGTGCAAGCAGAGTCAGGGTATATGCAACAGTTTGGGCCGCCTGGCTCATTGCAAACTGTGTTTTCCTTCCTAAGAAAGAAATTAATTTGACAGTTTTAGATAATTATCACATAACATTGAAGGTTGTGCAATGTAACAGCAATATTTAGACTTAGGGTTGCCGCTCGTTCGACAAAATACGTAAGGGTTCTGTATTTCATTGAATTAATAAACATTTTGTTTTCGAAATGATAGTTTCAGGATTTGACCATAATAATGACCTAAGGCTCGTATTTCTGTGTTATTATACACTGCTCAAAAAAATAAAGGGAACACTAAAATAACACATCCTAGATCTGAATGAATGAAATATTCTTATTAAATACTTTTTTCTTTACATAGTTGAATGTGCTGACAACAAAATCACACAAAAATTATCAATGGTAATCAAATTTATCAACCCATGGAGGTCTGGATTTGGAGTCACACTCAAAATTAAAGTGGAAAACCACACTACAGGCTGATCAAACTTTGATGTAATGTCCTTAAAACAAGTCAAAATGAGGCTCAGTAGTGTGTGTGGCCTCCACGTGCCTGTATGACCTCCCGACAACGTCTGGGAATGCTCCTAATGAGGTGGCGGATGGTCTCCTGAGGGATCTCCTCCCAGACCTGGACTAAAGCATCCGCCAACTCCTGGACAGTGTGGTGCAACGTGGCATTGGTGGATGGAGCGAGACATGATGTCCCAGATGTGCTCAATTGGATTCAGGTCTGGGGAATGGGTGGGCCAGTCCATAGCATCAATGCCTTCCTCTTGCAGGAACTGCTGACACACTCCAGCCACATGAGGTCTAGCATTGTCTTGCATTAGGAGGAACCCAGGGCCAACCGCACCAGCATATGGTCTCACAAGGGTTCTGATTATCTCATCTCGGAACCTAATGGCAGTCAGGCTACCTCTGGCGAGCACATTAAGTTTAAATAAGAGGGTTCATTGTTCATTCAGTATTGTTGTAATTGTCATTATTACAAATCTATATAAAAATCGGCCAATTTAATCGGTACCGGCTTTTTTTTGGTCTTCCAATAATCGGTATCGGCGTTGAAAAATCCTAATCGGTCGATCTCTGTGTGTGGCAATGTGCTGAAATGATGAACTGAGGTTGATCTGTGCTTCTATTTCCTCTACTGCCAGGCTCTCTGGCTACTCAGTGTGACAACACAGGACGCTGCAGCTGTAAACCCGGTGTGATGGGGGACAAGTGTGACCGCTGCCAACCTGGCTTTCACACGTTGACCGAAGCAGGCTGCAGGTAAAAACCAGCACTAACAAGCCAATCACTGTTACCAGCCACTCAGCATGTCATATTTATCTTTTTACTGCTCCAGATCAAACAATCTTAACGTTTTATTATGGTTCCTTCTAATGTATTTATCGTTTGCGCATCATGTGTTTATTTGGGAGTGAGATGGAGCCCGTCAATTTTAGGGTGTATCCCAAATGTAAAAAAATTATGTAACATTTATTGAACTTGGCAAGTCAGTTAAGAACAAATTCTTATTTACAATGACGGCCTACCCCAACCAAACCTGGATGACGCTGGGCCAATTGTGTGCCGCCCTATCACAGCCGGATGTGTAACAACCTGGATTCGAACCCGGGACTGTAGTGACGCCTCTTGCACTGAGATGCAGTGCCTTCGACCGCTGCGCCACTCGGGACCCTACTCCCAATATAGCACACTACCTTTGACCAGGGCCCTGTTCATACGTAGTGCACTATAGAGGGAATAGGAATCCATTTTGGATGCAGTTTAGAGTTCTGCGCCAGGCCAGCAATTGTCCTTTTACTTTATTTAAGGGAATAAACATGCTCGCAGCAGGTCTGCTTTAGATGGTGGCTGTCTGACCCATGCTGTTCTTCCCCTCTCCCCTCCATCGTCCCTCTGCTATCCAGACCTTGCTCCTGTAACCCTTCCGGAAGCACACAGGAGTGTGATGTCCAGACAGGCCGTTGCCAGTGCAAGGACAACGTGGAGGGCTTCAGCTGTGACAGGTCAGTGTCAGACCTACTCGCTCCCTCCGCCACAGGGATTCATTACACAGACACACACACAACAAAGACAGCACACACACAAACATGATTTCCTTATACCAAAAAGATACTCTAACAAGGTGTGTTTTCAGTTAGGGATGTCTTTTTGTCTGGGAATAGTTATGGGTTTAGAGTGACACAGGGTTACGAAAGACTGTCACTTAGGCAGTGAGATACGAGTTGGCTCCATTCGGCTCGTGCAACACAGTTTATGGGAATTGTTCATTGGGGAGGTAAACTGTTTTAAAGGTACTTTGCTTTGCAGCATTTCAGCTCCTCTTCTGTTATCACATCCTTATGTTGAACTACAAATGTTTAAAAGCAACCCCTGACACACAGAAACACAGGAGAGTACCCCTCTCTCAGTGAAAGAATGCTCTGTATGTGTGCAAAAATGGAATTAGACCGGCCACATGGTTCCCCTAGCAGCGAAGGAGAAAATAGCCCATAGATAGCTCACCCCTCCCCACTGAGACAGACTGGCAGCCAGGCCTTCTATGGCTTCTCCCAAGCCCAGTCACCCAGCCAGTCACCGCTGGCTTGTTTGCTGCCTGGAACACTCTTCTCTCTGCCTTTGTGCAATGGCCACCACCTAACCCCCTCTCACCCCTCTACCCCAGATCTCCCACCCCCAAAAACAGCACCTTTCCCCTCCACAGCCCCAGCTCCACAGATGCTGGTGGGTGACACATTCCTCCCAGCCACCCAGCTGGGCCACAGATGGAATGAATGACCCCCCCCCCCACCCCAGTGTATATTTGTCCCAAATAGCACCCTATTCCCTATAATGTGGCCTGGTCAAAAGTAGTGCACCATATAAGGAATAGGATGCCATTTGGCAGATGCTGCATGGTCACTCACAACAAGAGACTGAAATTACAGACCGGTGTTTGTCTGTCTGCCTTTTAGACGACAGCAGTTTCACAGTCTAATAAATTGTAATTCTCCCTGGCTGTCATTCGATTAAACTGTCAATGTATTTTAATCTCTGTTGAAATGTATACCCATATGATATGAGGACTCAAAAGGCAATGTAGGACTCATTATAGAATATAAGCTACATCTCAAACTGAATGTCAATAGTTTCACATACAGTGCCTTCAAAGTATTCATACCCCTTGGCTACATAAGTATTCACACGCCTGAGTCAATACATGTTATAATCACCTTTGGTAGCGATTACATCTGTGAGTCTTTCTGGGTAAGTCTCGGTGAGCATTTCACACCTGGATTGTACAATATTTGCAAATGTTTTTTTATTTTTTATTCTTTAAGCTCTGTCAAGTTGGGTGTTGATTGTTGCTAGACATACATTTTTAAGTCTTGCCATAGATTTTCAAGTACATTTAAGTCAAAACTGTAACTCGGCCACTCGGGAACATTGTGTTTTGGTAAGCAACTCCAGTGTGGATTTGGCCTTGTGTTTTAGGTTATTGTCCGGCTGAAAGGTGAATTTATCTCCCAGTGTCTGGTGGAAAGCAGAATGAACCAGGTTTTCCTCTGGGATTCTGCCTGTTCTTAGCTCCATTCAGTTTATTTTTTTATCCTGAAAACTCTCTAGTCCTTAACGATTACAAGCATACCCGTGACATGATGCAGCCACCACTATGCTTGAAAATATGGAGAGTGGTACTCAGTCATTTTTATAACTTTGTTTCAGGACAAAAAGTTAATTGCTTTGCCACATTTCTTTGCAGTATTACTTTGGTGCCTTGTTGCAAACAGGATTCATGTTTGGGAATATTTTATTCTGTACATGCTTCCTTTTCACTCAATTAGGTTAGTATTGTCGTGTAACTACAATATTGTTGCGCCATCCTCATTTTTTTTCCTATCACAGCCATTAAACTCTGTTTTAAAGTTACCATTGGCCTCATGGTGAAATCCCTGAGTTGTTTCCTTTCTCTCCAGCAACTGAGTTAGGAAGGACGTCTATCTTTGTAGTAACTGGGTGTATTAATACACCATCCAAAGTGTAATTAATAACTGCACCATGCTCAGAGATATTCAATGTCTGCTTTTTACATTTTTAGCCGTCTACCAATAGGTGCTCTTTGTGAGGTATTGCAAAACCTCCCTGGTCTTTGGGGTTGAATCTGTGTTGAAATGCACTGCTCGACTGAGGGACCTTACAATTATCTGTATGCGGGGTACAGAGATGAGGTAGTCGTTCAGAAATCATGTTAACAATTATTGCACACAGTGAGTCCATGCAACTTATTATGTGACTTGTTAAGCACATTTTTACTCCTGAACTTAAAGGGATGAATACTTATTGACGCAAGACATTTCAGCTTTTCATTTGTAAAAAATAAAACATCTACTTTGACATTATGGTGTATTGTGTGTAGGCCAGTGACACAGAATCTCAATTTAATACATTTTAATTCAGGCAGTAACACAACAAAATGTAGAAAAGGTCATGGGGTGTGAATACTTTCTGAAGGCACTGTATCCAATCCTAAAGCCTAATTTTACCTCAGTTTTGTACTGGCAACTTTTTATGAAATCAATTGACTATATGTTGACTATCTATTTGCAGATTTAGACTTACCCATTGCGCATATCATTTTTTATGGACGTTGCAATTAAAAGGCTGTGATTTATTTTAGGTGTAAGCTGGGCTACTTCAACATGGACCCGCAGAACCCTCAGGGTTGCACTCCGTGCTTCTGCTTCCAGCATTCCTCTGTCTGTGAGAGCGCTGAAGGCTACAGCATTGACACAGTCTCCTCCACCTTCAACCGAGGTGAGCCCATACACACCTTTTCATTATGGGCCGTTCTGGCTCGGACAAGGCTTATAATTTATTCATCTGGAGGAAGTTTCTAGAAATATTCCAGAAGTATGCAAATATCACTTAAGTTTTGGAACAGATATTTGTGATGTAAAGTTATTTGATAGAATTGAATGTAACACATTTGAAACCTGTTCCTAGATGATGAGCAGTGGACAGGCCAGCAGCGTGACAGCTCCAGTGTTTCAGTCCAGTGGTCCACTGGTGGGGAGATCTCCCTCATCTCCGATGACTACTTCCCAATGTACTTTGTGGCTCCAGGTACTCTGACACTAACTCAACAACTTTTATTGTGAAAAATGCATTTAAATGTTTTTTTTTTTTTTTTTTGAGGACTTCATTTAAGTGAGCCTATGGGGAAACCATGTGATTGCCCCAAATACCTATGGGAGATGGTGTCTTATCTCAAATGTGGCGACATTGTTGAAGTGATCCTAACAAGTATTTTTTGTTATGTCTTTACTGTAGAGCGGTTCCTGGGCAATCAGCTGCTGAGCTACGGCCAGAACCTCACCCTGAACTTCCGGGTGGACAGGAGAGACACACGTCTCTCAGCCGAGGATGTGGTTCTGGAGGGGGCTGGTCTCAGAGTGGCTGTGCCTCTCATTGCTCAGGGAAATGCCTATCCCGGAGAGAACATGCAGACGTTTGTGTTCAGGTGTGTAGAAATCATACAGACGTAACCCAGAGATGTGTATAGAATACCAGCATAACAAAAGTTCATCATTTGAAGTTGGCTTTTTACTGCATATTCTGTTGTAATAACATAATTTAGAAATTGTCACATAAAAAGCAAACGCATAAAGTTGTCGTACGTTATCTGATGTTGTGAATGCCCCACTAACTGTTTTTCTTTTCTGTCAGGCTCCACGACAGCACAGACTATCCCTGGAGGCCCACCCTCACTCACTCAGAGTTCCAGAAGCTTCTGCACAATCTGACGTCCATCAAGATCCGTGGCACCTACAGCGAGAGAAGTGTGCACTCACTCTTCCACTCACCCCATTTCACTATGTAACCCATGCATATATCCTGCTTCAGGGCCTGTATTCATAAAGGATCTTCGAGCAGGACTACTGATCTATGATCATGTTTCCCCTGTCCATATAATCTTATATATTATGATCTAAAACACACAAAAAAACGGATCCTAGGTCAGCACTGCTACTTAGAGACGCTTTATGAATATGGGCTACAGTAGTATCTGTCAGATTGGACCATGACAAGCGGCAAGTTAGTTCGGTCTAGCGAACTGATAAGCTTGAATTTCATATTCTTTTATCAGTTCTGAGGGCATCACGGAGAGGATGTTGGAACTCCAGTCTAGTCATTATATTAGTGTGCAGGTTGTGGCTGAATACTTCTTATTTCCCCTAATGACACAATGTGGTGGTGATTTACCCTGTTATTGAAGTCATCAGATCCTCTCAGAACAAATATCCACATAAATCTAAGAACAAAGCCATATATTAATATTCAGTTACCCCATTACTTTAGACATGACCAGAGAGGCCTAATCAATTCATTAAAAATTAAAAGCTGGCAGACAAGAATGTTGGTGGTCTGTATCTTTGATTCCATGTTCACGGCGGTAGGCAAGGCACTTTGGTCACTGTTTCAGCCTAGTGGTCTTTCTTAAGACAAGATACGCATATGATCTAATCAGCGCTCATCGCTCCCCAGGTGCTGGTTACCTTGACGATGTGAAGCTGATCACGGCGAGGAGAGGTCCCGGGAGCCCGGCTCGCTGGGTAGAGAAGTGTACCTGCCCTCAAGGCTACGTGGGACAGCACTGTGAGAGCTGCGCCCTGAGATACAGGAGGAGCAGACCAGACCTGGGGCCCTTCAGTTCCTGTGACTCCTGCAACTGTAACGGACACAGTGACACGTGCAACCCCGACACAGGTCAGTGAGATGGCAATGAAAGGGGTGAGTCCCAAATGGTCCCTATGTAGTGCACTACTTTAGAGCCAGGCCCATAAGGAAATGATAAAGCCCAGAGGACTAGAGGATAGAGACAAGTCCTCAATCACCACATGACTGGTTGGGTAAATGTCCCAGACAGGAGTCATGCAGTAGACTTGGGCACCTGTGACTGTATTTGTATCTGCTTGGCGAATTGTGTCTGTGTTTGGAACTGCGGGGGGTTCAACATTAAATGTCCCCTTTATAGTACAGTGGAACAGAACAGAGAGTAACAGATCACACTGTCATCCAGTAATAACCCACTGCTATAAAGATATTTATCTGTGTGCCCAATGGTGTCAAACATGACTGATAGGCAGGCTACTCTCTCCTCATCTACTCTAAAGAGGTGTCTGGATGGAAAAATAGTGGGGCCCTTTAAACTCATCTTAGACTCCCCTCTGGTGGCGGCTAGAGGCATGACGTGTGTGTTTTTGACATGTCTGTTTGAAGGGATGTGTGACTGCCTACACAACACAGCTGGGCTCAGTTGTGAGAGATGTAAAGACGGTTACTATGGAGACTCCACTGTGGGGAGTTCCAGCGACTGCAAGCCCTGCCCCTGCCCCGGAGGATCCACTTGTGCTGTTGTGCCCAAGACAAAGGAGGTTGTCTGCACCAACTGTCCTACTGGAACCACAGGTAATAATAAATGATTTGCTGTACACTTTTTTATTAAATATATAAATAATCTGGTATTGAGACAGACAATAGACTTTAGACAACCGACTTTGTCGATGCATAGAACCACAAGTAATTAGAACTGGTTGGAGTACTCTGTAGATTGTTTTGAAAGTCTTTAAAAATATTTTGGGGCGGCAGGGTAGCCTAGTGGTTAGTGTTGGACTAGTAACCGAAAGGTTGCAAGTTCAAATCCCCGAGCTGACACGGTACGAATCTGTCGTTCTGCCCCTGAACAGGCAGTTAACCCACTGTTCCTAGGCTGTCATTGAAAATAATAATTTGTTCTTAACTGACTTGCCTAGTTAAATAAAGGTAAAATCAATCAACTTTAATTATTTACTATTAATTCACAAAATATTAAAATACACAGTTAAAAACATAAATAATATTTCCAAATTGTGTATTGTATGTACTTATTTCTTAATTTAGTTTAGAAGTTGTTGGTATGTTCATATTCACATAATCCAAACTATGAATTGCGTCTTTCTGCAGGCAAGCGCTGCGAGCTGTGTGACGACGGTTTCTTCGGAGACCCCCTGGGGGGGAACGGACAGGTGAGGGTCTGTCGGGCCTGTAAGTGTAGCGACAACATCGACCCCAACGCTGTGGGCAACTGTGACAGAGAGACCGGGGAGTGCCTCAAGTGTATCTACAACACAGACGGCTTCTTCTGTGACCGCTGCAAAGAGGGCTTCTATGGAAACCCGCTGGCCACCAACCCCAACGACAAGTGCAAAGGTAAGACGAGAAAATGACCAGCATGACTTTTGGGTCAGTGTGTGTGTATACTCGCGTTCCACATACTGTACAGATAGATATGGCTGATGTGTTTATTGGTAGTAATGGGGGTCTCTTCCCCCTCCTGTGTTAATGGGGGTCTCTTCCCCCTCCTGTCCCCAAATAGACAGTGTTCTGTTCCATTGTACCGTGTGTACAGTTCAGATAAGATGTACTATACAGAGGTGACTGATGCTTGCTGTGTTAGCCATGGATTTATCTTGTCTCCCCTGTCCCCAGCCTGCTCCTGCTCTCCATATGGCACAGTGGACAGACAGACCAGCTGTCTACAGGTCACAGGCCAGTGCCAGTGTTTCCCCCACGTCACCAACAGGGACTGCAGCGCCTGTCAGCCTGGCTTCTTCAACCTGCGGAGCGGAACAGGCTGTGAACAGTCAGTAACAGTACCCACTTTGCCAAGTGTTTCTTAGTAGGAATAGAGGTCTATGAAGCTTTTCCCTGTCTGATTTTGATCACTGTACCTCAACTGTTGATATCTATATTGGAAATAGAGGGCTGTAATACGTTCTCTGTCGGATTTGGATCGCTGGTATGTTTCTAAGTTGTAATGTGACTTTACCTTCTTTGATATCATGACAGATGCAACTGCAATTCTATTGGGTCCACCAACGGTCAGTGTGACATCGGTTCCGGTCAGTGTGAATGCCAGCCCGGCGTCACCGGTCAGCGCTGTGAACGCTGTGAGATCAACTTCTTCGGATTCGGATTGTCAGGCTGCAAACGTACGCTTTCTCTTTCTTAAATCTCACTCTAATCTCTCTTTAACATGATAACTCTGAGAATGCGCCTTAATGAGCCATGCAGTTGTGTGTGACTATATTACTTGAGTAGGTTGTGACATGGTCTAATGGGAAGAGAATATCGTCATAACCTGAAGACTGTCGAACTGTATTTATTGTTATGTATTTTCAACCTCCGCTCTGAAATCACACTCATGTTTCAAGAGCCTCTTTAATTTTGGCCAGTTTCTCATCTCTCTTTATTTTTCTGCTGCTCTAGCGTGCGACTGTGACCCAGAGGGCTCCTCGACAGCCCAGTGTAAAGAAGATGGCCGCTGTGCGTGCCTTCCAGGCTTTGTGGGAGCCAGGTGTGACATGTGTGAGGAGAACTACTTCTACAACCGCTCTACTCCCGGCTGCCAGCAGTGTCCGTCCTGTTACTCCCTCGTCAGAGACAAGGTAAAGAATCTTGGTGTTTTCGTCAGGGGATTATTTTGTCAAAGTTGAGTTCTATCACACCATCTCTTCTCCGTCCTTTCCGGTCTCTCCACTGTCTCTGTCCAATAAACTTCAAATATGAAATATAAAATATTTTAAAATATATATTTAATAAAGTTGAGTGTGCTTAACATGTCTGTACAGCTGCATGGGAACCCACTCTAAGCCTTGTGGTTTTACTCTTACGTAGGTGAACCAGCAGAGACAGAAGCTGCATGACCTGCAGACTTTGATTGACAACCTGGGCTCCATGTCAGAGACTGTGAGTGACAAGGCGTTTGAGGACCGACTGAAGGAGGCAGAAAAATCCATCATGGACCTACTGGACGAGGCTCAGACCAGCAAAGGTGCAGCAGGCCTTGACCCTTTCGGGGATTTTATGATGTTGACATGTAATGTCTCGCTTGCTTGAAGAGATGCTGTTCTATTCAATAACCATTAGATTAAATTGATCATATGAATTTTTTAGGACATAATGGGTCAATCAAACAAACGTTATTGTCCCGAGAGGGGAATTTGACGGTGTCACTAGGTTGAAACAATGCTGTTCTTGTCAACTAGAATTAGATCAAATGAATCATGAATTTGAGTTTGTTTTTTGTTTTTATTGAAAGATTTAGGCAGAGATTAAACCCCGGTGTCCGGGGCCACACATGTACATATATAAAATGAAATGTCCCTTTTTCAGGACCCTGTCAAAGATAATTCGTAAAAAGGGTTTAAACACTGTTTTCTATGTTTGTTCAATGAACCATAAACAATTAATGAACATGCACCTGTGGAACGGTCATTAAGACTAACAGCTTACAGACGGTAATTAAAATCACAGTTATGAAAACCTAGGACACAAAAGATGCCTTTCTACTGACTCTGGAAAAACACCAAAAGAAAGATGCCCAGGGTCCCTGCTCATCTGAGTGAATGTGCCTTAGGCATGCTGCAAGGAGGCATGAGGACTGCAGATGTGGCCACGGCAATAAATTGCCATATGTCCATACTGTGAGACGCCTAAGACAGCGCTGCAGGGAGACAGGATGGACAGCTCATCGTCCTCGCAGTGGCAGACCACGTGTAACAACACCTGCACAGAATTGGTACGTCCGAACATCACACCTGCGGGACAGGTACAGATGGCAACAACAACTGCCTGAGTTACACCAGGAACGCACAATCCCTGCATCAGTGCTCAGACTGTCCACAATAGGCTGAGAGAAGCTGGACTGAGGGCTTGTAGGCCTGTTGTCTGGTGAGGACCTGCCTTACATCACCGGCAACAACGTCGCCTATGGACACAAACCCACCATCGCTGGACCAAAAAGTGCTCTTCACTGACTAGTTGCGGTTTTGTCTCCCAGGGGTGATGTTCGGATTTGCGTTTATCGTCGAAGTAATGAGCGTTACAGCGAGGCCTGTACTCTGGAGCGGGATCGATTTGGAGGGGGCTGTGTGTCACAGCATCATCGGACTGAGCTTGTTGTCATTGCAGGCAATCTCAACGCTCTGCGTTACAGGGAAGACATCCTTCTCCCTCATGCGGTACCCTTCCTGTAGGCTCATCCTGACATGACCCTCCAGCATGATAATGTCACCAGCCATACTGCTCATTCTGTGCGTGATTTCCTGCAAGACAGGATGTCAGTGTTCTGCCATGGCCAGCGAAGAGCCAGGAACTCAATCCCATTGAGCACGTCTGGGATCGGAGGGTGAGGGCTAGGGCCATTCCCCCCAGAAATGTCTGGGAACTTGCAGGTGCCTTGGTGGAAGTTTGGGGTAACATCTCACACAAGAACTGGCAAATCAGTTGCAGTCCATGAGGAGGAGATGCACTGCAGTACTTAATGCAGCTGGTGGCCACACCAGATACTGACTGTTACTTTGTTCAGGGACACATTATTCAATTTCTGTTAGCCACATGTCTGTGGAACTTGTTCAGTTCATGTCTCAGTTGTTGAATCTTATGTTCGTACAAATGTTTACACATGTAAAGTTTGCTGAAAGTAAATGCAGTTGACAGTGAGAGGACGTTTATTTTTTGGCTGAGTTTACATTGGAGTATTTCCACTCAGAATGGGAGTTGTGAATGCTGCTTTTGTTTTTTCAGATGTGGACAAAGGCCTGCTGGAGCGCCTGGGGAAACTGAACAGCACACTGACCACTCAGTGGAATCGTTTGCAGAACATCAGGAACACCGTGGACAACACTGGAACCCAAGCCGACAAGGCCCGCAACCGGGTCCGAGATGCCGAGAACCTGATCGGCCTCGCCCGCGAGGAACTGGATAAGGCCAAGGATGCCATCAGCAAACTGGTGGGTTGGTAACTAAGGATGCATCCCAAATGTTACCCTATTCCCAATATAGTACACCACTTGCTCATATGGCCCTGGTCAAAAGGAGTGAATTATTTCGGGGAAAGGATGCCATTTGGGACGCAACTTAAGACACTTGGAGGACTGATCGCATGATCTCACAGCATTATCGAATTTGGATGTAGTATATTTTTATTGTTACTGTTCTTGTTGCGTAAACCCTTAGTTCATGTTTGTTCCCAACCATAGCACACTGATGAATGCCTTCGTCCTGCATGAGAGAAACAACAGGAAGTTCATTGATTCCCTACTTTATTACTTTTCTCTTCCAGGACTTCAAAGCACCCTCCATCAGTGGAGATCCTAACAACATGACCCTTCTGGCAGAGGAGGCTCGCAATCTGGCCGACAAGTAAGGACTGTAGCTACAATGATGAAATAATTATGTTCTCTGAAATGTATTGCTCCATACAATCCACTCTGGTTTCCTGATATGCAATTCTTCTGGGTGGGAGGGGGGAAAGTGCACATGCCAAATAATAAACACCCTATCACCACTTTTGATCTAATTATTTTATTATATTCTTGCGCTGCAAGAAACCAAAAGACAGCTTTCTGCTTTGTCTATGAAAAACAAATCCAATCCCTCTGTTTCCTCTGCAGACATAAAATGGACGCGGATCAAATTGAGAAGATCGCAAAAGATGCCAATGACACGTCCACCAAGGCTCTCAACCTGCTGACAAAGACTCTAGATGGCGAGGGCAAGACCAACCAAGACATTGATGAGCTCAACAGGAAGTATGTCACTGTCTGCAACAGCACTTTTCTGTGATTCCTCTCTCTCTCTCTATCTCCTAAAAACTACAATTAAATCATACTAACGTTGATCCTGTCCGGAGAATGTCTTATAAGCTCGTACAGGTTCAAATCCCCTCAACAGTTTTATAATTGAACTATCATGTTCATCCACTCAGGTACAATGAGGCAAAGGACCTGGCCAAGAACCTGGAGAAACAGGCCAACAAGGTGCATGCTGAGGCAGAGGAGGCAGGCGACAAAGCCCTGAAGATCTACGCTAACCTGACAAGCCTGCCACCTTTCAACACCAAATCACTGGAGGTCAGTTACATGAAGTGACCGTAACCCTCTTTTAGGTGGACAGTGTCTCCATCCCAAATGGCACCCTATTCTCTATATAGTGCACTACTGGTCAAAAGTAGTGCAGTAGAAATGGAGTAAGGAGCCATTTGGGATGCGGCCACTCATCAGGAATAATTTCAATGAGTTGATGTATTTAACAAACCTTTGAAATATGTTCCCAGTCTGAGTGAGTGACCGGTTACTCTTCAGAGTCATTGAAAGGGTTTGTGTATCACAAGACATACATGTAAAGGGCCGTCGGACATTACGGAAGTCGTTTTAAAGTCTGGAAGGATAACTTATCTTGACATCCGATTATAGGACGAAGCGAGCAAGATCAAGAAGGAAGCGTCTGACCTGGACAAGCTGATTGACAAGACCGAGAAAGAGTACAACGACTTGAGGGATGATCTGCGAGGGAAGGAGACTGAGGTCCGCAAGCTGCTGGAGAAGGGCAAGACGGAGCAGCAGGTAGGACAAGAGAACTTTACTTGGGGTTGCAAAAATTCCGATAACTTTCCCAAATGTCCAGGTTTTCCAGAAATCCCGGTTGGAGAACTCCCAGATTTCCTGCTAATTCCCTCCTGATTCCAGGAATCTTCCAACCAGGAGTTCTGGAAAACCTGGGAATTTTGGGAAAGTCACCAGAATTTCACAACTCTACTTTTATTTAGTCTTTCTGGTGTCTATAAGCTTTGCTCTAAATAGATCTATGTCTCATGTAGAGCTTGTGATGGTTTCACCCCCTTTGAAATTGCTAGTGTGTGTGTCCATTTTAAGATTTAGCTTTAACATGCCTCATTAAACAAGGCATGCAATTGAAAAATGACCACATTTGCATATGTGACGAATTACCACAGCATTGATTGGCCTCCTCACTCGTTCAGCCACTAAGTATAGTGATAATGAGCAAGCCGTGAAGTCAGAATTATTCTTATTAATTGAGCTGTTTTGTCTGTTTTTGTTGTCCATGGGTTGTGTCCCAAGTGGCACCATATTTCCTATAAACTGCACTACATTTCCCAGAGCCCTATGGGGAATAGGGTGCCACTTGTTATACAATGGAACTAATGACTGTCTCTATCTGTCCCTGCAGACTGCCGATCAGTTGCTGGCTCGTGTCGATGCTGCCAAGGCACTGGCTGAGGAGGCCGCCAAGAAGGGGAGGACCACCTACCAGGAGGCCCAAGACATTCTGGGAAATCTGAGAGGTACTTAGTAGCAGGGCTGGTGAAGAGGCCAGGGAAATGCCCCTTTCTGCCTGATGGTACAGGATTTATTCAGAATGGTTGGAGTGAAAACCATATCGAGACCACAATGCATTTAGCCTCAGATGGATGTTAAAGAGAGAATATATAAAATATGGTTATAGTATTGCGATAGTGTGTTTACTCAACCTTTCTTCTCATTGTCTTTGGTGCGTCCAACACAGACTTTGACAAGCGGGTGAATGACAACAAGACGGCAGCTGAGGACGCCATGAAGAGAATCCCAGAGATCAACGCTACCATCATCGCGGCCAATGAGAAGACCAAGCAGGCTGAGGGGGCACTAGGCAACGCAGCTGCAGATGCCAAGGAGGCCAAGAGCAAGGCAGAGGAGGCAGAAAAGATAGCCAGCGCTGTGCAGAAGGTACATAATATTACTGGTATATTGTTATATTATAGCTAGGTAATTCATGACCATTTATGCTACTGTCTTGAAATGACATGGCCAAAATCAGTGGTGGCCTCTTGATATAAACGGTGTTTCTCAGTAGATTAAATGTTTTGAATATCTATTATTTTTGTGGTCATCAAATGTGATGTTTCACATAGAATAATAAACCCACTTTCAAACTGACAACATGCACTAACCCCCCTCTGTCCGCCCCTCATCTGATGTATCAAATAATAAACTATTCAACCTATAAGAAATTGTATACCTGCTTTCAAATTGTCAACATGCATTAATCCCCCTCTGTCTGTTCGCCCCACAGGGTTCTGCTAAGACCAAGGCGGATGCAGAGAAGGCCTTTGAGGACACTATGATGCTGGATGGGGAGGTGAACGGCATGATGGACCAGCTGAGTGCAGCCGAGGCAGAGCTGGCCAAGAAGAAAGCTGAGGCCGACCAGGACATGATGATGGCTAGCATGGTGCGTGTCTGTCTGGTCGGCATCCCAAATGGCCCCCTATTCCCTGTGTAGTGCACTACATTTGACCACGGCCAATAGGGCTCTCGTCAAAGGTAGTGTATCATATAGGGAAATAGGGTGCCATTTGGGATGTAATGTTCTCTGTCTGTGGCTCTGTTGTTTAAATCCAATGATGTCATTAGATTCTCATAACCTTAGGAACCCAATACTTAGGAATTCCTAGAAGATCTCTTTGGGTTGGAAACCAGAGAGCTCTGAGAATGTTTGAATAGAAGCCGTCTACACAGAGCTTGAGTTGCTCAATGTTTGTAGTTCTTGTCAAAGTTGTTTAGAGAAAAAATAAACAATGAGGCTAAACATTAAGAAAAGGAAGTGGATGAACACTGCTGAGGATTAAGGAAGTCTCACAAGTGTTTTACAACTGTTTTTGTTCGTTGTGGTCTGAAATTCTGACTCTGACATGTCAACTATGTTGTTTTGATATTTCAGGCATCGGACAATGCGAAGGAAGCGGAGGACAACGCCCGCAAAGCCAAGAGTGCTGTCAGGACTGTTCTCAACACCATCAACGACCTGCTCAAGTCACTGGGTGAGTGAATGGTATTTGATTAAGCAAACTGGTTATTTTTGTGGAGGTGAGAATACAAGCAGGGATATAATTAAGTATTGTCATTGTATGTAATCATTGTTTCTGGCTTGTGCATTGTGTGTAAGCAAACAATATTCCATCACAATATTCCATTACTTGCACAAGTCAAAATGACTACTGACTGTCTTATATCAATGAGCTAAAGCTTATACCTCCTCTGTCCCGGTTCAGGCAACATTGACAAGGTGGACCTGAGCAAGTTGGGCTTGATTGAGGGGTCACTGAAGCAGGCCAAGGACAAAATGGCGAACAGCGACCTGGACCGCAAGCTGGCGGAGCTGAATGATGTGGCCAAGAGCCAGGAGGAGATGATCACCGACTACGACAGGCAGATCAGGGAGATCCGGTCTGACATCGCCAACCTCAACGACATCAAGAACACTTTACCTGACGGCTGCTTCAACACCCCATCCCTAGAGCGACCTTAACCCCCTCTCTCTCCACCACCTGTACCCTCCTTCCTCATATCCCGTCTGTTCCGCTCCTTCCTCATATCCCGTCTGTACCGCCCCTTCCTCATATCCCGTCTGTACCGCTCCTTCCTCATATCCCGTCTGTACCGCCCCTTCCTCATATCCCGTATGTACCGCTCCTTCCTCATATCCCGTCTGTTCCGCTCCTTCCTCATATCCCGTCTGTTCCGCTCCTTCCTCATATCCCGTCTGTACCGCCCCTTCCTCATATCCCGTCTGTACCGCTCCTTCCTCATATCCCGTCTGTACCGCTCCTTCCTCATATCCCGTCTGTACCGCCCCTTCCTCATATCCCGTCTGTACCGCTCCTTCCTCATATCCCGTCTGTACCGCCCCTTCCTCATATCCCGTCTGTACCGCCCCTTCCTCATATCCCGTCTGTACCGCTCCTTCCTCATATCCCGTCTGTACCGCCCCTTCCTCATATCCCGTCTGTACCGCCCCTTCCTCATTTCCCGTCTGTACCGCCCCTTCCTCATTTCCCGTCTGTACCGCTCCTTCCTCATATCCCGTCTGTTCCGCTCCTTCCTCATATCCCGTCTGTACCGCTCCTTCCTCATATCCCGTCTGTACCGCTCCTTCCTCATATCCCGTCTGTACCGCTCCTTCCTCATATCCCGTCTGTACCGCTCCTTCCTCATATCCCGTCTGTACCGCTCCTTCCTCATATCCCGTCTGTACCGCTCCTTCCTCATATCCCGTCTGTACCGCTCCTTCCTCATATCCCGTCTGTACCGCTCCTTCCTCATATCCCGTCTGTACCGCTCCTTCCTCATATCCCGTCTGTACCGCTCCTTCCTCATATCCCGTCTGTTCCGCTCCTTCCTCATATCCCGTCTGTACCGCTCCTTCCTCATATCCCGTCTGTACCGCTCCTTCCTCATATCCCGTCTGTACCGCTCCTTCCTCATATCCCGTCTGTTCCGCTCCTTCCTCATATCCCGTCTGTTCCGCTCCTTCCTCATATCCCATCTGTACCGCTCCTTCCTCATATCCCGTCTGTTCCGCTCCTTCCTCATATCCCGTCTGTACCGCTCCTTCCCACGTCTAACACTCGGGCAGAATGCCACCTTTTTACCAAAACTTTTTTTCTTTCTTTCTTTTTTCTTTGCTTTGTCTTTGTTTGTCTCTTTTTTTTTACAAGAGAAGCTAAGTTTCATGGTTTTAAAGAAAGAGAAGAAGCAGCTTTGACATGCAGAAACGTGAAATGAACTAAGGGCAGTCGACAAACATGCATCCATTCTCCTTCGGTGCAGCAGGTTAGGAGAGGTGTGGCATACCTCGCTCCCGAGTAATGAAAACCCACATGACTGCACCACCTCCAGACTTCCTACACTTCTACGTGTAGGACCGTTACACTGTCTTGTTTCATCACAACCTAAACCACCCCGACAGAAAACAAGGAGAAATGTCCTCAGCCTTTTCAGATGGGTGCATGTCATATGATATAGCATTTGTTTTATTTGATATGATATCTAACAAGTTATCCTTACCCATCATTCTAGACTGAAGGGCATGCTGGGAATGGTTTGTCTGTGAGATATTTTTTAGCTATAGGTATTGTTCAACTTCCAGTACATATGTGCCATCCTTGGTGTTATCAACCATTTGTTTAAAAAACAAGCAGTGAAGGAATTCTCACAAGTTTATACATTTTGTTTGCCTTCATTCGCTTCCAAAGCTACATATATTGCATGGAGAAAGTATTCCTGTTATTATTACACATTTTTACAGTATTCAACTCTACTGCACATTCTGCTCCATACCCACATTAAATAATCCTACAGTTTACTATAGAATACTACAGTACTTCGTATAGAATTCTGTAGTAAAGTGTAGTGTAGTAAACTGTAGTATACTATACTACACATTGCACTACAGCATTTCCCAAACTCTGTCCTCTGTCATTTCCCAAACACCACTGATTCAAATAATCAACTCATCAAGCTTGGATTATTTGAATCGGCTGTGTAGTGCTAGGGCAAAAATACAAAAATGCACCCCTTGGAGTCTCCAGGACAGAGTTTAGGAAACGCTGCTGTAGTATATAACGATCATTGGCAGTACTTATTATAGAATCGTGTAGTATACTATAGTAAATATTACAGTATACTATGGACCACAAAAATACTACAGTAATATCTGCAAAAACACTGCAGTAATTACTGTAGTGTATATATATTACAAGATTTAATTTGTGTCTACCCTGCCCATTCCCATATCCCAATTTGTGGCACCAATAAGTTACAAGCCTACGTTTGGTATCGTATAGATTATATATTGTGTTCCCTGCAGGTTATAAAAAGGAGCAGAAGCTCTGAACTGTCTATTCAGACCTCAGTCCTATCTACCTACAGGTATGGTAAATTTTATTTTGTGTATTTTTCCAAGTAGGTTTCCTCAAGGATAACATGTCAAAGATAATAAAACAAAAACATTATAGTAAATACTACAGTTATTTCCGCAAAAAACCCTACAGTAAATACTATAATATATACTAGTTTTTTCTTACTACAGTGTTTACTATGAACAGTAAATACTACAGTATACTACAATCGTGTCTGCAAAACTACAGTAAATACTACAGTATTCACTGTATTTTTACACTACATTCACTTTTTTCACTACAGTATTTTTTCACTCCACTGAATACTACAGTAAAGTCTCCAAAAACACTACAGGGAATACTATAGTATTTAACGATAGTATACCTTAGTATTTTTTCATGTGGGCATGCACAACTGAAAAGCTGTTAAATGAAACCAGCAAGTGGGTCTTTAAAATGACTCTGATATTTTTGACATTTGAGACAGTCCTGTACCGCCCAGTGAAACAATATGGTTAAATATAATTGTATGTAAAAATATATATATATATAATTAACACTACAAATCTTGTTTTTTGTCTGATGTTTTTTCCTCCCTAAGCTGCTGCTTAAAACAGGTGTATTGCAAATCACACATTAATATTTTTTAAGACAAAATTCTACACTATGCAACTTTGTACATTTTGCGTAGCAAGACTTTATCTGATACACTGGTGCTAATAATTATTTCAAATGTTATATTTTTGTGTGAATGTTTTTTATTATGATATAGAGTGAGGAAATATTATTTGTGTAAATATATGCTTAAATGATTCAGGGCTGGCTGATTGTTAAATCCAAGACCCAGCGGCCACCTCCTTCCTATAGGTTATATCGCAAAAAATCAACAAACCTCCACATAATATATAAATATATATGATAAGTTCTGTGGTATAATATGCTTGCTTGTGTACATGGCTCGGTGTTGTTGCCTCATAGCTCTGCCATTATTAATTTGTGTTTAATTATCAGTGGGTGGTCACCAATTAATTGATGAATGCTTTTAAAACGAGATCAAAACAATGCTTTTAAAACACCTTTATCCTTGACTGAACTTCAGGACTGTGTGAGAGATGGCCCTAAAGAAGCCATCGGTCTACATTAAGCCTATCGTTTCATTTTACTGAATTTAAATCGACTCCAAGAAAATAAGCTTGTTCACAAGTTGGTAGTTCACCATTTAGTGTTGTGTCTTCATATGTGGTCAATATTCACATCACTTAGTTCCTAACGAGGGCGTCACGTTTATCGCACACATTACGTTTCAGACAAACACTCTTTTCACACATAATTGTCTCCTCACACGTTCGCTACTCGGTGTCCTCGCATTTCAGTAGAACAGCAGGGATTTTGTTGATGGGTCCAGAACATCAGCCAGCCAGCCGCGATACAGTAAATGAATAGGTTATAACCTGGAAACCACTCATCCTTCCCATTCAACATCTCTCATCCTCAATACACCAATACTCACTCCTTTCCTTAGCCTGCCTGCTATCATGTTATTTGTTGGATAGTTGTTAGCTAACCTTTTACCCACAATTTTATAGATGTGGCAGCGGCTAAAACGATGTACACTGCATTGAACCATCTTCTGCCGTCTCTTAACCCTCCAGGCTACCACACTGCTGTGGAAGAATGTGCAGCACATACTGTTTGATGTATAAAACAGTATTTCTAATTTATAATGTCTCAAGTATTTGTATTATTTTGTTGCAGTAGATGATGATGATATGTATGTGTTGCACAATCTTGTTGTGGTCATTTGGCTATGGAGGTCATGTTCTGTTGTACAATATAATACAAAGGCACCAATTCACTGCAACGTTTAATTTGTGAGGACCTGAGAAAACCCTGTTTGTGACCCACTTGCCTGTAAATCCAATCGTAACATTTGAAATAATAAAACAAATATTACAGGAATTGCTTTCGTTGACGTGTGATTATGTTAAATGTCATGCTGCCTCAGGGTTCTTTCTGTACGTTGCATTTGCTGAAATATATACCATTTCTTATTAATCTCTTATTTTATCTCTGTTTAATCTTGAGGTTATTTAGTCTTTAGGACGTCCAGGAAAATATATTTCAGTATGCGGTTGTTTTTTTTGCCTCGTGTAGGGATTGTGAAACACAGTTTTGATAAATAATTATTTGATGATGATCTTGAAATTACTTTAAAATAAATGGATGAGATTTCAGAAACGGGTATGCATTAAAATATGTACTTTGAATGAATGCCTATTGATGCCACAATGTTCATTGTCTGTGCAGTGAAGCATGCCAGTGTATTCGCAGAAATAAGATGCAACCCTTATCTTCCACTGCTGCATTCATGGTCCCAAAAAAATCCCCTTCACTCTCCAAGCGAGTTTAGCAAACAAGTTTTGACTGCACGTTGAATTGACACGATCAGAAATGTCTATTGAACTGCTACATTTTTTTATTGAAATTGGGGTCTTTTTGTGTCATGTTTTCCTTTTTAGAATTATTTCTGTACATGCAGGAGGGGCCCTAACAAATCACCGCTCCTGTGTGTTTGTGTGTGTATGTGCCGAGGGTGTGGTGTTGACAGGGTCCTGTGCTAGCGGGAAGGGTGCGGCTTTTAGGGCGCGTGTGTGTGACTAGTGCACACCTCAGTCGGGTCTGATCACCGTGTCAGAGCATGACACTGTAAGGGTGTGGCAGCCATTTTCAAACAGTACAAAACTCATAGCCCTTAGGCACCTTTTTTCCCTTATCAGGAATGTACTCATCGCTGAAGGATGTGTCTTTCTGTTTGTCTGGCTTCACGTCTGATTCCAAGGGTGTGGCTATAGAATGTTAAAAGGTACATTCCATGAATCTGTACATTTTTTAAATCATGGAAACTTTTACAAATGAGTCATAGGAAAAATATCAGATTTATTGAACAGGTGACTAAAGTTGCCTTGTGAACTGAACAAATATGATCATATGTATGAGGTGTGAAATTCAGATTTGCAAGCTTTGTCTGTTCTTTCACCTGGAACTGACTTGTGTCCCTTTTTATGGTGTTATTATGCTTCACATGGTGTTCCCCACCCAAAGTCGAACAATACCGTCCATATGTTCAAACACGAAGTGGGTGAATCATTCTTATTCTGGATTGGTAAATAACTGCCAACCCTTGAGGGGATGGAAACGAGCATTATTACTACGGTGAATGTTCTATACAAAGTGCTGTTGCTCAGGAACAAATTTACGTTTCCAAATAAACAGACTGAAGTGATGTTGGCAGATGATAGATATTGGATTGAACAATTTCCAGGCTGCGTGTTAAATAGGTCTTCTGACCTCAATGGGACTTCCTGGAATAAATTAAAGGTTTATATAAATAAGAGTTGGGGGGGGGGGGGGGGGGGGGTTGCACATGGTTTAGCTTGATTTAAGCAATCAAGTTGATCCTGATATTGAAAGCCATTGCACACATTGAAGAAACTTACAGCTTTCACTGTTTGCTTGTGATCTTCGATTTTCACAGTGTTCTAGGCTATTCTGTTGTAATCATCAGCAAAACGATAACAAACATTTTAAAGGAAATGGCAACAACTATGTCAGGTCTTTTGGTTTGAGGTTTTGGTTTTCATATTTTTTCTATTGTGGGGTGTTCTCTTAATTTTGCACTGTAGACATTTTGAATATTATTTGTAATTATGCTTTTGATGAGAAGGTGAAAATACACAAGCATAATCCAGTTGTATTCACTATTCTAGTAACACCATTAGGATACATATTTCTGTTGAACTTTTTCTATTTAAAGTCTTCTTATTCATGTAACATATGGGAATTAGATCTTCTAGATTCACATTTAGAAATCTTCCTTCGAGTATGTCTCGTTAATTGTGAAGCGGATGTAAACATTTCTGTAAAAATCCTGACTAAACTTTTTCATGCTGCATCAAACAACACTTCTCTTTATTCATGTCTTGACAATGTCCATAGTAGTGATACAGAGCCAGACATTTCCTGTGAGAGTGGGCACAGCCAGTGTATGGCCTCTGAATCACACGTGAGTAACCTTCCAGCTGTGAGACTGTCCTCCACATGCCACAGCCTGCCACGGGGAGGTGTTAAAAGAAGCTCACCTGGGGATGTTGAGCAGAAACATCAGGTGTAGCCGGCCTGATCAGCCTGTTAGTTTGATTGTACTTATATGAGAATTTTGATCTACTTAATTCCCGTTCGATTTTCTGTGACAATGATGAGCAGTTGGATATTTCTGTGTGGACTTTCTCTTTGTACCTGGTCGTCTATCCAAGGAACCTACAGATATGGAGGATGTGAGTGTCTACTAACTTTTTACCTAATGAACAATATCAAAATCCTAAATTGTAGTTATGTCTGCATTTATAATCAGCCTTCAGCATTTTAAAATTGGTTGTTGCTTTTGAATTGGGGACATGAATTTAGAATTATTTGACCTCTTTCACACTCGGAGGATAGGAGGTAGCCGACAGAACACATTTTTAGCTAATTGGGCTACCTGCAGCAGTTGTGTTCCTGTAAGTCTGTGTTTGTGTATTCTGTCTTTGTAGCTAAAGTAGAAATAAAAATGACACTTTTGATCTAAGGATATTTACCACAGGTATGCTTTTAGGGGAAAGGGGGTTTATGATTTTCAGAAACATGATTGTACTACCGAGTTACATAACTATACTACCATATTACATAACCATACTACTATATTGCTATACTATAGTCTATGAAGGTCTCCGCAGATCTTGATATTAAACTGGATGTTTACTTGTAGTACTCTTAGCAAAGATAAATCCTCAACACTTTCCTTACTGTGTGGTGCGGTGGTAAATATATCCAAAGTGACTTAGCCATGCGCCATACAAAAACTTAGCCATACAATTTACATATGGGTGGTCCCGGAAATCAAATAATATATCCTTGTGTTGCAAGCACTATGCTCTACCAATGGTGCTACAGAGGACCACCTGTGATAATTTGCTGAGTTTAGATTTTTTTTTAAACTTTTGGACAACCATACTGACCTGGAAGGCTTGAGTCACTGCATTATTGATGGGTCTTCCCCAAATGGCAGCCTATTCCTTAGTGCACTACTCTGAGTCCCACACAGTAGTGCACTATATAGAAACAGGGTGCCATTTGGGACACAGACAATAACTCTTGTCTCCTCTTAGGGCATGACGACTTGATGTTCTGAGCTCTGTACCTTTCTATATTACCCCATCGACAAAAACAGCTACAAGCTGCAGCCTGTCATTATCACAGGAACTCCTCAGAGTTATCATTTAGTGTGTGAAAGGAGAATTTGATATCCTCAGGCTAATTTATGCTTGGTAAAATGGTAATCAAATAATTGTTGACTATGATTGTACAAAACATTACCAAAGAAAACAGACAGCTATTTGCTTGATTGCAAACGGTGTGTTGCCCACAGTGGGTGTGCTTGATATCAGAGTGAGAATCTTTCGTCTCTCATCGCTTGGGAATGAGGTATTATGAGATCTGGGTCTGCTGACAGCGGTTTAAACTTCACACCACTGTGAAAAAAGACAGGCTATGCAATTCCCAACCCCTCCTTACATTGTATAAAGATAATAGCCTACATAATTATACATTTTTTCTGTGTTGACTGTCAAAGGACTATACTTAACTCTTCATGGTCAAGAAGATTTGTGAGGGGAAGACTGTTTATCCCATAGCCTGAACAAATACACCCAAATTTAATGTTTTATGATTTTATAAGGTCAGATCTCATCTAAAACACAGTTTTCAATTCACAAATGTCCCAACAATGTATATTTCACCCCTGTAGCAGACATCTGTAAATGCAATGGAAAGTCACGTTATTGCTTGCCTGACTCTGGGGGCCTCCATTGTGTGGACTGCCAAGACAACACTGAGGGAAGGCATTGTGAGAGGTGCAAGGAGGGATTCCACCACCAGAGGGCAGGAGACAGTTGTGTGCCGTGTAACTGCAGCTCTATAGGTGAGTGAACAGAACAGGATGGAGCAAGAAATTATAACCATACCTGGGCCTGTATTCAGAAGCGTCTCCAAATATGAGTTCTGATCTGGGGACAGTTTAGCCTTTTAGATCATAATGAGTAAAATGACACGGGTAGAGGGACCTGATACTAGATCAGTAGTCCTTCTCTGAGACTCGATGAATACAACTCCTGGTGTATTTGATAGTGGTTTCCCAGATGTCCAGGTGGTGAGGTGATGTATGGTGTTTTTTCCAGGTTCTGTAGGCGCACACTGTGACAGTAGAGGACGCTGCAGCTGTAGAGCGGGAACACAGGGGGACAAATGTGACCGGTGTCAGAATGGAACACCTATCAGCTCAAATGGCTGTGCTGCTAATGGGTAAAACTTTTTATACACACTGTGTATTCCCTTAACTAAACCTTAATGTTGAGCTTTGGATTAGACAGATGACTGACTATTAAATGTGTTCATGTATTTCTTGTGCAGTGGCCAGCTCACTGACAACTCAGTGACAGCTCAATCTCTACCTTGCTTTTGCTATGGACACTCGACTGAGTGCTCCACAGCCAAGGGATACTCCGTTCACACGGTCACCTCAACCTTTGACGATGGTAGGTTTACACCCATTCAGCTGATCAGAACATAAACAGCAGTAATATATACACTAGTTCATTTGGTTTAGTATCAGTAGGTTAAATGTCTGCCAATCTTCTGTTTTTCAGGGCCAGAGGGGTGGCGAGCTGCCACTGTTCACGGTGTGACCCCGTCTCAAGTCCACTTCCGCTGGTCCCCCACTCATCATGACATTGAGGTCATCTCCAAAGACATCCTGCCTGTTTACCTCTATGCCCCTGGTGAGAGCTGCTCTCTCTGCTCCCTGCTCTTAATATTGATCCCTCACTGCCTTCCCTCACTGCCTTCCTTAGGAGAAACTGCACTACTTTTGATCAAAAGTAGTGCACTATATTGAAAATAAGGTGCCATTTGGACGCATCCTATGCTTTTTCCCAACAAACAAAAAAACAAAGGGTGCAGGTATGAAAGTATGCAATATTATAGTGAGTACTGGATGTGTTACACCACACGCCTCACCATAGTCACCATTCATCTATTAATAATCTCGTTTTCTGTCTTATTTTGTGATGACTAGACTCTTACCTGGGCAACCAGGAGCTGAGCTACGGTCAGAACCTGTCCTTCTCCCTGAGGCTGGATCGAGGGATTCGCCATCCGTCCATGGCTGATGTGGTGCTGGAGGGATCTGGGCTGAGCGTGGCAGCTTCCCTGGGAGACCTGAGGACCATCGTTCCCAGTGGACAGAAGATTACTTACACATTCAGGTTGGAATCAGCCAGAGCACTGTGCTAGACAGACAAGATTGATTTTAGCTTTAGGCAAAAATGTTTCGCGAGACCGATAGCGTATTCCCGTAGCTGTGTAATCCCGTAGCTGTGTAATCCCGTAGCTGTGTAATCCCGTAGCTGTGTAATCCCGTAGCTGTGTAATTCCGTAGCTGTGTAATTCCGTAGCTGTGTAATCCCGTAGCTGTGTAATCCCGTAGCTGTGTAATCCCGTAGCTGTGTATTCCCATAGCTGTGTATCCCTGTAGCTATGGGTTGTACCAAGTGTACTGACAGTCTCAGGGCAGGTACAAACATAATTTGATCTGTGGGAGATAAGTATGCAGGTGTGGTGGATAGTGAGATGGATGCCAAAGACATAAAAATGTAGAAACATTAGAGACGATCTCACATCGTGGATGTGAAGGGGTCACTATCTCACACAGCTGAATGTAAACGCGTAATAACAGTTAGTAAGCCAGAGGGTCATCTGCTTGTCTGATTCAAATTAATTCAAATTAAGTGGAAAATGGCTAGTTGCCAAGCAGCTTATCTCTAAATGGTCAGATCCAATCCTGTCTAATACAACAAACTGTACCATACCATTACTGGGGTCAATTCGAGTTGAAGGCAGTCATTTCCGAAAGTGATTTCAATTGAACAAAAACAAAAAATGTAAAAATGTTTTAAATAAATAGATTATACTCCTCAGTTTATTGAGAAGTCATTGAACATACACCACATTATTGTGACCAATATAGTAGCCTAATGCACACTGTGTTTTGTTTCCATATTTATTCTCATATTCATTATATCTACATAATAATTGCAGGAATAATTACACCGTAGCAAGGACAAGGTGGTGTAAAGTGTGACTGTGAAAT
The DNA here is from genome assembly GCF_045791955.1 of Oncorhynchus clarkii lewisi. Lineage (NCBI taxonomy): Eukaryota > Metazoa > Chordata > Actinopteri > Salmoniformes > Salmonidae > Oncorhynchus > Oncorhynchus clarkii. The sequence goes on along the minus strand of NC_092166.1, from coordinate 20,113,687 downwards.
ACATAAGTATAATACTCATGTTTCCTCAGGCTTTGTGAATCTGTGCACATCTTCGGTAAACATGCTGTGTCTTTCATTCTCAGACTGGATGAGCAACAGGGCAGTGAATGGAGGCCCCACCTTTCATCTTTCCAGTTTCAAACACTCCTCCACAATCTGACTGACATTAAAATCCGTGGGACATTTGGAGAAAATGGTAAGTACTTAATTTTGTATCCCTCAGACTATAAGATTGGTTACTGTGTACATCAACATATCCTTGGTGTTACTTCTTCTCCTGCATATGTTGTAAATAAGTACTTTGGAACCGGTTTAAATCTAATTTATTTTAGTTTTTTTTTATGTGATCTTTATAAATAAGTAGTACACATTGTCATCACATTGCCTTGTCTTCATCTTTTGTCAGTCACTCAATGAAAAGCAATGCCTTACTGTCCTCTAGGGCGTGGTTACCTTGACGACGTGCGCATGGAGTCTGCCCGTCGAGGTGCCGGGTCCCCAGCTGCATGGGTACAGAAATGTAGCTGCCCAGTGGGATATGAGGGCCAGTTCTGTGAGAAGTGTGCTGCAGGGTATAAAAGAAGTTTGCCAAGCAAAGGTCCATACAGCTCCTGTGAGCCCTGCAGCTGTAGAGGAGGAAGCTGTGACTCTGAAACAGGTCGGTGACATTTGAACTTTGTCCAAGTGTTACTGTATGTTTGTCTTAATAGATTTAGTTATTTTGTTGTTAATGAGGAGATTTGGGACAGACCTCATTTTGCAATATGCACTTCCCTGGATAAATTATAGTTATAGACATGTTCAAATCAATTATTGAAATATAATGTTCATTCGTTGTGAAAATGAATTTGAACATGCCCAAAAATGATATGTGATTTTGTGTTGTTGTTCCACAGGAGACTGTTACTCTGCAGATGAGACCCCTGGTCGCCAGATCTGCCCGCCAGGGTACTATAATGATCCTGCCCAGCCACAGTCTTGTCAGAAGTGTCCCTGTCCCAATGGAGGTGCCTGCTCTGTGAGCCCAGGGTCCCTGGAGGTCAAGTGTGACCTCTGTCTACCTGGCACCACTGGTGAGTCATAGTCACAAATGGCATCCTATTCCCTATATTGTCCACTTGGGTCCTGGTCAAAAGTAGTGCACTATATAGGGAATAGGGTACTATTTGGGACACAACCACTGTCACAGACCATGTCTGTTAGATGGGATAGACTATTAGGGCACTGATCTTTTAATGTCAGCTATTTGCATATTTTATATATATACTGCATATACAGTACCAGTCAAAAGTTTGGAAACACCTACTCATTCCAAAATAGGCAAATCTGGGTCTTCCTTTCCTGTTGTGGTCCTCATGAGAGCCAGTTTCATCATAGTGCTTGATGGGTTTTGCAACTGCACTTGAAGAGACTTTCAAAGTTCTTGAAATGTTCCTCAGACTGACCTTCATGTCTTAAAGTAATGATGGACTGTCGTTTCTCTTTGCTTATTTGAGTTGTTCTTGCCATGATATGGACTTGGTCTTTTACCAAATAGGGCTATCTTCTGTTTACCACCCCTACCTTGTTACAACACAACTGATTGGCTCAAACACATTCAGAAGGAAATAAATTCTACAAATTAACTTTTAACAAGCCTCATGAAGCCGGTTGAGAGAATTCAAGAGTGTGCAAAGCTGTCGTCAAGGCAAAGGGTGGCTACTTTGAAGAAACTCAAATATAGAACATATTTTTATTTGTTTAACACTTTTTTGGGGTACTACATGATTCCATATGTGTTATTTCATAGTTTTGATGTTGTCACTATTATTCTACCATGTAGAAAATAGTCAAAATAAAGAAAAGCCCTTGAATGAGTAGGTGTGTCCTAACTTTTGACTGGCAGTGTGTGTGTGTGTGTGTGTGTGTGTGTGTGTGTGTGTGTGTGTGCGCGCGCGTATATTTATTATATATATATTTTTTCATATTGTACCTACCTCTTCCTCCCTCCTCACTCTCAACAGGCTCACATTGCCACACCTGCCAGGATGGTTTCTATGGCGATCCCTTGGGTGAAGATGGCATCCAGAGGCCTTGTCGGCGCTGCCAGTGCAACGGACACATGGACCCGAACACTGTCCGTAGTTGTGACCCACAGACAGGGCAGTGCCTGAAATGCCTAAAGCATACCACTGGCTTCTTCTGTGAGAGCTGTCTGGAGGGCTATCACCACAGCATGCCATCAGAGGCATGCAAACGTAAGGACAGCACCTTGTTCGCTCCCCATATCCAACTCCTTCACACTTAGACACGTGACACATAGCTCCTCCTTTAGATTCCAACAGTTAAATATTGTCTACAATTTTATATACATTTTAACAATTGTTTTCATTTTGCGTTCTAGCTTGTGGCTGCAATTCTCAGGGCTCTCTGTACAACAAATGCAGTGACCAGGGCCAGTGTTCTTGCAGAGAAGGCTTTGAGGGTCTGAAGTGCCAGCGTTCCGCGTGTCCCTCCTGCTTCAACCTTGTCAAGACTGAGGTAAAACCCACTGGGATTATTTGATCAATGCCTCGTCTTTCCATTGAGGTCAAACATGTCACAGTGCTCTCTCCAATAATTAAATGGCAGCACTTGGTGTTCATCCCTAATGGCACCCTAATCCCTATATACAGGCCTTGGGAATAGGATACCGTTTGAGACGCAGACACAATAACTGGACAAGAAATTAGGCTACAGCAGGCTGTAATATTTGTCATGGCTCACCCTGTCGCTGATTCAACATCCTTATACAGTAGCTTAGTGGGTTAACGAAGGAATAGTTGGAATTTTGTTACGAAAGGAAGAGGTTTACAGAGTTGTGATCTTGCATCAGTATTTCTTACAAGATTCCTCTCAGTACATGTAGCCTACTACCACCTGGGAGGGGAAAGTACTTACCAGATAAATGAAAGAGTTGTGTTGGTGTGCAAATGCCACGTAATCTGGAGCTGCTGGCTTTGCTTCCCAAATGGCACCCTATTCCATATATAGTGCACTACTTTTGACCAGAACCCTACTAAATAGGGAATAGGGTGACATTTGGGGTGCCCCCTATCCTCAGGATGTATTGTGGGAGGAGGAATTACAAGGAGCACTATGTGAAGCATTGAAACACAATAGTTAACCTTTGAAGTTATGTCATATCATAACGAAAACCTTGCAGGGTTTGAATTTACTGCTCCATCTCACAAATCAAAATCAAATCAAATGTATTTATATAGCCCTTCGTACATCAGCTGATATCTCAAAGTGCTGTACAGAAACCCAGCCTAAAACCCCAAACAGCAAGCAATGCAGGTGTAGAAGCACGGTAATAATCACAGGCAGAACAGTTGAGACTGGAGCAGCAGCACAGCCAGGTGGACTGGGGACAGCAAGGAGTCATCATGCCAGGTAGTCCTGAGGCATGGTCTGAGGGCTCAGGTCCTCCGAGAGAGAGAAAGAACGAGAGAATTAGAGAGAGCATACTTAAATTCACACAGGACACCAAATAGGACAGGAGAAGTACTCCAGATATAACAAACTGACCCTAGCCCCCCGACGCATAAATACTGGAGGCTGAGACAGGAGGGGTCAGGAGACACTGTGGCCCCATCCGATGATACCCCCGGACAGGGCCAAACAGGAAGGATATAACCCCACCCACTTTGCCAAAGCACAGCCCCCACACCACTAGAGGGATATCTCACACTTGCTTCTAATTACATATTCTGAATGTACTATATTGTCCTACAGTATTAGTAATGCGGAGGTGTGTGTGTATATATGTATATACAGTGCCTTGCGAAGGTATTCGGCCCCCTTGAACTTTGCGACCTTTTGCCACATTTCAGGCTTCAAACATAAAGATATAAAACTGTATTTTTTTGTGAAGAATCAACAACAAGTGGGACACAATCATGAAGTGGAACAACATTTATTGGATATTTCAAACTTTTTTAACAAATCAAAAACTGAAAAATTGGGCGTGCAAAATTATTCAGACCCCTTAAGTTAATACTTTGTAGCGCCACCTTTTGCTGCGATTACAGCTGTAAGTCGCTTGGGGTATGTCTATCAGTTTTGCACATCGAGAGACTGAAATTTTTTCCCATTCCTCCTTGCAAAACAGCTCGAGCTCAGTGAGGTTGGATGGAGAGCATTTGTGAACAGCAGTTTTCAGTTCTTTCCACAGATTCTCGATTGGATTCAGGTCTGGACTTTGACTTGGCCATTCTAACACCTGGATATGTTTATTTTTGAACCATTCCATTGTAGATTTTGCTTTATGTTTTGGATCATTGTCTTGTTGGAAGACAAATCTCCGTCCCAGTCTCAGGTCTTTTGTAGACTCCATCAGGTTTTCTTCCAGAATGGTCCTGTATTTGGCTCCATCCATCTTCCCATCAATTTTAACCATCTTCCCTGTCCCTGCTGAAGAAAAGCAGGCCCAAACCATGATGCTGCCACCACCATGTTTGACAGTGAGGATGGTGTGTTCAGCTGTGTTGCTTTTACGCCAAACATAACGTTTTGCATTGTTGCCAAAAAGTTCAATTTTGGTTTCATCTGACCAGAGCACCTTTTTCCACATGTTTGGTGTGTCTCCCAGGTGGCTTGTGGCAAACTTTAAACGACACTTTTTATGGATATCTTTAAGAAATGTCTTTCTTCTTGCCACTCTTCCATAAAGGCCAGATTTGTGCAATATACGACTGATTGTTGTCCTATGGACAGAGTCTCCCACCTCAGCTGTAGATCTCTGCAGTTCATCCAGAGTGATCATGGGCCTCTTGGCTGCATCTCTGATCAGTCTTCTCCTTGTATGAGCTGAAAGTTTAGAGGGACGGCCAGGTCTTGGTAGATTTGCAGTGGTCTGATACTCCTTCCATTTCAATATTATCGCTTGCACAGTGCTCCTTGGGATGTTTAAAGCTTGGGAAATCTTTTTGTATCCAAATCCGGCTTTAAACTTCTTCACAACAGTATCTCGGACCTGCCTGGTGTGTTCCTTGTTCGTCATGATGCTCTCTGCGCTTTTAACGGACCTCTGAGACTATCACAGTGCAGGTGCATTTATACGGAGACTTGATTACACACAGGTGGATTGTATTTATCATCATTAGTCATTTAGGTCAACATTGGATCATTCAGAGATCCTCACTGAACTTCTGGAGAGAGTTTGCTGCACTGAAAGTAAAGGGGCTGAATAATTTTGCACGTCCAATTTTTCAGTTTTTGATTTGTTAAAAAAGTTTGAAATATCCAATAAATGTCGTTCCACTTCATGATTGTGTCCCACTTGTTGTTGATTCTTCACAAAAAAATACAGTTTTATATCTTTATGTTTGAAGCCTGAAATGTGGCAAAAGGTCGCAAAGTTCAAGGGGGCCGAATACTTTCGCAAGGCACTGTATATATATATATATTATTTTTTTTGTTTTTTTGTCAACCTTTAATTAATGTCGCTAACCCAGAGCCAAATCTTTTGTGAATGCTGGCCTCCAGCCAGCTAACTTTTTGAGGAAAAACACAGCACTTCAATACAGCTATGACCGGAAGTGACTTTTCATAGCAGGTTAGGAAATCATTTTTGCTAACCCTAGCCCTTTTTCTAACTTTAACCTAATTCTCCTAACCTGCTGCGTAAGTTATCCTAACGGGAAAAATCACTTCCGGTCGTAGCTGTATCGAAGTGGCGTGTTATTAGGGAATGTCATATTTTTGTCTATCACCAGAGATGAACCTTTCATAAGCTCTTTTAAAGCTTTCCTATCCCGTTGGTTCATGTGTTGCAGATGGAGGGGTATAGTCGTAAACTACGGGAGATAGAAACTCTGTTTACGGGCATGGAGAGTGGCAGTCTACCAGTTAACGATGCCCAGATGGAGAAAGCCATCAGAACAGCAGAGGACATAGTCACAGACCTGCAGAGAAATGCACAGACACTCTCTGGTAAGTCATTCATAACTGGTTATACAACGTAGATAGTGTCAGAGGATCACTCATTTGCTAATGAATCAACATATATTAAAACAATTCAGGATGGTTATCAGGCATCTGAAACATGGTGAAGCAATGTCCATGCACTGTATCTCTGTCATACCCCAATGTATCACACTCAGTTTGTGAAGCAATTGGTTTAGAAAGTGCGATGCAGATCTCATGTTGGTGGTTTGTTTTGTTCTATTGAATAGAATCAGAGAAAGACTTACAGGCCCGGCTCTCAGACATCAGTGCAACCCAGCTGAGTGAAGGCAGAGACATCCAGGCGATCTCTAACACCGTTGACAACATCAAGCTGCAGGACCAGAAGTACCAACGACAGGTATCTGATGTCCAGACACTCATCAGTGATGTGCGGCGCAAACTTGAAGAGGCAAGATTCAACATCAAAAAAGCTGTGAGTAGTGCAGTAGTATTCTACTCCATAGTATTCTACTTTTGTCACTGATGTCATTGTCATCAAATAAGGAGAGAGTAAAGGACAGATGAATATATCCAAATGTATGCTTGTTAATAATCCATTTCATTAGTGTTTACCTTCCACCCCCATGTTAGGAATTCCCCTTAGGTGATGCAGGGGTGGGCACGGACACCTTCTCTTCTCTGGTTCAGAGAGCAACAGACCTGGCTGAAAAGTTAGTACTGCACCCCTCCATGTCACATTTTATACAGACTGGAATATCCCATGTTAGAAAATGACTTGTGGTGCTCTGAATAACTATGTTGTGACTGTTTATTAGACAGCAGAGCAAATCGGAGACAATGGAGAAGACAGCTAACGGTGCCCTTGCAAAGTCAGAGAAGTCCCTGGCACTCATGAGATCGGTCATGACAGGGGAAAACAAGATCAAGGAGCTTATCAGTGATCTTAAAACCAAGTAAGAAACTCATGTCTTCGTACAATACGATACCCATGATCTCCTGTGAAAATACAGTAGACGATATATCCTCTACTAACAGCCATGTAATGATCTGCATAATAACATAGTTGATGAACCGTTGTTGTTAGATTGATGAGATTAACCCTTGAATTTTTCTCTGGTCAGGTATGATGAGAACTCAGCCCAGGTTAAGGCCATGGAGAGCCTGGCTACTCGCCTGAGCAGCTCTGCCCGAGATGAGAGCAGGATGGCAACTGACACTCTGGAGCAGATAGCCTCCCTGGAGCCAGGAATCCCTCGTCCTCTCAAGGTACTGAGCAGAGCAGGCCTCTCATCAGGCTCATTTCTCTCTGGTCTCTATTTGGTGGCCACTTTCAGGTCAAGTCTTCTGAGATACCTTAATCATAATAAACATACATTGATAGTTAGTGTCTGGGTCCTGGAAATGAAGGAGATAAAGACATTCAATTTCAACACCTTTCACTATGAACGCCTTTCACTATGAACAACTATTGGCAGCTGAACCTGTCTCAAGGCATGTCTGTCAAGCTAGATCTCTAAATCGTTTCCTTGCTAAGCTACATTTAAACACAACAAAGCAATTAATGATCAAGAACATGAGTCAGCAAAAAATGCATGGGGGGACGACCTAATTAAAACCTGGCTGGTGAGGAATCTAGGGCAGTTCCCCACAGATTTGTGAGCATATGTAATTACACTTGCACAACACACTGAGTCTGACTGAGCTTATTTTTCTGGCAGAAGGACATTGACAGTGTGTTGGCTAAATTGGATGGCCTGAGAGAACGGGTGGAGAAGAACCTAACAGCGTACCAGGCACTGCAAGAGGACACCCAGGAGGACAAAGCCGCAGTAGAGGATCTTCTGGCCCAGGGGAAGGCAGCTCAACAGGTACACTAGAGGCCTTTCACTACTAACTTGTCATCATTTAGACATATTTCTGTGTAGGATTGGTAGTATATTAAATAGTATTACTTATATTCCAACCTCAAAGGTTTCTGAGAACGGTTTTCATGTAACCTCTGAAATTCACTGTTAGATTATCCAACTGAACTATTTCAAAAGTGTCACTAATGACTTCACTAAACCTTATGAATGGTAATAACTGACACAATGTTGCTTGTTGGTGTTTCTCTCCTACAGAAATATGACCAGCTTCTTGGCAGAGCAAATCATGCGAAGGCTGACACAGAACTGGCCCTGAAGGATATCACAGATAATATTGATGGGGTGGATAATGTACTGGAGATGCTAAGAGGTATGAAAAGCCTTTCATATTTCTATAGGTCTCATTCCCACTACAGCACAGTATAAATATGAATAAACTATCAGCATTATATCTGACAAGGCTGGCCCATATATTAGAAAAGCACAGTCACACAGCAACTGTAATTATGTACTCTTGAGTGTACAAAACATGAAGGACACCTGCTCTTTCCATGACATAGACTGACCAAGTGAATCCAGTTGAAAGCTATAATCCATTATGGATGTCACTTGTTAAATCCACTTCAACCAGTGTAGATGAAGGGGAGGAGACAGGTTAAAAAGTGATTTTTATGCCTTGAGACATGGATTGTGCATGTGTGCCATTCAGAGAGTGAATGGGCAAGACAAAAGATTTAAGTGCCTTTGAACGGGTTACGGTAGTAGGTGCCAGGTCAAGTGCACTAGTTTGTGTCAAAAACTACAACGCTGCTGGGTTTTTTCACGCTCAACACTTTCCCAAGTGTATTAAGAATGGTCCACCACCCAAACGACATCCAGCCAATTTGACACAACTGTGGGAAGCATTGGAGTCAACATGGGCCAGCATCCCTGTGCAGTGCTTTTGACTCCTTGTAGAGTCCATGCCCCAACAAATTGAGGCTGTTCTGAGGGCAAAAGGGGGTGCACCTCAATATTAGTAAGGTGTCCTTTATTTTTTGTGCACTCACTTTATTTCTCAGTTTAATTAATAATGATTTACTTCAGCACTACCGGCAGTTACAGTAGGTGAAAATTAATCATTAAAATGTTGTTTTACTTTTCACCAAATACAATGATTCTCTCATCTAGAAAGCATTTAACATATTTATGACATACTATCTGCGACATAGCAGGGTAGATATATTTAAATAATCATTGTAAATAATGATACACTATTCATAGGTTGCACCTCCGTCACATAATTTCATTGCTATGAATGTTCTCCGAGCTGCGCTCTACCGGCGATGCAATAGTGGCGCCCTAAAGTCGTGATATGCCCAGTCATTCTGGATGGAAGCTAACGACTGTTTAGTCTAAATTACTATTACAATTGCCTGGAAATACGATGACATTGTTTAAGTAGTCAAATGTTTACTAGGAAACAACATTACCAGCAATATCATGTTGTCAAATTTACTTTAGACAGATGGCAATGTTGTTATTAACTAGCAAAGTTTGTAAAAAAAAATGTAATTGCTAGCAATACTAATGTTAGTTAGCTAAAATCCTCCCCTCAATCTTAGCTAACTAGCTGCATCTATACTGCGTCTAAAGTCAATCTGGTGACATCAAAAGGTTGTCGTTCTAATTATTTGCCTCCTTTTGAATGGAATTGTATTTCCAAGGCACTGTAATGCACTTTTGCTGATGTCTCCATCAGCACTCATTGACAATGCATTGAGTAGAATTCTCAGTAAGGCATCAGTCCAAAACAAACGTTCAAAACAATATTGTGATGAACCATGCAACCCTTGAATAGACACACATGCCAGAAATCACTGATGCTTATGTCTGAGTATCTTGTATTATGCAGGGTTTGATGGCCAGATCAACAAGAACAAGGCATTGGCTGACGAGGCCATAAAGAAACTCCCTGGCATCAACGCCACCATTCATCAAGCTGTTGGCAACAACTCAGAGACCCTATTCATCATAGGCAGTGTGTCTGGAGACTACAATGATGCACTGGGCACTGTCAGCAGCCTGGAAGCTGTGGTCTCTCGACTGGAGGTACCTTAACCGACCCCTTCCTTTCAATAGAAATATCCAACTGGGGTTCATATGCTAATCCACAGCTTGTGCCTTTAGCTAGAAGCTCTAGAAGGAGAATGTAAGTTGGGCAAAACAATGAGGTTAATGTCTCGAGTCACTTACGCTTGCTTATGAGTCGATTTGATTCCAGACATGGCCTATTCACAACCAACATTTTAAGCTACCAGGCGTGATTCCAAATGTATTTTGCCAAGCATGCATGGAAACTTCGAGATGAGCTCATTTGACTTTGTTGATCTCCACAGGGAATGTCCGGCTCTTTACCAGTTCCTCCTGCTGGTCTGTTGAAGGACGCCACCAAGCTGAAAGAGGACATGCAGGGTCTGCAGAAGCAGGCAGTGGCCACTGTGGCCAAAGTGGCCGCAGAGAAGGCTAATGCTGAGATACAGAAAGACAGAGCAGCAGAGGTCCGTGTCAGTGCGATGCTCTCAGACATGACATGTTAAACCTAAACAAACCTGGGTCAATGTAAAGGATTGACGTGAAACACTCCAGTACACCACTTCAGCACACACACATGGTTCTTAAAATAAATATATTTTTCCCAATTAAAGGTCTGTAATGCTTTGTAATGTTCTTTCCTCCTCAGGCTTCAATTGGAGCAACTGGTGCTTACAACAATGCCAAGCACACCAGAGACGCTGTGGGAGAAACACTCCTGGTCATCAATAACCTTCTGAGCATGATCGGTATGTTCCACTAACAACTACAAACAGCTAACTCGCACCAAACAAAATCACTTGTTTTTTGTCTTATTGCTGCACCATCCCATCTTCATATGACCACTGTTTTATGACATTATTATGATGCTTGTTGGTGCTGACAATTGGTACTCTCCTAAAAGGTAAACCTGGCAGTGTGGACGAGGAGAGGCTAGGGGAGTTGGAGCAGTCCATCAACAGCGCTCGTGGCCAGGTCAACCTACAGCTCCAGCCTCGACTGCAGGACCTAGAAGGGAAGGAGGCCAGCCAGAGGACCAGGTTGACTGGCCTCAACCTAGATATCGATATGATCCTGGACGACATCAGGAACTTAGAGGACATACACGCGAACATCCCTAAGGGCTGCTTCAACTCCCCACCTATTGAGAGACCTTAATCCCCACTTATTGAGAGATCTAAGTTTACGTCCCAAATGGTACCCTATTCCCTATATAATGCACAACTTTTGACCAAGGTCCATAAGACTAGTAAAAAAAATAGGGCACAATATAGGGAATAGGGTTCCATTTGGGACTCAAATATATAGGGAATAAGGTGCCATTTGGGACACAGATTTAGTGTCTGAATGTAACATGGTATTATGTAAGAGAAAAGGAGTGTTTAACTAAATGTATGCATTACTGCCTGCAACAACAAAAAAATCTGTGAAATGTTCAAACACGAGGAGCAATATTTTGTCAATGGTAATGCGATATTTTCAGTGATCGCCTAAGTGTTAAAAACAATGTATTTTCTGTTGTATTCTGTCAAATAAACTTCAATATTTATTCCTTAACAACACAAACCAGGTGCTACTAAATGCAACACACAATTAATGTGGATGTGTTTCACGTGAGAGAAAAAAGCTATCCTTTTGCTTTTCAACTGAGGAAATTACTAATCATGTAAGCAACTACAACATATCTATTGTTACACACTTGGTTTATTATGCAGGTATTGAAAGACTGAGGATGTTATATTGTGTCAGCCAGTCAGTCCACAGTCTAAGATGACAAAATACAAATAATTTCCAACCCAGATCTGAAAGTGGAATTGTAGCTAATTTTACATAGGATTCCAAAAAATGTACAGTGCCTTGCGAAAGTATTCGGCCCCCTTGAACTTTGCGACCTTTTGCCACATTTCAGGCTTCAAACATAAAGATATAAAACTGTATTTTTTTGTGAAGAATCAACAACAAGTGGGACACAATCATGAAGTGGAACAACATTTATTGGATATTTCAAACTGTTTTAACAAATCAAAAACTGAAAAATTGGGCGTGCAAAACTATTCAGCCCCCTTAAGTTAATACTTTGTAGCGCCACCTTTTGCTGCGATTACAGCTGTAAGTCGCTTGGGGTATGTCTCTATCAGTTTTGCACATCGAGAGACTGACATTTTTTCCCATTCCTCCTTGCAAAACAGCTCGAGCTCAGTGAGGTTGGATGGAGAGCATTTGTGAACAGCAGTTTTCAGTTCTTTCCACAGATTCTCGATTGGATTCAGGTCTGGACTTTGACTTGGCCATTCTAACACCTGGATATGTTTATTTTTGAACCATTCCATTGTAGATTTTGCTTTATGTTTTGGATCATTGTCTTGTTGGAAGACAAATCTCCGTCCCAGTCTCAGGTCTTTTGCAGACTCCATCAGGTTTTCTTCCAGAATGGTCCTGTATTTGGCTCCATCCATCTTCCCATCAATTTTAACCATCTTCCCTGTCCCTGCTGAAGAAAAGCAGGCCCAAACCATGATGCTGCCACCACCATGTTTGACAGTGGGGATGGTGTGTTCAGCTGTGTTGCTTTTACGCCAAACATAACGTTTTGCATTGTTGCCAAAAAGTTCAATTTTGGTTTCATCTGACCAGAGCACCTTCTTCCACATGTTTGGTGTGTCTCCCAGGTGGCTTGTGGCAAACTTTAAACAACACTTTTTATGGAAATCTTTAAGAAATGGCTTTCTTCTTGCCACTCTTCCATAAAGGCCAGATTTGTGCAATATACGACTGATTGTTGTCCTATGGACAGAGTCTCCCACCTCAGCTGTAGATCTCTGCAGTTCATCCAGAGTGATCATGGGCCTCTTGGCTGCATCTCTGATCAGTCTTCTCCTTGTATGAGCTGAAAGTTTAGAGGGATGGCCAGGTCTTGGTAGATTTGCAGTGGTCTGATACTCCTTCCATTTCAATATTATCGCTTGCACAGTGCTCCTTGGGATGTTTAAAGCTTGGGAAATCTTTTTGTATCCAAATCCGGCTTTAAACTTCTTCACAGCAGTATCTCGGACCTGCCTGGTGTGTTCCTTGTTCTTCATGATGCTCTCTGCGCTTTTAACGGACCTCTGAGACTATCACAGTGCAGGTGCATTTATACGGAGACTTGATTACACACAGGTGTATTGTATTTATCATCATTAGTCATTTAGGTCAACATTGGATCATTCAGAGATCCTCACTGAACTTCTGGAGAGAGTTTGCTGCACTGAAAGTAAAGGGGCTGAATAATTTTGCACGCCCAATTTTTCACTTTTTGATTTGTTAAAAAAGCTTGAAATATCCAATAAATGTCGTTCCACTTCATGATTGTGTCCCACTTGTTGTTGATTCTTCACAAAAAAATACAGTTTTATATCTTTATGTTTGAAGCCTGAAATGTGGCAAAAGGTCGCAAAGTTCAAGGGGCCCGAATACTTTCGCAAGGCACTGTATGTTTTCAGGACTCCTTACCAAATAATTCAATGAACAGAATCAAATATAAATCAAACATCTCTTCATATTATATCTATAAATCATCTACTCATACAATCTCCTCAGGTTCTATGAGACCTTCTCTCCCACTGGGCAAACACTGGTTTAATCAAGGTTGTTTCCACATCAGTTCAACAACACAAAATCAATGTGATGACGTTGAATCAACGTGGAAAAATGATTGGATTTGCAGAAAGTCATCAACGTATTGGAATTTAGTATTTTTTTCACCCAACTTTTCACCTAAATTTAATGACATGGAGATTTAGATTTGTTTTAAATTCCGTGTTGAATTCACGTTAGTTGACAACTCAACCAAATTTAAATCCAAACTAGATGTTGAAATATCTTTGCCCAGTGGGCTGAGACTATTATACTAAACATTGCCCTATTACTAGGACCACGACGATGCTTATTTTATCAGATTTTCCACATCTTGTTTATCTAAACCAGTCTTTAAAGAATACCAAATAACTGATGTGTATTTGATAGAAAGACTCAAGGGATGCATGTATAAAGACCATCTGCTTGAAGGGATATTGGACCCAGTACAGTTTGTTCATTACACTCGGATGACACATAAAGAAGCAATATTGTTTGTCTAGAACATCTTACACACAGTGTACTATTGATAGTCTTGCATCATGCCAGGCTTATACAACGCTACAATATTGACAACTAGTAGCACTTGTGTGTCCATTTCTTATAAATGATGAACTGTGAGATTGCAGGAAGCAGTGGAATGTATTTAGCTTCATCTGATATTAAGATTGAATAACCTAATATTCTTAGCCAAATTGACACTTGTAAAGCTAGATATGAATGCAAGATGCTTTGGTAACATTTAGACACTAATTAAACCAAATAATCGTAATTATCTTGCATTGACCAATTGGGCACAATGTGCACCACAGGAGGCTGCTGTGGGGACGACAGCTCATAATTGCAGGAACGGAGCGAAAGGAATGGCATGGAAACCATGTGTTTGATGTATTTAATACCATTCCACTTATTCCGCTCCAGCCATTACCAAGAGCCCGTACTCTCCAACTACGGTGCAACCAATGTCCTATGATATGCACATACTGTATACACCCTATTACCCTGTGAAATCATTACTGCACAAATCAATGGTTACACTCAATGCCCATTAAACTGAACTGTCTAAAGAGTCCTGGCACTGAACATGAGAAGCTTCCGTAAGAAACTATTGATCAAAGGCTATGTCCCCACTTCCTTTGCAGAACAACATTAGAGCACATTTTATATCAGGTTGATAATATTATGACAGTGTTGAGTGCAAAGGAGCGGGAGACATATCTGTGAATTCATCCCCAGGCACATGGAATGCACTTCTGTAGTTTGTGCTGTTGTTTTTTCCACTAGACACATTTTTGTAAGAATCTCGAGTAACTAGCTACATAGCACATAGTAAGAAAGAGGTTCATTGCATTTGCTTTGGGAGTCGTGGTAATTTGCTTAGTGACAAGCAGGAGAAATGTGCAAAATCCTTTGCACACAAAAATAAATCAATGCACAAATCATTGTCTTATGTGCAAACAAATCTACATTTTGCACGAATGCCCACTGAAGACAAAACATTTAGGCATTGATATGCAATCACAGATACATCACTACAGATACTTCTGTACATACAGTAGAATTATAGTGAATAGAAAATGAAGTGAGAGGTGGGTACCCACTATGTTTGTCTTTTTGCAAACACTTTCACAACATATATCTACGAAGTGAATAAGTACTCATGCCAAAACAAAAAAACGTTCTAAGCATGCAGTCTAAGAACCGACAGATTTAAATCAAGCAGCAAAGGTCAACATTCATTAGGTAACAATCTCTGCACCCTCTCTTCATGACACCAAGGTTGCATCCCAAATGGCACCATATTGAATAAAAAGTGCACTATTTTTTACCAGAGCCCTATAGGCCCTGGTTAAAAGTAGTGCACTATATAGGGATTAGGGTGCCATTTGGGACACACAGAAACACTATCCCATGCAGCCTACACAAAGTCAGTTGTGAAGGTGGTCCACTGTACACACGGCTCTTAAGCACCTCGCTGTACAGTACATCCACAGGTCCGATGAGTCATTATGATACAGTAAGAAGGGAAATGCATATCTAATGCTCCTTCGAATGGAAAAGCAGTAGCTCAAGAGGAGTATACATTTTACATGAGAGACAGACAGGGACAATTTGACAGTAGGCCGGAGCAGTAGTTCCTATCCAGAGGCATTGATGTAGAGCTGACTCTGCAGGATGTAGTCGATGACTGTCTGGTTCAGGTAGTCCACCACATGACCGTCCCCGTGCTGCAGGGCCAGTCTGATAGAAGGGACATAGAATTAGAATGTGATATGGGAACAGCTTAGTTCAACTAGAGGCGGTTTCCCAGGAGTAGACAAAGCCTAGTCCTGGACAAAACAGTAAGCTTAATGGAGAATTTCCATTGAAAAAGCTTTTTAGTCTAGTACTATGCTTAATCTGTTTCCGGAAAACAGCCTCCTGATGTTCAGCAAATGTTTTGGTTAGACCGAAGAGCCACTAAACAGCTACTGAAGTGGTACATTAAAGGGAAAATCCACTCAAAAACTATCTTTTGGTATTTTGCATCATCATGATGACGTGGCAAGTGACACTTTGCTTTTTGAAAGTCCAATATCTTGAAATCTTGAGTGCTGACATGCAAAATATTTTGGAATTGTATAAACATTGGACTATTGAAAAAAATAGCTAAAGATTGTTTTTGAGTGGATTTTCCCTTTGACAGATACATCTTTGTGAAAAAGAACCAATCTTTACCAGAGTCCACAGTGAATAAAAAAAGGCAGTAGATTCTATAATTATGTATTATTATTTATTAAATAGGCCTAATGGAGGCCCAAAATAGGATGGTTTCTAACTTATAATTCACATTTACCTGCTCTTGGTTGAGCTGACAATGGACATAGGGTGGTTGGCATCGTCTTTTACTACTGTGATGTTATCCTGGAAAAAACACACATAGAGAAAGTTTTACGTTAAAAAAATGTATCAATGGATATTTATAATTTTCTATGGTACAGAGTTGGTACCATGTTAAGACATGAACATAATAAGCTTTAACAGATTACATTATCAAGCGTATTGGGTTTCCACTTTTAACCAAGCTCATGACTCATATAGGCTCATAATGCAGATACTACCTTGTTCTTGCGCAGCACAGAGGAATGGTTCATTATCCTCTCTGTATCAACTCCATCCCGAGGCACAACAACAATCCCAAAGTCTCCCACAATCACCTCCATCTGCAAACCATTTGTATGACACATTGCAGTATTGCCTTATAATTCTGATTAAATGGGTCACTGTAATAGTTATGGTAAAGTGTCTCGGATGCAACATTATGCATATTAGGATATTAAATCATTATCATTCATGTCCCTACGTGGAGACTATATAGATTAAAATGTCAACATTATTCAAAACTATTAGTCTTCCAGTGTCCCCTTCAGCCTCTTTAGAGGCCTTACTATGTCTGCTTAGAACTTCAGGGCAAGCCATTAGGACAAGTATGTACTGTATACTATGTAAAGTATGAAAATAACTAGAAAAAAAACTAAAAGTGTTAATATTTTCTGTGAGAATGACAGTCTTACAACAGACTTAAGAAGACAGGGAAGTCAAAGAGTGAGAGGGCCTACTTACATCACTGTCTTTCCATAAGCCAGGGATGCAGAATGACTCCAGAAGATCACTTCCACACAGAAGCAAGATGCGCAACTCTGGACAATAGACATGAAGACAGAAATTAGACACCCAATAAACAAAAAGTACATGGATAAGATAACTTCCTGTTCAATTATTCGATAATGAAGAAAGTTATTTTGGTTCGTGAAGGGAAAATATAATGACCCAAGTTAAAAGCTTTTGTATTCTGACAATATATAGTCGGTATGCAATATTGGTAGTACATCAATCTTATGGAGACATACAAAAGAGTGTGTTAACTCACCAATTTCCTCATATCGCATTGCAGGGCCAAGGTTGGCATTTTCATCTTTTGATATAAAAGAAATAAAGATAAAATAAAGGGTTATTAATCAATCATTGTGAACTTACTGTACCATACAATTACAAATGTATGATTTTCAGGAAGTTGCTTGTGTAGCATACTACTTACCCACAAAGGTAAAACGATCAATGTGGGGACGAACACAGCAAATTTTGCCCAAGCTCTCACTCATCTTCCCCCAAAGCTTAACTGTTTAGGTATGAGGAAGCAAACATCAGACATTTTCTAGTAGCAAATTACATCCCTTGAATAAGTTATAGAAAGCAGACAATCCATTTCTTAGTACATTACAACAACCTTTCCTCCTTCTCATCAATCATAAATTATATTTCAGATTCTGAGCTCTTTATTGTTAACCTAATGAAAATGGCACGAATGAGATCTGAAAGACATTTGTGTAGCATATATGTACATAATCCCTCACTGGCAGTGGGCTTGTTGTTCATTGTGTTGTGGTTCTGATAGATGGCAGTCTGAGTCTCATTCTGTGGTTGGCCGATCACTGGAGTTGTGGACGGTGTGTTCACATTGGACAGAATGCACCCTGTGACTCTCTGTGGACAGAAAAAAAAAAAAAACATAAAACAATTTTTTTAACCTTTATTTAACTAGGCAAAATACCATGATTGGCACCTTCAGTCCCATTAAATGGCATTTGATCCAGCTTAGGTCAGCACCACAAATAGATTGCCCACATTCTGATGGAAGGATTTGTCACATATTACAGCAGTGTTTTGATATACTGTAGTGTTCTAAATACGGTAATGTTTTGTTGCCATGGAAACAATTGCAGCATACAGTAATGTTATAGGCTATTATTAAAAACAGTTAAATTTGCCCTGTCTTTATTAATATTTAGTGGGCCGTGTATCATCTATGAATAAGTTCCATACACCGTAGCTAATTCTGTTGCATCCAATGTAGGCTACCTTGAACTCTCCTCTCTGAACTACCACAATTTTATCTTGATATTATCCTTCACTGCTAAATGTACAGCTCATGCAATATACAAAGCCGCAGGAAGTAGAGGTGCTGAGGGTTCCCCTGATAAATCAAAAAAAATATACAGTACCAGTCAAAAGTTTGGACCCACCTATTCATTCAAGGGCTTTTCTTTATTTTTACTTTTTAATAATAGTGGATAATAGTGAACACATCAAACTACGAAATAACACACATGGAATCATGTAGTAACCAAAAAAGTGTTAAACAAATCAAAATATATTTTAGATTTTAGATTCTTCAAAGTAGCCACCCTTTGCCAGCTTTGCACACTCTTGGTATTCTCTCAACCAGCTACACCTGGAATGCTTTTCCAACAGTCTTGAAGGATTTCCCACATATGCGTAACTCTTGTTGGCTGCTTTTCCTTCACTCTGCGGTCCAACTCATCCCAATTCTCAGTTTGGTTGAAGTAGGGTGATTGTGGAGGCCAGGTCATCTGATGCAGCACTCCATCACTCTCCGTCTTGGTCCAATAGCCCTTACACAGCCTGGAGGTGTGTTGGGTCATTGTCTTGTTGAAAAACAAATTATTGTCCCACTAAGCGCAAACCGGATGGGATGGCATATCGCTGCAGAATGCTATGGTATCCATGCTGGTTAAGTGTGCCTTGAATTCTAAATAAATCACTGACAGCGTCACCAGCAAAGCACCCCCACACCATCACACCTCCTCCTCCATGCTTCACGGTGGGAACCACACATGCGGAGATAATCTGTTCACCTACTCTGCGTCTCACAAAGACACGGCGGTTGGAACCAAAAATCTCAAATTTGGACTCATCAGACCAAAGGACAGATTTCCACCAGTCTAATGTCCATTGCTTGGGTTTCTTGGCCCAAGCAGGTCTCTTCTTATTATTGGTGTCCTTTTAGTAGTGGTTTCTTTGCAGCAATTCGACAATGAAGGCCTGATTCAGGCAGTCTCCTGTGAATAGTTGATGTTGAGATGTGTCTGTTACTTGAACTCTATGAAGCATTTGGGCTGCAATTTCTGAGGCTGGCAACTCTAATGAACTTATCCTCTGCAGCAGAGGTAACTCTGGGGTTTCCTTCCCTGTGGCGGTCCTCATGAGAACCAGTTTCATCACACTGCTTGATGGTTTTTGCGGCTGTACTCTAAGAAACTTTCAAAGTTCTTGAAATTTTCCGGTTTGACTGACCTTCATGTCTTAAAATAATGATGGACTGTCATTTGTATTTGCTTATCTGAGCTGTTCTTGCAATAATATGGACTTGGTATTTTACCAAATAGGGCTATCTTCTGTATACCACCCATACCTTGTCACTGTAACGATGTGCGCTGAGAGTCGGCAAGCAAGTTCAGGGAGTGAGTGTTTTAATAAATAAATGCAACGTAATACAAAACAAGAAACACAAACAACGCACAGGCACGAAACAGAAAGAATGACGCCTGGGGAAGGAACCAAAGGGAGTGACATATATAGGGCAGGTAATCAAGGAAGTGATGGAGTCCAGGTGAGTGATGATGCGCAGGTGCGTGTAACAATGGTATCAGGTGTGCGCCATCACGTGCAGCCTGGTGACCTAGAGGCCGGGGAGGGAGCACATGTGACAGTCACAACACAACTGATTGGCTCAAACATATTAAGAAGGAAAGAAATTCCACAAATGTACTTTTAACAAGGCACACCTGTTAATTGAAATGCACTCCAGGTGACTACCTCATGAAACTGGTTGAGAGAATGCCAAGAGTGTGCAAAGCTCTCATCAAGACAAAGGGTGGCTACTTTCTCAAATATAAAATTGTGTTTGACATTTTTTTGGTTAATACATGATTCCATATGTGTTATTTAATAGATTTGATGTCTTCACTATTATTCTACAATGTAGAAAATAGTACAAATAAAGAAAAACCCTTGAATGAATAGGTGTGTCCAAACTTTTGACTGGTGCTGTATATATATATTTTTAAAAAAGATATACATACTTTTTCACAGTTACAAAATGAGTGAACTAGGCCTTCATTAGTCCTGTATTAGTGGAGAAAAATACTCCCCAGCCTGAACCCTCCGCCCCACAAACCCGGCTTACCTTCATGAGGTCACGATGATGCTCCAGCACGCTGCATGTAGTCTGCCATGTGTCCTGGTAGCACTCCCAGGGATCCACTCTGCATGAAAATAGCACATGATAGATGAACAGCTGTGTACTTCTGGGCCCCTATTTATAAAGCGTCTCAGAGTAGGAGTACTGGTCTAGGAGCAGGTCCCTCCTGTAGATTCATCATAACCTAAATGGCAAAACTGATCCTAGAACAGCACTCCTACTCACGCATTATGAATACGTGCCCTGAGCTCTATCCTTTTCCCTATATAGTGCACAATGGAAGTGGTCAGATGACACGGATACTACACTACAGGACTGTTTTGGAAGCACAGACTGGAATGTGTTCCAGGATTCATCCAATGGCATTGAGGAGTACACCACCTCAGTCATCGGCTTCATCAATAAGTGCATCGACAACGTTGTCCCCACAGTGACTACACGTACATACTGTATCCCAACCAGAAGCCATGGATTACAGGCAACATTCGCATCGAGCTAAAGGCTAGAGCTGCCGCTTTCAAGGAGTGGGAGGCTAATCCGGGCGCTTATAACAAATCCCGCTATGCCCTGCTACAAACCATCAAACAGGCAAAGTGTCAATACAGGATTAATACCTAATCCTACTACACCAACTCTGACGCTCGTCGGATGTGGCAGGGCTTGAAAACTATTACAGACTACAAAGGGAAATCCAGACGTGAGCTGCCCAGTGACATGAGCTTACCAGACGAGCTAAATGCCTTTTATGCACGCTTTGAGGCAAGCAACACTTAAGCATGCATGAGAGAACCAGCTGTTGTGGATGACTGTGTGATAATCCTCTCGGTAGCCGATGTGAACAAAACCTTTAAAAAGGTCAACATTCACAAAACCGCTGGGTTGACAGATTACCAGGACGTGTACTCAAAGCATGCGCGGACCAACTGTCAAGTGTCTTCACTGACATTTTCAACCTATCCCTGACAAAGTCTGTAATACCTGCATGTTTCAAGCAGACCACCATAGTCACTGTGTCCAAGGAAACGAGGGTAACCTGCCTAAATGATTACCGCCCCGTGGCACTCACGTCGGTAACCATGAAGTGCTTTGAAAGGCTGGTCATGGCTCACATCAACAGCATCCTCCCGGACAGCCTAGACCCACTCCAATTCGCATACCGCCCCAACAGATCCACAGATGATGCAATCTCAATCGCACTCCACACTGCCCTTTCTCAACTGGACAAAAGAAACACCTATGTGAGAATGCTGTTCTTTGACTTCAGCTCAGTGTTCAACACCATAGTGCCCACGAAGCTCATCACTAAGCTAAGGACTCTGGGACTAAACACCTCCCTCTGCAACTGGATTCTAGACTTTCTGACGGTCCGCCCACAGGTGGTAAGAGTAGACAACAACACATCTGCCACGCTGATCCTTAACACTGGGGCCCCTCAGGGGTGTGTACTTAGTCCCTTCCTGTATTCCCTGTTCACCCACGACTGTGTGGCAAAACACGACTCCAACACCATCATTAAGTTTGCTGACGACACAACAGTGGTAGGCCTGATCACCCACAACGATGAGACGGCCTATAGGGAAGAGGTCAGAGAACTGGCAGTGTGGTGCCAGGACAACAACCTCTCCCTCAATGTGAGCAAGACTAAGGAGCTGATTGTGGACTACAGGAAAAGGCGGGCCGAACAGGCCCCTATTAACATCGATGGGGCTGTAGTGGAGCGGGTCGAGAGTTTCAAGTTCCTTGGTGTCCACATCACCAACGAACTATCATGGCAAGCGGTACCGGAGCGCCAAGTCTAGGACCAAGAGGCTCCTCAACAGCTTCTACCCCCAAGCCATAAAACTGCTGAACAATTAATAAAATCGCCACCAGACAATTTATATTGACCCACCCCCCACCCGTTCCCTTGTGTACACTACTGCTACTCGCTGTTTATTATCTATGCATAGACACTTCACCCCCACCTACATGTAAAAGTACCTCAACTAACCTGTACCCCCGCACACTGACTAACCTCATTATTGTTATTCTTATTGTGTTACTTTTTTAGTATTACTTTTTATTTTAGTCTACTTAGTAAATAGTTTCTTAACTCTTCTTGAACTGCACTGTTGCTTAAGGGCTTAAGCATTTCATGGCAACGTCTACACTTGTTGTGTTCGGCGCATGTGACAAATAACGTTTGATTTGATTTGAACAAAAGCAGTGCAAAATGTAGGGAATAGGGTGCCATTTGGGACGCAGACTTGTTGTTCTGGGCAGATAGCCACTGACTCACCTGATCCAGTCGGACGACTGGACTGCCAGTTGACACATGGTGAGACGATGTCTGCTGGGGACGAGGCCCTGTGAACACATGGTGGGATTGATAAAGCTTTCAAGCAGTCATTGTGTTCATTGTGTGTGTCACATTGTGTGCACCCTATTCCCTATATAGCGCACTATATCTGGTCAAAAGTAGTGCACTATGTTGGGAATAGGGTGCCATTTACAACTCATACATTGTGTTTATTCAATTTATTGTATGTCTCTGCATGGTAATCCACTGGTTTGACATGTTTTATTTGTGAGGAATATAAAATGCACATAAGATTCATGATATGACTGAAAAGGCATTTCTCGTACATTTATTATTCATGTTTTCTGTTTCTTATAGAGAGAGAAACTGGGAAAAGCTTTTCATTCATTCCAGAAACGGCTCGGGAGAATAGATGACGATAGTATTAGAGGTGCTTTATGTAATCTGAATGCAACATGAACACTTACACAGGAGGACCACACAAAAAGGTCACACAAAAAGGTCACATTCATAAAAATAACCACAAGCTATCACTCATGTGCTTCATTACTGTAATTATACTCATGTCAGTCAAATAAGAAATGGGGATTCTTTGTTAGTTACTCGAACTTCATAGATACCAAACAAAGCCGTCTGTGAATATACTGTTAAAGAAGTTCTTACCGGTTTGCCATAGGAGTCATGTACAGGTGAAATGATACCCCCAATCACAATGAACTTCCCTGTTTTGTGCAGGTATTCTCTGGCTTTTTCTGTAAAAGCAAATACAGTATGTAACTGTCAACATACTTATCATGGTTCATAGTGTGCATAATATTACAGTTTTAATCAGGTAACCTGTTTGCCATCACCAAACCCCAAAATAAATTAACCCTGGCTTGCCAGTATACATGCAAATGAATTTGTACATAATATCTCCAGGGAGACCAATAAAATAATTCCAGAAGCCATGCTTTAGTTTAAGCTACAACTTAAGTCTATAATAACAGTTGTTTTCAATTGGAAGTTGATTGATGAGAACTTTTTGTTTCAACCACAGGGCAAGAATTAATCTATTCATCTATTCACTCTATTGTTGTGGAGTAACGTTACTGCCTGCATGCCACCAATAGAGAAACTCATGATATGAGTCCTCTTCAAGCAAGCCTGTCTGTGGAAACTTACTGAAGACTATATGTTGCAAGTATACCAGCTCAAAGTGTATGATCTACAATGCCTGTGCAAATTGAGCAGAGCCACTACAGATAGAGTCATATACATGAATATGATTAGAGAATGTATTATTCATGCAAGAAGACGGGGTATGAGAGAGGAAAGTAAGAAAGCTATGTTTTGAGTTGAATGTTAATGAGAAAGTCAGAAATCTGGGGTTGCCCTCCAAATCAGATGGACTGAGGCGACAAAACAAAAAAACATACAAGGCAGCATCCTAAATAGCACCCTATTCTCTATGTAGTGTGCTACTTTTGACCAGGGACCATAAGCCTCTGGTCAAAAGTAGTGCACTATATAGGAGTGCCATTTTCAACACAGACAAGGGTTCTAGTGAAGACATACAACTATTGAATGAGGTGATAATGAGCTACAAGCGTCTCACCCTTACATTCTCAAGAGAATCACAATTATTCTCAACAAGGACTTGAAAAATAGATTAAACTGAATCACTATTGAAATGCATGATCTGACACCATCCAAAAGTCCTAGTCCTTGGTATATGCATGTATTTGCTTCATCACTTTCTGTTCTTTCATGTAATACTGCTGTGAGTCAGAAGGGCTCACTGGGGAGTTTCCATTGCTCCCTATGAGCAACTACAGTACTTTCATTTTTCCAGAACTGCCACTCCAAGACATGCAGAGAGGTGGTGTGAAAAATAGGTCATGGAAACATGGATGCTTTCCTCCTCTGCCCCATAATATTCCAGGTTCACTTACTACTGCTGCAGCATAATGATTTCACTCAAGCTATTCTTATGACTATCTCTTAGGATTTAGTTATTTTTCAGGGTACTAGCCTATGGTGTACCCTAATTTTGTATGACAGTCATTTAACTATCTTTTATGATAACGGTTTGTATTATAAAATAGAGTACTTTACTAGTTCTTCTGTGATTGTTTACATCAATATACTGATGCATCTGGCTGGCTGTTGAAATGTGAAATATCCCTAACTGTGGCACTGTGCCATTACTGAATTGTGTGTACTGGATCAGTAGCCTAATATTTAAAGCAACAAGAAAACCATGATGAAATAGTCCACAGATATTTAATTGACGAAATGTTCGTTGAAACTGATAACAGGTAAGGCAAAGACAATAACGCAATTGTCTCTATGGATCAATCAAATTGCAAGTCTGCAGTCACAGAACATGAAAAAGAAAGGATATACAGGACCACACATGTCAAAAATGAGAAAATATTTAGTCAAGAGAATTAGATTTGCCATTTGTGTTGGCTTGATATTTTACTGCATTTCCATGAATTGGTGAATACCTGTTGTGTTTATCCGATTGTTTTACATTATTGCTCAGCTTCACAGTAAGATTGATTGTATGCTATCATGATTTGAGATACGATTTCTCATTCGTTATGAGTGACGCAGTATGTGCAATCAGGCAACCAATGCCCAAACATGCTCAAGATGCCCCCTGTGTCCAGTGGCTCAACATCCGTATACTGCAATACATTCTCAAAATAGCCTAGCCTACTTTATCAAAATCCATTTGCTATTGTTTTTAGGGCTGGTCGGGCTATGCAGCATACACCAACGTAGACGACACTGAAATGATACTATGCGCTCAATATAGTAATCATAACCTGTAGATGGAATGGTTCTGGTGTTAATTAATGTAATTATTTTAAACATACGTGGTGTTTTAAAACACACAGCAAAACAAAAACCCCCACGTGAAATTCAATGATAAGACTTTAACTTAATTGACATAATCATATTTCCGTCACTGAGGCCGTCGCCCATTTCAGCACCCCCCTCGTGGACAGCGAATACCATAAAGGTCTATGGCAAAACGCCTACCCAACATCACCCAATTCTGACATTATAATACTGATATATAGGTTAATTGCCATAGTAATGTAGACCCCTGAACGCCTTCTCATTCTTAAACTAATATCCTACCCACAACATCTGGGGCACCAAACACCGCTTCAAAATATACAGAAGAACGCATAGGTAATGCTTACCAAACATATGCATGTGTCCTTTAGTGATGGGGTTAAAACTTCCACATGACAGCAAAATAACGTGCGTTTTAGTGTTGTCCGTCATGATATGATTGGATATGAGTCTCTTTTTCTGCAACTACCGATTTGTTCTTCTTTGTTTTGCTGTTAGCGACCGCAGAGAGGCGAGGTTAATTTGGATGCGGCAGTGTCCAAGTCTCCTCGCAGGATACAGAGCGTCACTACACTCTATATTAAAGGCACAGGACCAAAGGCACTCACAGCACTGGACATTTGAAAATGTTTGATTTTACAATACAATTTAAAACAATAGGTAGGCTACATTAGCTTTTATTATAGACTTAGTGTGGCCTCTGGCAAATTTGCCACATAATGGGGCATGCCACTGATCGAAATGTTTCTTCCGTTTTTAATTAGACCTACTACTCCAGTATTACTTTGCTTCTGACTTGAGTAGCCTAGACGGTTTAGACATGAGATTAAGTGAGAACACTGAACTAACTGTTGTTAAAAGGGCTGATGGCCTTAGTCTTATAGGCTTACCTTATGTGAAAACTACACTCAAAAACTATATATTTATATATGTTTTATTAGTCCACTGTTAATACAGTCCCAAAATGTTTTGAATGTCAGCAGTCAAGTTTTCAAGATATTGGACATTCAAGAAGCAAAGTGTCACTTTGTCACAAAATGCATAATTTGATGTGGCAAGTGGGTTTTCCTTTAATGTAAAGAACATTCCATCCCTTCTGCGCTGGCACTATACCCTCAAGTTGCAATTTACCATTATAATCATAATAATTAGGCCTATACATTTGCTGTGATAGCTTGACATAATATACAGTATATCATGCATTTAATAATTCAACAAATAATTGAGTTTATGTTAATTGGTTATATAGTGAAATTAAACGTATTTTCCTCATAGACTCCATGAATGTGAGTGTAGACTACCATGTTATCTTTAAAATTGGTCTGGTCTTGGGCTCCCTGGTGCTATGCTCGCCCCATAACAGCAGGGTCGCTGGTTCAAGCCCCATTCTGGCTATTCCGAATTTGATTTGTCTTTTAATCACTACATTGGTGGCAGAGGTGGGATAATTCTGCTGCCTTTTTAAGGTTGTGATCCCCTGTTGTGTTCCCCTGTTTGCATTGGGGTTGGCTGTGTGCAGTATTGCAACCTCCCTGTTGTGAACGAGCATAGACCTAATATATCTGCCAAGAGGTCAGGACCCTTATGGCAAAGTTGACTCGACTTGTGATGTGAAAAAGGCAATCGAACTGTAAATGTCTGGGTGATTCCATTCTAGTATAGCCTATAATTAACCTCTTAGTTAACCTAGGTTAACCTAGTTAGCCTAGGTACATGTTGATAATTTTCCTAATTCCGCCCAAGGCAATTGAGGTCAGAATTGATATATTATTGTAGGTCAGTGTGACCGCGAGGCAGGCCCACTGGCTTGAAACAAAACTTGACCATACCTTGTGCCGCTCAGAATTTGCATAGTGTACATTTACCACGTTCACAGCAGCTTGGAACTCGGCCATTCCAACTTGGAAACTCGTAGAAAGATTTGGTCAGAGTTTCCCACTCGGAATGTATCAGAATCAACCAATAGGAAGCTCTACACAAAAACCATACGCAAATTTTTAACTCAGAGGTTTTTGAGTTTCAGAGTTGTCAAGAACGCAGCAACTGGGCCGGTGGCTCTGTTAGTGACAGAGTGACGAACAATATGGCGCCGGGAGTAGCGCTTGCTTTTGGACCAGTCGTTGTCTAAAGACCGGCGATCGGACAGGATGAACCTCTGCGCCCAATATTTACGGTAAATTTGAAATTCTACATTTTATACGTTTTTTTCCCTTCTCACCTACTGCTTAATCTTATTTGCGCTATCGCCATAAATGTTCGTTCTGTCTAGCTAATTAGCCAGCAGCGTTAGCTAGCAACGCACAACACAGGAAAACGCGTTATTTGAGCTAGCAGCTAATGTTACCTATTTGAACGGAATTTCACTATAGGTGCCATCCTTGTTGTTTATTCGTGTTAAAAACGTCTGTGACTGTGAGTAGGGTCAGTTATTAGCTATGGGTGTTACTGCTAGCATGTTAGTGAGCTAAAGTACACAGTTTTCTAGCTCGCTAGTAACGTTAGGGTGACTAGCTAGTTAACGTTAGCTTGCTCGGTCGAAACGATAACACGTTAGCCAAGTTTTTACTAACCATTATGGTCATTTCCATAGCAAATGAATGGAAGTAGTATGTGTCGTAAGGAAAATTGATAGCTAGCTAACGTTACTAAGTTAATTCTCGAGCGCGTTACTTAGCGATCGGATAACTAGTTTAATCATAGGCAGCCGTTAGCTAGCTAACCTAGTAGCGCCCCTGCCCTTGTTTGGTAGTTAGCTAACGTTAGCCTGCTGGGCATGTCGTTTCTAGCTTGGTAGCTAGTTAGCTAATGGATGTCAACCTGAGTCCGGATGTCTACCATTTATCTAGCTAAACTGGATTAGTTAGCTAACGTTAGTCACTGCAGTGTACCTTTTATATCCACAATGATTACTAACAATATATATTTTTTAAATGGCTGGCTACATGGGCCTTGGCTTTAGCAGAACGTTACCTAGCAGCTCAGACCAGTGTCAGTGACATTGGATTATCCAGGCAAGGATGTTGTAAATCAAACGCCAAGTAAAGTCAGCAAGCCAAATGTAACCATAGATTCATCCACTATAAGCAATCTAAAGTCGTAGCCAGCCAGCGACTGGTGACAGTCTTTGGCTAACGCTAGATTAAATTTGGTATACATGCATTCCAGTTTGGCCTGTTTGAGTGCGAGTTTGCTGGATTGACAATTCACTGTGCATGTCTCACGAAATGAAACCAATAATTTGCTGTTTTTATGAAAATATACAGGTCCTTTGTTATAACAGAGAGCAATTGGCTAATATTTGGTTGACAGATATTGGGATGTTAGAGCAAATCGTGCTTTAAGAAATACAGGAGCAGAAACACTTCACCCCCTACACTGGTAGCGCGAGCCCTGTATATTAGTATTCTTCATCCCTAGCCCGACCATTGAGCTACACGGTGAAGGATAATAACAACAGTATATGGCCAATCCTGCTTAGTTTACGAGATACCAGTAGTATTGTATCATTTGAATCCATAGTAATCCAATAATGCATTCTATTGGCGATGGAAAGATGTGATCATGAGAAGTAGTCTATTACGTAAGACGAAAACATATGTTTCCTCCTGTTTTCTGGCAAATAGTGCTTAGTTTCCATTGAAACTAGTAGTATCTGTAGTTTTTAGCCTATCCCTTTCCAGCATGTCAAACCACATACAATCTCCTGTTACATGTTGGATTGAGTTTAGGAATTAGTGGCAGAGGACTAGCACACCCTGTCGTTAATCCCCATAGTTTTCATGTTAATCTTTTTAAATATCCAATACACGGATCTTAATTCATTATGGTTTATACTAGGTAGCGTCGTAAGATGTGGTTCTCAGTGGGTCTGTATTGATTGACTTAGCTTGCCGCCTCTTTTGTTTGTTTACAACCGAGCAGGCAGGCAGAGGCCCTGAAGGCTGACATGACAGGTATGTTCACACCTCAAATTTGGGCTTGCTTTGTTTTAATCATCAACCCCTGCATATAGAGTATGAATTGCAGACAGTATTGCTTTTGGTTATATCTTCTCTTAATGTCGAAATTTTTGTTCTTGAAAGCTTTTATATTTGTCTGTTTTTGGATGTTGATAATCCCCACAGCCGGGACAGGGATTGCATATTAATTTGTCATATTCTGCATATGTATCCCATGGTATCTATGAATAGTCTCACTGTTGAAGTCCTATTTGATGACTGATGTTTAGCCTATAGAAATATAATCTCTTTCTAGTGGTTTAGTATCCATCTGAAGTGTATAAAAGATCAGTGAGTGTCATCTTTAACCCTAGATTTTAAGCTTGGTGCAGCAGAGGTCTGGACTTCAAGGCAAGCGCTTCAGGACTTGTACCAGAAGATGCTGGTGACTGATCTGGAGTATGCTTTGGACAAGAAAGTGGAGCAAGATCTGTAAGCCCCAGTTTACATTATATTGATTATGTTATGAAACTGATTAGTCTGCCTACTACTATCAATTATCTTGCTAGGTCTAGGGATCTTAGTCTTGCTTCCTAACAATTAGATAGTCCTCAATGATACAATTATATTTGTAAGATTGCAAGACAACTAGAAAGACGGTAGATATATTTAGTGAGTCAGCTTGCATTCAAGCACAATACAACTGTTGTATTGTTGGAATTAGATTGATTATCATCAGCTGTTTGATTAAACTAAAAGGTATTTAATTTCCTCTATTTTTCAGCTGGAACCATGCTTTTAAAAATCAAATAACAACACTACAGAGTCAAGCCAAGAACCGAGCCAACCCCAATAGAAGTGAGGTGCAGGCCAATCTGTCCCTATTTCTCGAAGCAGCTAGTGGATTCTACACACAAGTAAGTTGCAACTAAAAGGTAGCCTAACTAGGGCTGGCACAATTGCCATATAACTGCGTAACCGATGTTTGTGGATGAAGACAGTCATGAAAATAAAATGTCATAACCATAAAAACAAGTGTGTGTGTGTGTGTGTACACGTACACACAGTATATTCAGACCCCTTTACTTTTTCCACATTTTGTTACATTACAGCCTAATTGATGAAATTGTTTTCTCCCCTCATCAATCAACACACAACACCCCATAATGACAAAGCAATAAACAAACCCAAAAAATATATGTGTGTTTATATTAAAAAAGTGCTGCGGAGATGGTTGTCCTTCTGGAAGGTTCTCCCATCTCCACAGAGGAGCTCTGTCAGTGACCATCGGATTCTTGGTCACATCACTGACCAAGGCCCTTCTCCACCGATCGCTCAGTTTGGCCAGCTCTAGAAGAGTCTTGGTGGTTCCAAATGTATTTAATTTAAATACAGGCCACTGTGTTCTTGGGTACCTTCAATGCTGCAGAAATGTCACTTTGTCATTTTGGGGTATTGTGTGTAGATTGAGAATTTTTAAACATTTAATACAATTTAGAATAAGACTAACGTAACAAAATTTGGAGAATGTCAAAGGGTCTGAATACCTTCCGAATGCACTGGATAGTGTATGTTCATCAGAAATTAAAATGATGCTTGAAATTTATTTATTACGTTTTTTTGATTAGGGAACAATGTACAACAGAAGTTACAAGCTTGATGTATTCATTGCGTGCTATGAATATGGGATCAAATACTCACTCTTTTTACTACTTTAATACACACGTGAATTTGTCCCTTACGATGAGGGGACTATGTACAAAAAGTGCTGTAATTTCTAAATGATTCACCTGATATGGATGAAAATAACCCCAAATTAAAGCTGACAGTCTACTCTTTAGTCTACTGTTTAATTTAAAATCCAAAGTTCTGGAATACAGAGCCAAAACAACAAGAAACGTCACTGTCCCAATACTTTTGTAGCTTCCTGTCTAAACATGAAAACATTATATACAAAAGAACAACATTCATACATCAAACATTTAATAACAAAAGTCAGGACAGTTTCAACTGGGGTCAACACATTACACATAAAATTATATTTGAAGATCTACAATGTGAAAATGAGGCAGAACTCGGCTGCTCTTAATAATAGTTGATCCTGGCCTCTAACAGTTACTACAGGAGCTGTGTACCGTGTTCAACGTGGACTTGCCTTGCCGTGTGAAGTCATCTCAGCTTGGAATTATCAGCAATAAACAGACCAACACCAGCGCCATTGTAAAACCCCAACCCAGCTCTTGCTCTTATATCTGCCAGCATTGTCTCGTCCACCTCGGAGACATCGGTGAGTGTTGTCACATTATCGCTACAAAATAATTTAACTGTGCAGACCATTTTGTGGTCAAAGCAATGCTTTGAGGAGTTTTTCTTACACGCTACCCCCCCCCCCCCCCCCCCCCCCCCTTCCAGCACGATATCGCAACCAAACCAGCCAAGCGGAGTCCTATTACAGACACGCAGCTCAACTTGTCCCTTCAAATGGTAAGTACTTTATACAGAAGTTTTCCTGTACAGTATTTGTTTACTGACACACGCAACATTAATGTGCTTTTTTTTCTTTCACCTGACAAGGAAATCATTTCCGTATACGGAGTCTTCTGTTGATCTGTCAATGTCTCTCCTCCAACAGGTCAGCCTTACAATCAGCTGGCCATCCTGGCCTCCTCTAAAGGGGACCACCTCACAACGATATTCTACTACTGCAGGAGCATTGCCGTCAAGTTCCCTTTCCCTGCAGCCTCCACCAACCTGCAGAAAGCTCTCGCTAAAGCTGTTGAAAGGTATCATTGAGCATTTTTATTGTAGCCTCATTTCAATTGCTCTTTTGAAGATGTTTAGCTTTATTTATTTTCCCACCTTTATCAACCATCATTTGGGATGGGACTAATGAGCATTTTGATTTCCATCTTAACTGGTGTTGATATCACCCAGCTGGTTTACAGTGTATGGAGTTAAAGTTGTTCCATGTATACTTAATCCCTGTCTCGTCCTCAGCCGCGATGAGGTCAAAACAAAGTGGAGTGTGTCAGATTTCATCAAGGCCTTCATCAAGTTCCATGGTCACGTTTACCTGAGCAAGAGCCTGGAGAAGCTTAACAACCTGAGAGAAAAGCTGGAAGAACAGTTTCAGGTAATGTTTTAAAGTAAAGTTTAAATCCTTGCATACTTTGTGAAAGGGAACTAAGGATATATACCTTTCAAACCAAGAAGTGTTTCCACCAACTTCAGCATCCTGTCAACTTTTTGCCGACTTTTCTTTATAGATGAAAGGTATTACTGGCGACAAAGCCTCTATTTTATTTCTGCCTGATGACCTGGTCATGATTGCAGTAATGTTCTGCTTACGGTTTAGTATGAAATGTATCTGTAATGCTGAGGCAGCATTGGCACGCACACTATGCTCTTAAGGTCTTGGATGGTTGCTAGGCAGCGCCCGTTACTACTATCCTCCTGGCCGTTCTAAACTTTGCAAGGCATGTCCCTTCACCCATGTTTTCGCATAGCCCACTCATGCACTGTTTTCTTAATCTCAACAAGATGGATCCATATATAATTCCTGTTCCTGTTGTTGCTGCTGCTGCTGAGGACTATTTATGTCTGTAATAAAGCCCTTTTTGTTGGGGGGGAAAACTTAATCTGATTGGCTGTGCCTGGCTCCCCAGTGGGTGGGCCTATGCCCTCCCAGGCCCACCCATGGCTAAGCTCCTGCCCAGTCGTGAAATCAATAGATTAGGGCCTAATGAATTTATTTCAATTGACTGATTTCCTTATATAAACCCTGTTCAGCTAAATCTTTTAAATTGTTGCGTTTTTATATTTTAGTTCCGTATAATTTAACAAGTGGATTATTTTGCTCTTCAGTCGCTTAGTAGACTAGGCCTACTCCTGACCAAATGCCTGTGACTTAATCAATCAGTGTGATTTTGTTTCACTGAATCTGTCTGTATATTTGGTTAATTCTCTGGCTGGGCAAATATGTGGAGGTGGTAAAGCGCATCTATTTGTTTCCTCATCCATCACTGACCAGAAACATTTAGCATGCAATAATGTAGCCTAAATCAAGAGCAGGCCTATTATTTTGCTCTACCACGTATAGGCAACTGTCTAAAAGCCCACGGAGGCTGTGAAATATGAACATGATACTCGCATGCTTTTGGAAAATATAGATTGCTATTATTTTCTATCGGTATGATGATGAGTATACTCAATGTAAGACCCTGCTCCCTAACAAAGTGGAGTGAGGGTAGGAAAGAGATGAAACAGGGATCAGAAAAGCTTGGGCTCTGTTTATAAATTATTACCTTTTTTTATGACAGCGGTTCCACACGTTGCCGTGACTCAAGTAGTGTGGTTAAAAAATATTATTTGTATTTTGTGTTATATTTCATTTATATTCATAGCCTACTATAAAATCTGTGACTGTGATCAGGGTAGCCTAAGTGTGTCTTGTCTGTTTAATTAACTATTGATTTCCTCAGGCTGCACAGACTAATAACATAGTTAAAAGCAAAATATGGCATTTTATTATTTTGAATACATTTTATTAGGCTTATGTTTCTTAAGACCTGCCTAAAACAAATTAATAATTGATTTCTTTGATGGTGTTTATTCAATGGATTTATTAAAATAGACACAGGCTCATATCTACTCCAACTTGCCGTGCACTGGCGATTAGAAAAGCTTATCCCGGCAAGAATGTGGCAAAAAAAAGACTGAATTGGTTTTGAAACAAATATTAGCAGATCTTAAAAATCTACTTAAAAAAAAAATGTAATAGGCAACATACTGTGAAGTCTGTCTGTAAGCGTAGATAATAGTGGTCTTGGATATGTACCATTCTATGAAAGTCTTTGGGCCGGTTTCCCGGACACTGATTAAGCCTAGTCCTGGACTTAATTATTCTCATTGGAGAATATTCTTTGAAAGTACTTTTTAGTTCAGGACTAGGCTTAATCTGTATCCAGGAAACTGCCCGAAGATGTCTGAAGCTACCCCAATTCCATATGAAAATAGCGTAAACATCCTTGTTTTTTTGTAGCGGCTGATTCTGCAGAAAGCCTTCAGCTCCCAGCAGCTGGTCCACATAACAATTATCAACATGTTTGAGCTGCACCATCTGAGGGACTTCGGCAATGAAACAGACGACCAGAGCTTCAGCTCCGAGGAGCAAATCGGCTGGTTCCAACTTCTCGGTCTCTTCAGTATGTCCCCAACTCCAATTGTCTCTCAATATGCACAATACATCTTACCTTGTGAATGACATGGCTGTTCGTGGTTATGCAACTGCTGTTTTTAGATTTGGAGTTTTACTTGCTTTTTAAAAAATAATCTGGAAGTACTTATCGATGTTACCAAATCAGTTATCTTAGATTGAACTGTGTTAACTGCAGGGTGCTTTCTCACGGCCCCACTATCAGATGATCTGTTTCTCTTTCCTCGACCTCACTCTCTATGGAATTGGAATGATTCAAGGAGCCAGGTTGTTGTTGGTGTTTTAAGGCCCTCTTCCTTTCCCACAGTGTCATTTCTTGGTGTCATGTGTAGCCGAGCACTGCTGAACAAGAACCGAGGAGAGGAGATCATGGGAGAATGTCCATTGCCAGCCATCAAGGTGTCCCTGGACTGGCTCAAACTACGACCTACCGTTTTTCAGGACGGTGCCGTGGACAGACGACAGTAGTATGTGTATCTTTTCTCTTTCAATGTCACTGTTTTCCCTCTAGGTGTTTAGATACATTCTGCCTGTCTGGTGTTGTAGCGTGTTTATTTGTTTTGGACTTTTTTCTTTTAGATCTTAGTAATAGCAGTAATACTTTTGAATGTGGTTTTGTATTGTCTACATTTAGTTAAACAAGATTTTGCTCTTATTTCACCTTAGTGTTTGGCCTTGGCTGGTGTCCATTCTGAACAGTTTCCAACCAAAGGAAGAGGATGTTTCCTGTGCATCAAGTAATGGCCATTCGATATCTCTGCTTTTGATATACAAATTTGTTTAACTTTTTGTTGATTGTCTCTAAATAATGTCCCTTACCTCTCTCTTCCAGTGACTCCACTTCCAGAGGAGTTTGAACTGCAGGGGTTTTTGGCTCTCAGGCCAGCGCTACGGTACATACAGTACATCCCCTTTTGGCTCAGCCTCTCTTCCATATAGAATGTGTCGTTGTGTGCATACCATGTTTTAGTGTATTAACCATGGTCTGCCACCCATTTTGGTGTACTCCTTTTCCAGGACCCTTGACTTCACTAAAGGCCACCAGGGTGTTGCTGTGGACAAGGAGGGTCTGCCAGTCCGTGCCCGTCATCAGAGGCTCATCAGCCTGGGGAAATGGGTGGCAGACAACCAGCCAGGGTGTGTCTTCCTCTCTACCCATTACTGTTTTGAACTACCACATCCATAACAACAATATAAAAGCAGTTTCCATCTTTGAATAATTGCTTACTTTTAAAAGATGCAACAGTATTTCACACGGCCTGTGTATTTTGGAGGGGTTGGAATAAAGCAGAAGACAAGTTTGCTTTGGACTCCCATGTACATTGGATAATAAAATAATCTTGTGTGTACTATGTTTCAGGCTGATTCAGTACAAAGTCAGCGACGGCCTGCTGTTGTTCATCACCGACATCGAGGAATTGGCCATCGAGGAGCCCCAGGAGAAGGATGCCCCTGTGCTCCAGGAGTCCTCCAACAGTGAGCAGACCCCCAACGAGGGCAACATGGGCCTGAAGTCAGTCCTGTCCATGGGCAAGACCCAGAACAGCGTGTTGGAGATCGGCGAGAGGCCCGTGGTGACCTTCAAGGAGAACATCAAGCCCCGGGAGCAGAGCAGAGAGCCCAGCCGCAATCACCACCAGAAGGAGGCAGGGAAGGAACGGAGGGACTTCGGCAAAGGCAACGGGGTGCCGGGAAAAGGAGAGCAGAAGAGGGATGGCAAGAGGAAGAGTGAGGTGAAGAAGAACAGCCATGAGAAAGCTGCAGACGCAGGGAAACAGGTCAAACAAATAAACTGTTTTTCTTTAAGTTGGGATATATCCTGTGATTGTATGTATGCATCCCACATAGCACCCTACCCCCTATGGAATGCATTACTTTTGACCAGGGCCCACTGAGTGCCCTTTGGGATTCAGACATGTTTATTGTGGTTGAAGGCTTAAGTACTTTACTGACTGAGTTTGTGTGTCTTCATGCAGGTGAAAGCCCAGTCGGATATGAGGAAGACGCCAGTGTCTGAGGCCAGGAAGACTCCAGTCACTCAGACCCAGACTACCTGCTCCTCCCAGTTCATCCCCATCCACCACCCGGGAGCCTTCCCTCCACTGCCCAGCCGACAAGGTACTAGCACAACCTTTCATAGTGCCTAGATTGAAAAGTTTTACACTTAAAAGATTTTTAGATCTAAGAGTAGTGAATAACCTTCTCTGTTTTATGTTGAAACTGTTTGCAGTTCAATTGTATTCTGCCATGTGAATAAATTAAATTAACTTGATCTTTCCAGGTTTCCCCCCTCCGGCCTATGTGATCCCTCCTCCTGTGGCGTTCTCCATGAATCCGGGCTTTACCTTCTCTACGGGCATGTCTGTCCCCGGGCCGTTCCTGCAGTCGGCCTCCCACCCTCAGCAGCCCGG
The DNA here is from genome assembly GCF_045791955.1 of Oncorhynchus clarkii lewisi. NCBI lineage: Eukaryota > Metazoa > Chordata > Actinopteri > Salmoniformes > Salmonidae > Oncorhynchus > Oncorhynchus clarkii. Next base: position 20,076,445 of record NC_092166.1, on the reverse strand, counting down.
TGCCCAGCAGGTAAAGGGAGACATGCTCAACTCTAAGGGCCAGAATAGCGGACACAGATTAAGCCTAATCCTGGATTTAAAATGACTTTTAATGCAGAATCTCCATTGAAAATGACTTTTAGTCCAGGGCTATGTTTAATTTGGAAAACCACCCCCTGATCCTCTTGTGCAAACATATACAAATGTGCTTAGAACCAAACAACGATACCATAAAGAAGTATTTTTCATGGCATCCAGCAGGTGCAGGTTCAGACTGGGAAGCCGTCGCACATTCCATACAGCCAGCAGAGGCCGTCAGTGCCAGGGGCGATGAACCAAGGGGCCCCCCAGGGCCAGCCCCAGCAACAGCCTTCTCAGACCATGCAGCAGGTGCAGCTCCAGGTCCAGGCTCTTGTCCAACAGCAGCAGTCACCCACCAAGCCTGTGCAGCCAGTACAGCTGGGCAAAAGCCCACCTCACCATCCAGGGATGCAGCAGGTAAATTATAGATCACAATGGTTCTGGTCTGGTAAGATACTAATAGATAACATCAGTCCAGTCTGTTGAAAGCCAGAATGGTTATTTACAGGATAGAGCATTGGACTTGTAGCCGAAAGGTTGCAAGATCGAATCCCTGACCTGACAAGGTAAAGGTCTGTTGTTCTGCCCCTGAACAGGCAGTTAACCCACTGTTCCTAGGCCGTCATTGAAAATAAGAATGTGTTCTAAACTGACTTGCCTAGTTAAATAAAGATTTTTTTAAAATAAAATAATAAAAAAAAGTTTTCTGCCGGAATTAATGAGCTTGTCTGTTAGAGGCAGTTTTACTGTTTTGCGCTGCAACTTGAAATGTATGACGGGCGTCATGTTTTTCCTGCATAGATGGACTGTTTTAGTGTGTTGTGCTGCAGGGATTTTTTTTTGACAAGTGTCCTGTTTTCCTCCTGACCAACAGTACATGCAGGTAGATCAGGCTGGACAGATGTGGGGCCAGCAGCACCAGACCCAGCCCACCATGCAGAAGATGCAGGCCATGCAGATGCCTGTCAAGCAGCCCTACTACATGGGAAGCCCCCAGGACCCCCTCAAGCTCTTTGAGCAACAGCAGTACGCCATGCAGACGGTGCCCCAGCCGAACAGCATGGACAAGAAGATGAAGTACCCGGATGTTAAAATGCAGGATTTTTACTGGGACCCTTCCTACCGTATGGGGGATAACAGACCGATGGTGGGGGAGAGGATGGGCAAGCGGCTGCCCCCCGGGGCCTTCCACCCAGACCAGGACAACACACCCAGAGGGCCTCCTTTTGAGGTGAGTCTTGGTGTACTCCTCAACCACCTAGACCTAAGTTGCATCCCAAATGGCACTATATTCCTTATTTAGTGCCCTACTTTTGACCAGGTTCCATTTGGGACTAAACACTGCAAATTAGGGAATGGAGAGTTTAAGGAGAAGGAAGGGTTGTGGAATAGGTTTGGTCTTATGCTCTTTCTTTTCTATAACCAGTTCCAGCCAACCTTTGTTGTGAGTAAAGTATATGGCGGATAAAAGTCATGACAGTCCTGATGGAAACAGAATATTTGCCTGTAAACTCAAAACAAAATACGCTAGACGAGGTGGGATTTTTTTGTTAAAATTAATTATGTGCGATATGATGATGATTATTAAATCAATATTTTAAGTAAACTTGGAGTCATGCGAGGACGTGGTCCTCCCACTACTTCGGGAAAGTATGCAGTTTATTAGACTACAGATGAAATAAGTTGTGAAAGTACAAGGTGATGAGCTTCATGCTTCATTCCAATAAATATCGAGGGTCTTATTCTGGTGACATGATCATCGCTGCTTGCTTGGCTGTCATTTGACAAATAAAAATGATCTTGCTCTTTTCTCCACAATAATCTCATGTTGGTTAAAGGCCTATCCCCACTGTATCTGCGAGCTGTTGGCTAGAGCGCACTTGCCAATACCAGAGTGGACACACTTGCTATCTAACGCAACATTTTTTGTGCGAAAATCATCAGAGTTGAAAATACAACGGACACCCGATTAACTTGTTTTTTTAAATTTCATACATGGGAATTTAACCGTAGAAGGTATTTTTATGTGCTCTATGTCATCACACACAACCTTTTATCCTCAACAAGTCTATTTGATGGAAACGCATCTCTGGTGGTAAAATGCGCGTGTGTTTTTAATGCGGATTTTAGAATATTCACATAAATCATCTGTCGCCAATTGGATGGAACCCTAGTTTATGTTTATTTATTTGTAAAAAATATTTACAATTCTTTAGTGTGTTTTACGATTTGGTGTATGGATGGTGTTACTGTTGTAACAAAGTGCTGAGAGGATGCGTATTGGGCTATATGATGCCTATGCTATTAGCCTACTCAACACTAAATGTTGGATTTGAGTCCATTGGGTCTCGCTGGACTCATTTATTGGCCTGGTGTATGCTTCGGAAATCCTGTCCTGGACCCACAGGAAATATGTCCAGCGTGTAGGTTTTAAAGATCTGTTACTGGACTGACCATACTTGTTGGTTGTTTGTGCAACCGATTGGGAGCTACAGTTGAAGTCGGAAGTTTACATACACCTTAGCCAAATACATTTAAACTCAGTTTTTCACAATTCCTGACATTTAATCCTAGTAAAAATTCCCTGTCTTAGGTCAGTTGGATCACCACTTTTATTTTAAGAATGTGAAATGTCAGAATAATAGAAAAATTATTTATTTTAGCTTTCATTTCTTTCATCACATTCCCAGTTGGTCAGAAGTTTACATACACTCAATTAGTATTTGGTAACATTTCCTTTAAATTGTTTAACTTGGGTCAAGCGTTTCAGGTAGCCTTCCACAATCTTCCCACAATAAGTTGGGTGAATTTTGGCCCATTCCTCCTGACAGAGCTGGTGGAACTGGAGTCATGTTTGTAGGCCTCCTTGCTCGCACATGCTTTTTCAGTTCTGGCCACAAATTTTCTATAGGTTTGAGGTCAGGGCTTTGTGATGGCCATTCCAATACCTTGGCTTTGTTGTCCTTAAGCCATTTTTCCACAACTTTGGATGTATGCTTGGGGTCATTGTCCATTTGGAAGACCCATTTGCGACCAAGCTTTAACTTCCTGACCGATGTCTTGAGATGTTGCTTTTAATATATCCACATAATTGTCCTTCCTCACGATGCCATCTATTTTGTGAAGTGCACCAGTCCCTCCTGCAGCAAAGCACCCCCACAACATTATGCTGCCTCTCCCGTGCTTCACGGTTGGGATGGTGTTCTTCGGCTTGCAAGCCTCCCCCTTTTTACTTCAAACATAACGATGGTCATTATGGCCAAACAGTTCTATTTTTGTTTCATCAGACCAGAGGACATTTCTCCGAAAAGTACAATCTTTGTCCTCATGTGCAGTTGCAAACCGTAGTCTGGCCTTTTTTATGGCAGTTTTGGAGCAGTGGCTTCTTCCTTGCTGAGCGGACTTTCAGGTTATGTCGATATAGGACGTGTTTTACTGTGGATATAGATACTTTTTTCCTCCAGCATCTTCCTCCAGCATCTTCACAAGGTCCTTTGCTGTTGTTCTGGGATTGATCTGCACTTTTTGCACCAACGTACGTTAATCTCTAGGAGACAGAACGCTTCTCCTTCCTGAGCGGTTCGACGGCTGCGTGGTCCCATAGTGTTTATACTTGCGTATTATTGTTTGTACAGATGAACGTGGTACCTTCAGGCGTTTGGAAATTGCTCCAACGGATGAACCAGACGTGTGGAGGTCTACAATTTCTAGGTCTTGGCTGATTTATTTTGATTTTCCCATGATGTCAAGCACAGAGGCACTGAGTTTGAAGGTAGGCCTTGAAATACATCAAGGGACACAGGTACACCTCCACAGGACATCATTTTCTGGAATTTTCCAAGCTGTTTAAAGGCACAATCAACTTAGTGTATGTAAACTTCTGACCCACTGGAAATGTGATACAGGGAAATAATCTGTCTAAACAATTGTTGGAAAAATTACTTGTCATGCACAAAGTAGATGTCCTAACCGACTTTCCAAAACTAGTTTGTTAACAAGAAATGTGTGGAGTGGTTGAAAAATGAGTTTTAATGACTCCAACCTAAGTGTATGTAACCTCCGATTTCAACTGTATGTTGTTCTTATGTAGTGTTACATAATGCTTGCAGGTTCCTCCCACTTCTGTTTTGGCCTCATTTTCATTTTTTTCTAAGGTGTTCGACTTGACTAGGAAGGAATTTGAAAGTTGTAATACTATCTGGTTGTATGATTAATCTCCAGCATCTTACATTGGTGTCAAATTGTTATACTTGAACAACTCCAACTGCAATGTATGGGTTTATATAATACCTTTGGTAAATTAGACTCATAAACCCAGTGTATATTTGGAAAACTAGGCCTGTCTTTTTTTCTACCTTTTTACTGGCTTCTCCACATCTTTGGGTAACTTATCCCTTTGCCAACCTATTTCTTACTGGCTTACCTTTTCTGTTTCTTTTTTCCTTCCATTCTTTTTTGCTTCATTCTCTCACTAGGACAAGAGCTCCCCTCTTCTGCCTCCAGACCTGTTAAAAAGTATATCAGATTTTGAGGAGGAGGAAGAGCTGGCCTTTACTAAGCCTCATGGTTTCTACCAGGCCTTGGCTGGCCCTCTTAGTACTGCTCCAGGACGAAATATATTTGTACGTAGTTAATTTCTCTTAATGTAATCCCCCTGGCTTAACCAGCATGTTAAACATCAGGACACGTATTCATAAAGCCTGCTGATCTAGGATCAGTTTTAGAACACAATGAGTAAGATTACATGTACGGGGGGGGGGGACCTGATTCAGGGTCAGTACTCATGAGGCGCTTTATGAATACAGGCCCAGATTCACCTTTACAACTAGTTTTAAGCAGCATTGTCTGGGATGTGAGTAGAATACTTAAGTGGGAGGGATATGGCTCATTTAAATACTGTAAGGCTTATATGTTAAATAAGAGTTCAGAATCTGTACGTGTGTTTTTCCAGGCTAGTGTTTATATGATTGTGTGGTTTTGTTCCTTATTCTATGTTAACAGAAATACACCCAGTACTTCTGAGCAGTCACTGTGCATTTTTGGAGGATTAGGCTAAATGTTGTCTATGCAGAATTCCTGTAAAATGTTGTAGGCATGCCTACATTATCCAAAATGAGAGAAACAGACATTTTGTACTTGATCAGGTTGAACAAACTGTAACTGGGATTACATGTTGTGTAAATTTCAACCCTATCAGTATTAATAGCAAACATACAAACACCTGCAGCGTCGACTTGGGAGACTGTGCTGATGGAATAAATTACATTCATCAGAAGCTATTAGTTAACACATCTGATACTGTAACTGTTTTCCCCAACTCTCTCCTATAGTTGCCAAGTCAGTCAAGAATGGAAAGTGGCTCTGAGGTGATGGGCCAGTCATCTTCTCTCATGCCCTTATCTGGGTTCCCAATTCAGGTCCGTATGTATGCATGGGAAAAGCTCCGTCCTGCCCCTATACTTGTTTTGACTGCTGTTTGTTGAAAATGAAAATGTCTGCAGCATCTCACATGCAGTGGTTTAAGGTCACTCTGAGCCAGATTTGTAGATGAAGTCTCACTGAGCTTCTTTTTAAGTATGTTTGCTCTGAAATACCAGTTGAGTTTTAAATGCCATGTTTAATGTTAACTAAAGGGGTATGTATGACTGGCATTTGATCGTATGACAAAGGCCTAATTTGTGTATTTTTGTTCTTGTTTTAGGAGAGTTCCTATCAAAACAACAGCATTTTCAGCCAGGCCTATGGGAAGAACATGGCTCCCAACCCCAAGCCCGACACTCCCATGCTTCACCAGGAACCTTCTCTCTACTCCCTGTTTGAAGGAACTCCATGGTCCCCATCCCTTCCTGCCAGCTCAGGTACCTGCTGCCGCTCCCCCCCCCCCCCCCCCCCCCCCCCTCACACCAAGCTGTCCATAACATCACAACAGCACCCCTGTTAGTGTTAATTAACACGCTTGGGCCAGTCAAAATTGATAAACTGTTTTAATGGCTTTTTCCCCTAGAAAAGTGAGGCGAGGGGAAAATAAAACATTAAGTGGATAAGGAATAACAGTACTTTACCACATTGTCCTGGGCAGTTTGTACAGGCTCTGGGCAGAATGTGAGCTTCAATAGCTATATTATTCCATGTGAAAACTTACACTGTTTTTCTTAAAAATAATGCAGATGTTAGTGCTATAATCATGAGAAATGAAATACAATGAGAGCTATAACTTTTCTTTATTCCTGATAGAAAATTAAAATAACTCAAAATCAAGAACATCTTCACAAGACACCATAGCTAATGTTGGCTGTGTGCAGTAGATCACCTACTGGGTGTCAACAAACCATGGCGATTCAACATGTAGACTCATCTGGAAATAAAAAATTACCTCCAATGTTCTGTGGTCAGAGGCAATAGCACAATCACCTGCTGCTTTTTACTGTTCAACAGCATGGTCTGCTTTGTGCTTTATTTCATGTTTATTCTGGTCTCTAGCATGTTCATTTATTTTTATTTATTTATTGGAGCTCTCTTAATGAACTGCTTTCCTTCTTGCTTACACACTTGGCTCATTGGCCTGACATGTTGGAATTCTTGTTTGAGCCTCACAACCTCTTTCCCCCTCAAGAACATCTAGACATCCACAATGGACACACATCTGGGAATGACACTGATTGTTGAATAATACTGCGTCTCCACTTGCATTGCACAGGTTAGCCCCTTGAAAGCAACTATCTGCTCATGATATGGATTGTCTTCTTTGAAAATCTTTGAACCACTTGTAAAAAATGTCTCATCCCGAATGCGTTGGATTGCTTTCTGTTCTTTAGACAGCCATACAAGCACCTTGGGTTCTCACATTCAACACAGTTGATGGTTGCTCTCACCTTTGCACTGACCATGGCAGCACTCCTCTTTACATTTTCTATATTTGGTGTCAGAGAAGGAATATCCTTGTCAGTGGTGTCCAGGCTGTACAGATCGTCACATGGCTGGTGCTCACGTTTGTCCACTGTCAATGTTGGATCAGGCACAAACCTTCAGTTCTTAAATTGTTCTTCTGGCAAATGTGGAGGACATCTTGAAATGACTGTCCTGGAATTGCTTGTTGTACTGTTCCTTGTCTAGGCCTTTTCTGCTGAGGTCATGCATCATGTCAACTTCTGTATCAATGATGTTGAATTTTGGCAATTTCTTCCTGTGTTGTGGGCTGATGTACTTCTACGTGTGTTCCTCTCCAGGCGCTCAAACCGACCAATCACAAGAGCTGCAACAGGATGCACACGCTTTTCAAAAGCCTCTCTCAGGTCTGGTTGTTTGGTGGCTCTTTCACTTAGACTTGTCATTGTGCTACTCTTCTTCACGTGCTTCTCATTTGATTCTTCCATCTTCTCCCTGGGGTTAGGGTAGCCAGGGCTGTTCCCTGAAGCCCCAAGTTTAGAAGGGAATTAACTCTCTCGGCAGGCTTGTCCCAGCTGTTTACCTGGTGCTGTTCTACAGGCGATAAGCATGTCAAGATCCAGTTAAACAAACAGGAGTGTGTGGTTCTGTGGTCTGACCCACCATCAGATTGAGTGATCAAGATGGACTTGTTGGGAGAGACATCTGCACTGTAGTTTTCTCCTCTGAGGATGCTGAGATTTTGAACTGTGTGTCGAAAGGGGGCTGGTTGACTGGAAAACCTTGTCATTGACATGAACTAGATGGAGATGCTGGAATGTCTGGGATCAACATGACAAATAGTACAAGTCCACTCGTGGTAATCATGGTCTGCAGCTGCTAGAACTGTCCCACTAACAGGAGCAGTGCTTGGATGTCTGCCTGTTACAGGTCCCTATAGGCTGGCCAGGTTCTCCGACAGGGATGGTTGCCTTATCATCCACACAACATTTCACAGTCCTTCTGCCACATGCAGGCAAACTGCTTAATGTAGTTCCACTGTACTGCAACACACTTTTTCTTGATATCCCTTATCACCCGAGACTGGGCCATGAACTTGAGGTCAAACCTTCCTGTGTACTGGAGAGCAGACACGGACCATGGATTCTTGGGTGTGAACTACAGTCTTTGCCACTGAATTGAGGGGATTTTAGTTTCTGGTGGAAGACGCTTTTCCGCTGTCACACAAGTCTTCAACTGAGATTGCAAAAGGTAAGTACAAGTACTCAACATGTCTGCGATCGCTGACCTGAGCTGTGTATTTGTTAAAATACTTTGGTACTTCTTCCCAAAAGGATTGTGGTTTGCCATTCAGCTTCTTTAAATCCATTATCAGGTCTGGGTCATCACCATCAAGGAGGAACAAGGATACTCTCTCATTAAGTAGGCCCTGTTAACCATTGTTTGCTTATCTCTTGTCTGTCAAACTGATACATTTCTCTCAGGAAGTAGCAGTTAACTTTTGCAGCATGTGCGTATTTGTTCAGGAATGCTTTTTGCATTGCTCTGGTGTGGTATGTTGGTATTTATTTTCTCAGGGTGGAGATGACTGAATCTTGCCTGGTCTGATGAACACAATTGTTGTGCGAGGATACCTTCCATATGAATGTCAGAGTGCCTAGGTAGTTACAACAGGCATACTTAAAAAGTAAAGTCAATGGAAGTTGTCAGTCCATTTCCTTCACTCATGAAGATAGATTACAGAGAGAAGTCCAGTGGGGTGGTTTTGGGGCACTTTCTCCAAAGCTTGCAATAGAGTTGTACTGGGGGCTGACCCATCTGCATGATGCTCTCTGTGTAGCATAAAACATCAGACTCTGGTGTACGTAGGGGTGTGGACTGTTGGTGACTTCTGGTCATTGCTTGATTCACCTTCTCCAAGTGGGATCCATAAGCTGTTATGGACACTTTAAAAAAAATATATATATATATATAAATAAAAAATATTTCACCTTTATTTAACTAGGTAGGCTAGTTGAGAACAAGTTCTCATTTACAACTGCGACCTGGCCAAGATAAAGCAAAGCAGTGCGACAGAAACAACAACTCAGTTACATATGGAATAAACAAGCGTACAGTCTAACACAATAGAAAAAAAGAAAGTCTATATACAGTGTGTGCAAATGTCACGAGGAGGAAAGGCAAGAAATGGGCCATAGTAGCAAAATAATTACAATTTAGTAGATTAACATTGGAGTGATAGATGAGCAGATGATGGTGTGTAAAATAGTGATAATTCTATTTTGTAGATGACATCGCCGAAGTCGAGGATCGGTAGAATAATCAGTTTTACGAGGGTAAGTTTGGCGGCGTGAGTGAAGGAGGCTTTGTTGCGGAATAGAACGCCGATTTGATATTGGATTGGAGATGTTTTGATATGATTCTGGAAGGAGAGTTTACAGTCTAGCCAGGCACCTAGGTATTTGGGGCGGCAGGGTAGCCTAGTGGTTAGAGCGTTAGACTAGTAACCGAAAGGTTGCAAGTTCAAACCCCCGAGCTGACAAGCGGGCGGACGTGGGCAGCGAACGGTTGAAGAGCATGCATTTGGTTTTGCTAGCGTTTTAAGAGCAGTTGGAGGCCACGGAAGGAGTGTTGTATGGCATTGAAGCTCATTTGGAGGTTAGTTAAATGTCCAAAGAAGGGCCAGATGTATACAGAATGGTGTCATCTGCGTAGAGGTGGATCAAAGAATCACCCGCAGCAAGAACTACATCATTGATATATACAGAGAAAAGAGTCGTCCCGAGAATTGAACCCTGTGGTACCCCCATAGAGACAGCCAGACGTCCGGACAATAGGCCTTCCGATTTGACACACTGAACTCTATCTGAGTTCAGTAGTTGCTTCAGTAGAAGTAGTTGGTGAACCAAGCGAGGCAGTCGTTAGAGAAACCAAGGATATTGAGTCTGCCAATAAGAATGTTGTGATTGACAGATTCGAAAGCCTTGGCCAGGTCGGTGAAGACGGCTGCACAGTTCTGTCTTTTATCGATGGCGGTTATGATATCGTTTAGTACCTTGAGCGTGGCTGAGGTGCACTCTTGACCGGCTCGGAAACCGGATTGTACAGCGGAGAAGGTACGCTGAAATTCGAAATGGTCAGTGATCTGTTTATTAACTTGGCTTTCGAAGACTTGGCAGGATAGATAGGCCTGGCAGGATAGATCTAGGTCTATAGCAGTTTGGGTCTAGAGTGTAACCCCCTTTGAAGAGGGGGATAACCGCGGCAGCTTTCCAATCTTTAGGGATCTTGGACAATACAAAAGAGGTTGAACAGGCTGGTAATAGGGGTTGCAACTATGGCAGCGGATTGATTTAGAAGAGAGGGTCCAGATTGTTTAGCCCAGCTGATTTGTGCGTGTCCAGGTTTTGCAGCTCTTTCAGAACATCTGCTATCTGGATTTGGGTCAAGGAGAAGCTGGGGAGGCTCGGGTGAGTAGCTGCGGAGTGGGGGTGGAGCTGTTGGCCGGGGTTGGAGTAGCCAAGAGGAAGGCATGTCCAGCCGTAGAGAGATGCTTATTGAAATTTTAGAATTTCATGGATTTATCGGTGGTGACCGTGTTACCTAGCCTCAGTGCAGTGGGCACCTTGGAGGAGGTGCTCTTGTTCTCCATGGACTTTACAGTGTCCCAAAACTGCTTGAAAAAGCTAGCCTTTGCTTTCCTGACTGACTGCGTGTAGGACATCTGGGTTGGCAGAGTGTGCTAAAGCAGTGAGTAAAACAAACTTAGGGAGGAGGCTTCTGATGTTGACATGCATGAATCCAAGGCTTTTTCGATCACAGAAGTCAACAAATGAGGATGCCCGGGGATTCACAGGGCCTGGGTTTACCTCCACATCACCCGAGGAACAGAGGAGGAGTAGGATGAGGGTACGGCTAAAGGTTATCAAAACTGGTTGTCTAGAGCGTAGGGCACAATGAATCAAAGGAGCAGATTTCTGGGCGTGGTAGAATAGATTCAGGGCATAATGTGCAGACGGGAATGGTGGGGTGCGGGTACAGCGGAGGTAGGCCAAGTGATAAGAGAGGTTGCATCTCTGGACATGCTGGTTATACTGAGTGAGGTCACCGTATGTGTGGGAGGTGGGATAAAGGAGGTCTCAGAGGTATGATGAGTGGAACTAGGGGTTCCATTGTAACTAAAACAATGATAACTAACCTAAACAACAGGTTACAAGGCATATTGACATTTGAGAGAGACATAAAGCGAGGCATAAAGCAATCACAGGTGTTGATTGGGAGAGCTAGCTAAGACAACGGGTAAGACAACAACCGCTAATCGGTTAAGACAACAACAACCGGTAAAATGGCAATGAATGGGCAGAGAGGGTCGGTTATCTACACATAGGGCCTGAGTCCGGGGCTGGGGCCGACAGATGAAAATAATGGAGTAGCGTGATTTAAACTCTCTGGGATCGTTAGGGACGCTAGCGTCCCACCTCGCCAACAGCCAGTGAAATTGCAGGGCGCCAAATTCAAAACAACAAATCTCATAATTAAAATTCCTCAACCATGCAAGTATTTTACACCATTTTAAAGAAACACTTCTCGTTAATCCAACCACCGTGTCCGATTTCAAAAAGGCTTTTCCATGAAAGCAGAACATATCATTATGTTAGGTCAGCAACTTGTCACAGAAAGCATTCAGCCATTTTCCAACCAAAGAGAGGTGTCACAAAAAGCAGAAATATAGATAAAATGAATCACTAACCTTTGACGATCTTCATCAGATGACACTCCCAGGAATCAATGTTACACAATACATATATGTTTTGTTCGATCAAGTTCATTTTTATATCCAAAAACCTCAGTTTACATTAGCACCATGTTCAGAAATGCCTCCAAAACATCCGGAGAAATTGCAGAGAGCCACATCAAACAACAGAAATACTCATCATAAACTTTGATGAAAGATACATGTTTTACATAAAATTTAAGATTAACTTGTGCAGCCGCTGTGTCAGATTTCAAAAAAGCTTTACGGCAAAAGCACAATATTCAATAATCTGAGAACAGGTTCAGCCACAAAAGCAATACAGTTACCCACCAAATTGTGGAATCAACAGAAGTCATAAATAGCATTATAAATCTTCACTTACCTTTGCTGATATTCTTCGGAATGCACTCACAGGACTCCCGCTTCCACAAGAAATTTTAGTTTTGTTTGATTACGTCCATATTTATGTCCAAATACCTCCGTTTTGTTTGCGCGTTTAGTTCACTATTCCAAAGGCACAATGCTCGAGCGCAAAATCCAGACAAAAAGTCAAGAGTTCCATTACAGTTTGTAGAAACATGTCAAACGATGTTTACAATCAAGCCTTAGGGTCTTTTTATAATAAATCTTCAATAATATTCCAACCGGACAATAGCATTACAGAGGAAAAAGAAGGAACGGCGCGCCCGCTTGACCGCGCAGCAAACAACTGATTGGTCTCAGCCTAGTCCACTTGTTGAAACAGCTCTTATTCGACACCCTTCCACAATTGAAGCCTGAAACAACTTTCTAAAGACTGTTGACATCTGCTGGAAGCATTGGGAAGTGCAATCTGGCCCCATAGACACAGCATATTGGATTGGCAATCACTTAAGTGAAACTACAAACACCAGTTTTCCCACTTCCTGGTTGGATTTGTCTCAGGTTTTCGCCTGCCATATGAGTTATGTTATACTCACAGACATCATTAAAACAGTTTTAGAAACTTCAGTGTTTTCTATCCAATACTACTAATATGCATATATTAGCATCTGGGACAGAGTAGCAGGCAATTTACTCTGGGAACCTTATTCATCCAAGCTACTCAATACTGCCCCCCAGCCATAGGAAGTTAATGTGATGTATAGAGTAGACTATTAAAAACCAACATCTAATTCATGACTTTATTGACAAATAATTATAATCATATTAAAATGTTGTATAATAATGAGTTCATTACCTGAATGCATCTCCTATAAGGCGTTAACAAAATGTTCATACAAATATGATTAGGCCTCTCTCTTAGACTCGGCCTTGTAGAAAGGGAGTTAATCAATTTAGGTTTGACAAATTTTATGTAGCACTGGAAATACATAAATCCAGCCATAAAGTATAGCCTATCGTCAAAATAAATTTTTTTGTTTATAACATGCCCAATTAGAAGCGTAAATCTATATAGAGCCAGTTTTACTAAATTCAAGCCCAGTAACTCACCGCATCTTGCTTCAATTGTCTCGTCTGGCTGCCACGAAAAGCCCCCGCCTTGGAGACAGTCAATCCATATCATTGTGGAGCTGCTGATCTGCACGAAGTGTGAGAGTGCCACTGGCGATGTACTTTGCTGGACATGCTAGCTGTTCTCGGTGGCGTATCATCACTTTGTTTCACTGTCCAATCCGAGGCTGTTTGGTCTCTTGCTCATCAACTAGGTAAAGCGTCAAGGGAGAGAGGACAGTGCATTATCAACAAAGCGCTGCATATATTGCCCGAAAAATAACATCTGATTTAAAAAAAATTATAATAATAATTAACGGGTGGTGGAGACAATTAAGGAGGGCCATCCGTTTAAAACAGTAATTAAACTTTCTCTGGCCTTAGCATCTGAGTCAATATTTCAATATAATCTTTATTGAATAACATTTTATAAAGGCAGAAATTCTGTTAGAAATTAAGACATATTTGCATGTAATTATAATTATATTTCTCCATTTCCATAACAGACCACTCTACACCAGCAAGCCAGTCCCCCCATTCTTCCAACCCAAGCAGTTTACCTTCTTCTCCACCCACGCACAACCATGGCTCCATCCCCTTCTCTAACTTCGGCCCCATAGGAACACCCGACAACCGAGACAGGAGGATGGTCGACCGCTGGAAGGTGGAAAAGACGCGTAAGTCAACCTCATGAATCTAAATATATAAATTGTATCCATATACCCCTTATACCCACTGATATATGTAATGAATGTCATGTTTGGTATATCAACTTAGCCTTTTCCAGACATTTTGTGTTATTCTTAAGTCATGGCGTTTTATATAATGAATCTCTGTTTTTGTCAAGTAGCTGTGAGTGGGTTTGGTCTGGACTACCTGCCCTCTGCGTCGTCGTCTTCAGACCACCGAACCCCTGAGAACAGCTGGCACCAGGGGAACACCCCCAGCAGCTCCTGGGCCGCCCAGGAGTTGCCAATGGAAGACTCCTCCACTGTGCTCCTGGACAGTCTGAAGGTACCACACGACACATACATTTCTTACCTTTAGGGTTGCAAAAGTCTGGTAACTTTCCACAAATTTCCAAGTTTTCAAGAAATCCCAGTTTGAGAATTCCTGGATTACAAGATTATTCCCTAATGATTCAAGGGATATTCCAACCAAGACTTCTGGATAACATCTGAATTAAGGGGAAGTTACTGGACTAAAGTCTCCTTTAGTCATTTAGAATTAAGCGACGTCACCTGTTATTGCCACTTATATCACCCCAACTTTATTTTAGGTCCTGTCTAGGGCTGTTGCGGTGACCGTATTACAGCCACACCGACAGTTATGAGTCATGACCGTAGTAAAATTCCATGTGACTGTTGAGTCATGTTAATCTTCCTTTAGGCAGTTTGGACATGCTCTGGTAGTACCCAATTTGCTAATGATCATCAGGTCCTAATGGCCTGGTATACAGGGCTCTATTGTTCCTCCATCAGGTCCTAATGGCCTGGTATACAGGGCTCTATTGTTCCTCCATCAGGTCCTAATGGCCGGGTACTCAATGTTCTATTGTTCCTCCATCAGGTCCTAATAGCCTGGTACTCAGAGCTTTATTGTTCCTCCATCAGGTTCTAATGGTCTGGTACTCAGGGCTCTATTGTCCCTCTAACCAATCTGACGTCAATGCAAATTAATTTGAATATATGGATGTATATATGTCAAACATTTGGATGCCAACTCAACTCAGTTTTTATTTTTACTCTCCTACGTTGTGGAATAATAGGGAAGACATCCAAACTATGAAATAACACATGGAATCACGTAGTAACCAAAAAAGTGTTAAACATATCAAAATATATTTGAGATTATTTAAAGTATGTCCTTTGAAACTATATAAACTAGTGACCCGCAGTGTTTGTCATTTATACCCTGATGAAGACAGCTTGTCTGTCAAAATGTTGGTTATTAGGCTATTCAATTATTGCATCTGAGCTCCTAGTGTGCGGCTCTCCTTTTCTTTTTCAAGATTCTTCAAAGTCGCCACCCTTTGCCTTGATGACAGCTTTGCACACTCTTGGCATTCTCACTACCAGCTTCACCTGGAATGCTTTTCCAACAGACTTGACGGTGTTCCCACATATGCTGAGCACTTGTTGGCTGCTTTTCCTTCACTCCACGGTCCAACTCATCCCAAACCATCTCAATTGGGTTGAGGTCGAGCGATTGTGGAGGCCAGGTCATCTGATGCAGCACTCCATCACTCTCCTTCTTGGTCAAATAGCCCTTACACAGTCTGGAGGTGTGTTTTGTGTCATTGTCCTGTTGAAAAACAAATGAGGATCTCACTAAGCGCAAACCAGATGGGATGGCGTATCGCTGCAGAATGCTGTGGTATCCATGCTGGTTACGTGTGCCTTGAAATTTAAATAAATCACTGACCGTGTCACCAGCAAAGCACCATCACACCACCTCCTCCATGCTTCACAGTGGGAATCACACATGCGGAGATCATCCGTTCACCTACTCTGCATCTTGCAAAAAAACAGCTTTTGGGGGGGTGTAATACAGAAGATAGCCCTATTTGGTAAAAGACCAAGTCTATATTATGGCAAAAAGACAGCCCATCGTTACTTTAAGACATGAAAGTCAGTCAATACGGAAAATTTCAAGAACTTTTAAAGTTTCTTCAAGTGCAGTCACAAACCACCAAGCGCTATAATGAAACTGGCTCTCATGAGGACTCCCACGGGAATGGAAGACCCAGAGTTACCTTTGCTGCAGAGGATAAGTTAATTAGTTACCAGCCTCAGAAATTGCAGCCCAAATAAATACTTCAGAGTTCAAGTAACACACATCTCTAAATCATCTGTTCAGAGGAGACTGTGTGAATCAGGCCTTTATTGAAGAATTGCTGCAGAGAAAACACTACTAAAGACCTCAATGAGAAGAAGAGAATTGCCTGGGCCAGGAAACACAAGTAATGGACATTAGACCGGTGGAAATCGGTCTGATGAGACCAAATTTGAGATTTTTGGTTCCAACCGCTCTGTCTTTGTGAGACACGTGTATTTCCCACCGTAAGGCATGGAGGAGGTGGTGTGGGGGTGCTTTGCTGTTGACACTGTGATTTATTTAGAATTCAAAGCAAACTTAACCAGCATGGCTACGACAGCATGCTGTACCAATATGCCATCCCATCTGGTTTGCGCTTAGTGGGACTATTATTTGTTTTTCAATAGGACAATGACCCATCATACCTCCAGGCGGTGTAAGGGCTATTTGACCAAGAAGGAGAGTGAGGGAGTGCCTGGCCTTCACAATCCCCCAACCTCAACCCAAATGAGATGGTTTGGGATGAGTCAGACTGCAGAGTAAAGGAAAAGCAGCCAACAAGTGCTCAGCATATGTGGGAACTACTTGAGGACTGTTGGAAAAGGATTCCAGGTGAAGCTGGTTGAGAGAGAACCAAGAGTGTGCAAAGCTGTCAAGGCAAAGGGAGGCTATTTGAAGAATCTCAAATATAAAATATATTTGGATGTTTAAAACTTTTTTTTGGTTACTGCATGATTTCATATGGGTAATTTCATAGTTGATGTCTTCACTATTATTCTAGAAAATGGTAAAAAGAAAAACCCTTGAATGAGTAGGTGTTCTAAACACAAAAGTATATCTTTGGTACATAATTGGTCTAGTCTAAATTCAACAAATTCAGAGTTAGCCAACAGTTATAGTGAGTTTGTATTTGATTGTGAATAGCCTAGTAATAGGGCATTTCTTATATTTTCATAATGAGTAGGATGACACATGATCTCTTAGCTACAGAATATCTCACCACCATGCATTTCCATCTCCTCCTCTCTTTCCTTCATTCCTTTCTTTAGATTGCAGAAGGGCTGTTTAATTAAATGTTTTTTTGTTTGTTGTGAAAACATGTTACTGTTGATTTTCCCAAATAAGATTTCATTTGGTTTCTTATATTTAAGCTCTGGGTAGCTGCAGTAACAGGGTTGGAGAACATATGGCATACAGAGTTTGGGTAGAACATCACCTCTTGCACAGTTTAATAAACGGAGTAGCCTACCCGACATGACTGAAAAATGTACCAGCTGGAAAGTGGCCTCCATTCGCTATTCGAGTGCATACAGATGACATGTTTTGCCCCTGTTCCTGCCCATTTAATAATGGGCCATTCTAAATCGAAACAATTTTTGGATATTTGTAAAGATTACTGAATTGAGGATAGTCTGATGGGTGAAAATATGATCACATGATGAGAGAACAGCGTGTGGCGCCTGAGGCAAGGAACAGATCGTAAGCTTTTAGTCTCATCATGTAGCCCATATGTCTTTTGATTTCTAAGGTTTGTATAATTCACAGCTAAAGTTGCCAAATAACACTAAATCTAGTGTATAGGACCCTTTTTCAAATGATGACGTTTACTCTCAACATAGCCACTTCATATGTGCACTCTCGCTCTGGAATGGGAAAAATATCCTTTGTTTTATTCAGCTAAGTTCAATTATAATCTTCTCACGATAAAATGTAATGTAATATAAAATAATGCCACAGGACTTATTAGCATATCTTGTCAGCAAAATGATCAAGCCTACAGCCTATGGCATGGAGCATATCCAGATAACATACAGTAGGCAAACTCATACTCTGTTCTTCTGAAATACAAATTCTTCATATCATAAACTTTGTTTAGACCTGCCTAAAATATATGGATTTATTGTGATGGTGTATATTCAATTCGATTTTTATAAGACTTTTTAAAATGTAGATGTTCCAAAGCCATGCATCAGCGACTTGTGTAGGTGGAGTCCTGGAGATGCTAAACGTGTTTGTTATTTAACTGTAAATTACCGTGAGACTGGCCATAACCGGCTTACAAAATTTAATGACTGCCACAGCCCATATTGTTAAATTCCTTTTCAATCTATCTCTGTGCTCCCCAGTCCATCTGGTCTAGCTCCATGATGCAGCCGGGGCCTTCGGCCCTGGAGCAGCTCCTCATGCAGCAGAAGCAGCAGAGGGGCCGGGGCACCATGAACCCTCCACACTGAAGGGCCTGCAGTCAGAAGCACTTGTGTGAAGAAGTAAGAAGTTAAAAAAAAAAACGAGCTCCAAATCGGAATTACCGGCATATGGAGGCTGGGGAAGGTGAAACGATGACCCAACAGGCTCAAAACACCCTTCTGCTGACGAGGAGGACTGGTGCAAGTCTACTCTCCCCTCTCGCTCTCTCTGTGCCTCCCATGGCAACGAGGGCGTGCAAGCACCTCCCACACCACCTCACTGAGCACGATTCTTACATTGAGGAAACTGAAAACCTCTGACAGCCAGTCACCATGCATACCTCCTGAATTCCTCTGGAGAGTGTGGGAATAAACAACCATCCTTCAGTCCATCTCACTTGGATTCTATGTATCTGGTCTCTGAAAACTATTCTTGAGCTGCTCTTGGTGTGGATTTACTATCAGTCTTTGATTTGCCTACTGGAGAAGAGAGGAGCCTAAAGGTGGTGCGGGGTGTTTTTGGGAAGGCAAGGTGGTCCTAAAACGGTAGATGTGGTGAAAAAAAGAAAGACGGATCTTTCTGAATTCTTGACAAAATTTTCTTTATCTCGGACAGAGAGCAAGGAGGAGGGGGAGTGTGGCTCGACGTAGCCGGGTTATGAATGAACGAATGAAGGCGTTAACAGCTATATTGCCACAGTCGTTGGTAAAAAGTGGGGGGAAAGTGTGCCTATCATACTGTGCACAGAACCGTTTGAAAATGAGATGCAGATTATGCTATAGATGCGATTTTCCAGTTTGCAGATTGTTCCTTTCTGTATAGGTTTTACAAGGAGGGAGGTGCATCTTCAGGTCAGTTGAGGATGACGGGAACGCTTCACAAACTCACCACAAAGTTCGCTCAAAAACAAAAGAATCAACAAACTGAGACGGTGATGAGAAAGTAGATGTAGGGATAGTATTATTAGCTCTAATAGAGATTTGCAATTATTAGAAATACTGTATTTTGTGATTTGTTCGTAGCAGTTTTAGCTTTATGAAATACTGGGTAACTATGTCCAATAGTTTACTGCTTATGGGGAAAGTAGATATTAATATGTTATCTTTACCCATCTTTCTTTGAGTAAACATGTAACTCTAGCTTATCTGCATAATTGTTTATTTCGTTCATGGTCTGCCTTTTAAAAGTTTTAAGCAGCTTTATTGGCTCTCTTTGTGCCTGGTCAGTGTTTTTTATTTTATTATTACTATCATGATTGGCACTGTCATGTAATGGAAACAAGCAAACGGGTCCAGCAAAGCTGCTGGTTCAGCAATATGGGGCACAAGCCAAGCGAGACACAGACCATCAGACAGACAGTTGGGCTGGGCTGTGGCTGGGGCACAGAGCAGGTGTAGTCCCTGACTCCCCTACTTGGCTTAGAACAGGAGAGAGAGACTGATTTATGCTAACCTCTTCACAACCACTACTATAATCACAACAGTTATCGAATTAACGCATATTAGGCCCTGGAGAGTTGCATGCTTGGTTTGCTTGTCTAAAGTCATAGCTCTGCTTTTTACATACCTCTGTGGTGTGTAACTAACTGAACTAATTGTTTGGTGTTAAGTTTCTGTCACTTGGGTTACGCCAGTGTGAATCTATCGGAAATGCCCAAGCCAGACAATGACTTTTTCCCCAAATAATGAAATCCATGAAGCACTGAGTGACAATCAGCAGACCAAGAGAGGCTCTCCAGGAACAGGGTTAGAGGCCAGTTGAGTCTAGGGGTCACTGTTGGATAGGGTTAGAAATATGACTATATACATTGGTACCCTCTATGGTTTAGGCAGCAAAAGGCATTTTGTATTTAAAGGGTATACAAAGACTTAATATCTTGTATGAGGGGAAAAACATGTTTTTATTTTCATGTAGAGAACATTTTATTAAACCCAACTTTAAATGATGTCTAATTTGTGTGATTGTGCTTTTCCTGTTACATTAAAATGATATTTAAAAAGAAAAGATAAATAGATTGGACTGAATGTTGGGATATATTCAGCCAGAAGCTATTAAAAAAAAAATGAATTCAGCACATAAATGCTAGAGGGGAACTGGGCTGTGAAGTTGGCCCTGTATCTGCTCATTGTAAAGGGGTTCTGATTTCAAATGTGTGTTTGGATCATGAATGGTATTTGTCAGTGTTGTTGAGCTTACCAGTTCTTGCTGTCTAGATGGGCGGAAGAGGGAGTGAGGGGTAACGCACTAGAATGTTAGAAGCGCTCTGCTCTGGGCATCCTGCCATTTACTGCATTCATGTGGAATCTCCTCTGCTGCATCCTTAATAAACTGACACAAAAGTGGCTTTGGTTTTACCACGTTAAGGTTTGTGGAAAAGAACCCTGCACTTTGAGCAGTTGTAACATTCCATACTTCTAATAGTCCTGTGGGACATTACAGGCAATGACAAATGACAGACTGCTATTAACAGTTCCCTGCACAGCTGACCAACCAACATCAAGCACTGTGTCCCAGTTTAAGTTCAATATCAAGGAGAGAATCACTGAAAGTTTGAAATTGCATGAGGATTTGGAATTCTAAATGCTTTCACGGGTTATGGGGAGTGAGGTTGGAGTCCTTTTACCTGTGGGCGGGGGGTCATTCAGAAATGGGCTTGTGTTCTAAGCTTTTTGTGTTTTCGTCTTTCTCTAGACATTCAGAAATGGTGGAATCGGCTATGCCTTTAAATAAAGTAAACCATGTTCTCCCTATCTTTTCACTGGACTGTCATTTTTCTGTGACTATCATGTACTGTATGTATGGTTTCTAAGAAGGTATCATCTTGTGCACCAAGTCTACTTTCCCCACAACTCACAATTCAGGACAAAAGTGTGTACAATAGATTTGTGTATACAATTTCCATTCATACAGTATTCTGATATTAGTATGGTTTAGAGAAAATGGCTAAATGGTAATAGACAATGAATAATTTTGACTCCGATGTTATGTAGCCTTATTGTCAAGGTGATCAAGAGGAACTGAGCAAGAATTTATTACTAGAAAATGTTTTTCACACGGGCTGTCACCCTCCCTCCCCACCACACACTCAGGAAATCCTAGGGGGCCATATGTTAAGTTTCAACTTAAACTTTTTCTTTCTCAAAATCCATTGACCTAGTTGCACGTGGTCACAGCCTGCCACACTTAGCCCTATACTAACCTCACCAGCTGGCAGTGATTCTTTCTCGTAACATTCTGCATCAGCCAATTACGAATGTTGATGTTGGAAATGATCAAACATTGGCCTTTTCTCAATTTGATTTGCTCAACTCCTGCATTCTCCCCTCTCCGTTCTTTTCTCACCATCTTTTGAAAAAGGTCCAACGTAATCGAGGAAAGGCGGCGAGGAGTGTGAACGTGGATGAAAATGCGCTATAATGAAATGAGAAGCTCCTCCACTTGCACATCATCAAGCAAATTACGTTTACAGGGGTGGATCCCAAAACAAATGTACAAAGTGATAACCAAGTTAGTTGTGGAATACATTTTATAGATCAAAGGATAGGTAGCATATTGTTTTTAAATGTGTGCATTCTTGTCTCTGACAATACATCTGATTTCAAAGGGGGTCTGGCAGATGTCAACTCTTCCGCGGTAGGATAGATGCACGCAAATACAGTACAGTGTGTTTAGAACAGGGATCATCAACTACATTCCGCTGCATGCCAAATTCTGCGCACAGGCAGATACACTTGTGCTTCCTCGCCAAAAGGAGGCTATTGAGGAGGGGAGGACCGTTTTCCAATTGCCTGTTAGCGAATTGACACACTCCTAGACCACACAACCACTTATCGGTTTCCGGAGGATGGACGACTGAAGGTCACGGTGTCACATTGCTGACAAACCTGCTAATGTGTCACCCACTACAGAGGTTGCATTGCATCACTCTTGTATCCTAAAAACATTTGAGTGTATCTGATATAAAATTGTAGTGTGGAAACGGTTTCTGACAAGGTAGAAGGATATAATTGTCTAGGTTTTTTGTACAGCATCTCAGAAAAATGTAAGCACTGCATGCTTTCCCAAAAGCACAGTATTCGAGAGCTGTGTCTGCCAGGGTTAGATGTTTTATGACCAGTTCAGACGCTATATGTTGGGAATTTATAGAGGAATGTTCACTACTGGCACTTAATGTGGCACCTTAACCATTAGAAACTGAGGTGCCTTGTTAGGATACTGCTGGTACCAATAATTATATGAGAGGAAGGTTAGTGTTAGGACATAAACACGTTATCCAGGATACACTTACATATGCTTGGTTGATAGGCTCATCAGGTGCAGCCAATTAGGGTGATCAGCAGTCATAGTACCAGCTTGCAAGCTGTGAGGCTGCTGGGGGCCATGAGTACTTTCAATTGTTTTTTTTAGCAATTTCTTTTTAGGTATGCCTTTTTGTGGTTTCCTTTGTAGTTTCCCCCATTGCGACGTCCCTCTAAGGCCCTTCTGCTAACTTGCTAGCCCCAGCCTGCTAAATGTCTGAATCGCCGTGTCTCCAGCCAACCCAACCACTCACTGGACCCATACGATTCACTTGGCTGCGCTTGCCTCTCCCTAATATCAATATGCCTTGTCCATTACTGTCCTGGTTAGTGATTACTGTCTTATTTCACTGTAGTGCCTCTTGCCCTGCTCAATATGCCTTAACCAAACATGTTGTTCCACCTCCCACATATGCGATGACATCACCTGGTTTAAACGTCTCTAGAGACTAAATCTCTTTCATCATTACTCAATGCCTTTAATGTGCTTCCTTCCTACCATACCTTTGTCTGTACATTATGCCTTGAATCTATGCTATCGTGACCAGAAACCTGCTCCTTATACTCTCTGTTCCGAACGTGCTAAACGGCCAGTTCTTATAGCCTTTAGCCGTACCCTTATCCGACTTCTCCTCTGTTCCTCTGGTGATGTAGAGGTTAATCCAGGACCTGCAGTGCCTAGCTCCACACCTACTCCCCAGGTGCTCTCATTTGTTGACTTCTTTAACCGTAAAAGCCTTGGTTTCATGCATATTAACATTAGAAGCCTACTCCCTAAATTTGCTTTATTCACTGCTTTAGCACATTCTGCCAACCCAGATGTCTTAGCCGTGTCTGAATCCTAGCTTAGGAAAACCACCAAAAACCCTGAAATGTTCATCCCTAACTATAACATGTTCCGCCAAGATAGAACTACCAAAGGGGGTGGCGTTGCAATCTACTGCAGAGATAGCCTGCAAAGTTCTGTCTTACTATCCAGGTCTGTACCAAAACAATTTGAGCTTCTACTTCTAAAAATTCACCTTTCCAGAAACAAGTCTCTCACCTTTGCTGCTTGCTGTAGACCACCCTCTGCCCCCAGCTGTGCCCTGGACACCATAGGTGAATTGATTGCCCCCCCATCTATCTTCTGAGCTCGTGCTGCTAGGTGACCTAAACAGGGACATGCTTAACACCCCGGCCATCCTACAATCTAAGCTTGATGCCCTCAATCTCACACAAATGATCAATGAACCTACCAGGTACAACCCCAAATCCGTAAACACGGGCACCCTCATATACAGTGCCCTGCGAAAGTATTCGGCCCCCTTGAACTTTGCGACCTTTTGCCACATTTCAGGCTTCAAACATAAAGATATAAAACTGTATTTTTTTGTGAAGAATCAACAACAAGTGGGACACAATCATGAAGTGGAACGACATTTATTGGATATTTAAAACTTTTTTAACAAATCAAAAACTGAAAAATTGGGCGTGCAAAATTATTCAGCCCCCTTAAGTTAATACTTTGTAGCGCCACCTTTTGCTGCGATTACAGCTGTAAGTCGCTTGGGGTATGTCTCTATCAGTTTTGCACATCGAGAGACTGAAATTGTTTCCCATACCTCCTTGCAAAATAGCTCGAGCTCAGTGAGGTTGGATGGAGAGCATTTGTGAATAGCAGTTTTCAGTTCTTTCCACAGATTCTCGATTGGATTCAGGTCTGGACTTTGACTTGGCCATTCTAACACCTGGATATGTTTATTTTTGAACCATTCCATTGTAGATTTTGCTTTATGTTTTGGATCATTGTCTTGTTGGAAGACAAATCTCCGTCCCAGTCTCAGGTCTTTTGCAGACTCCATCAGGTTTTCTTCCAGAATGGTCCTGTATTTGGCTCCATCCATCTTCCCATCAATTTTAACCATCTTCCCTGTCCCTGCTGAAGAAAAGCAGGCCCAAACCATGATGCTGCCACCACCATGTTTGACAGTGAGGATGGTGTGTTGCTTTTACGCCAAACATAACGTTTTGCATTGTTGACAAAAAGTTCAATTTTGGTTTCATCTGACCAGAGCACCTTCTTCCACATGTTTGGTGTGTCTCCCAGGTGGCTTGTGGCAAACTTTAAACAACACTTTTTATGGATATCTTTAAGAAATGGCTTTCTTCTTGCCACTCTTCCATAAAGGCCAGATTTGTGCAATATTCGACTGATTGTTGTCCTATGGACAGAGTCTCCCACCTCAGCTGTAGATCTCTGCAGTTCATCCAGAGTGATCATGGGCCTCTTGGCTGCATCTCTGATCAGTCTTCTCCTTGTATGAGCTGAAAGTTTAGAGGGACGGCCAGGTCTTGGTAGATTTGCAGTGGTCTGATACTCCTTCCATTTCAATATTATCGCTTGCACAGTGCTCCTTGGGATGTTTAAAGCTTGGGAAATCTTTTTGTATCCAAATCCGGCTTTAAACTTCTTCACAACAGTATCTCGGACCTGCCTGGTGTGTTCCTTGTTCGTCATGATGCTCTCTGCGCTTTTAACGGACCTCTGAGACTATCACAGTGCAGGTGCATTTATACAGAGACTTGTTTACACACAGGTGGATTGTATTTATCATCATTAGTCATTTAGGTCAACATTGGATCATTCAGAGATCCTCACTGAACTTCTGGAGAGAGTTTGCTGCACTGAAAGTAAAGGGGCTGATTAATTTTGCACGCCCAATTTTTCAGTTTTTGATTTGTTAAAAAAGTTTGAAATATCCAATAAATGTCGTTCCACTTCATGATTGTGTCCCACTTGTTGTTGATTCTTCACAAAAAAATACAGTTTTATATCTTTATGTTTGAAGCCTGAAATGTGGCAAAAGGTCGCAAAGTTCAAGGGGGCCGAATACTTTCGCAAGGCACTGTATAAATAATGTATGAAATTAAAACGGGTAGTATTATACTGAAACCTTTGTAGAAAAAGGATGGGAGCAAACGCAGTAAACAAACGCAGTAAACGAATAAGCAAAATATCATGCCATAACGAAATACAGCAAGAATCAGTAAATTCCTCAGCCTGGGTTCCATGCCTGCTACTATGAGTTGGGTGGGAGAAGAGTGAAACCATTGATGTACAGAAGGCTACGTGCCATGATGCAACTATGAAATCCTTGTCTCTTTTTGGGCCTTGTCAAACATTGAGAAGCTTGTGACTGTCTGAACAACACTACCCTTTTGTATTTTGTGCAGGGACTGAATCTCCTGTTGTCACAGGGCCTCGGAGCACAGTAGTAGATAGCAGTCAGACAGCTGCAGCCTCTGGATCGTCAAGGGGATGGAGCTGAATGTGCCTGGAATCAAACCTCTTGAACTCATCGCTATTGCTCTTCTGAATAACAATCCTTTCTAACGCTCAGAGACAGCTTCTTTCCCCTGGCCATAAGACTGTTTAATAGCTCACTGTGCTCCCAAAGACTCTCCACACTGCCTACCTGCACTGAATCATCCACAGCTTTCTACCCACTCAGACACACACACCAACAGACACTTATCACACGCATACACACATGCAGTACTTACAGTGCCTTGCGAAAGTATTCGGCCCCCTTGAACTTTGCGACCTTTTGCCACATTTCAGGCTTCAAACATAAA
Source organism: Oncorhynchus clarkii lewisi (assembly GCF_045791955.1). Taxonomy (NCBI): domain Eukaryota; kingdom Metazoa; phylum Chordata; class Actinopteri; order Salmoniformes; family Salmonidae; genus Oncorhynchus; species Oncorhynchus clarkii. Next base: position 20,050,351 of record NC_092166.1, on the reverse strand, counting down.
GATATAAAACTGTATTTTTTTGTGAAGAATCAACAACAAGTGGGACACAATCATGAAGTGGAACAACATTTATTGGATGTTTCAAACCTTTTTAACAAATCAAAAACTGAAAAATTGGGCGTGCAAAATTATTTAGCCCCTTTACTTTCAGTGCAGCAAACTCTCTCCAGAAGTTCAGTGAGGATCTCTGAATGATCCAATGTTGACCTAAATGACTAATGATGATAAATACAATCCACCTGTGTGTAATCAAGTCTCCGTATAAATGCACCTGCACTGTGATAGTCTCAGAGGTCCGTTAAAAGCGCAGAGAGCATCATGAAGAACAAGGAACACACCAGACAGGTCCGAGATACTGTTGTGAAGAAGTTTAAAGCCGGATTTGGATACAAAAAGATTTCCCAAGCTTTAAACATCCCAAGGATGTGCAAACGATAATATTGAAATGGAAGGAGTATCAGATCACTGCAAATCTACCAAGACCTGGCCGTCCCTCTAAACTTTCAGCTCATACAAGGAGAAGACTGATCAGAGATGCAGCCAAGAGGCCCATGATCACTCTGGATGAACTGCAGATCTACAGCTGAGGTGGGAGACTCTGTCCATAGGACAACAATCAGTCGTATATTGCACAAATCTGGTCTTTATGGAAGAGTGGCAAGAAGAAAGGCATTTCTTAAAGATATCCATAAAAAGTGTTGTTTAAAGTTTGCCACAAGCCACCTGGGAGACACACCAAACATGTGGAAGAAGGTGCTCTGGTCAGATGAAACCAAAATTTAACTTTTTAGCAACAATGCAAAACGTTATGTTTGGCGTAAAAGCAACACAGCTGAACACACCATCCCCACTGTCAAACATGGTGGTGGCAGCATCATGGTTTGGGCCTGCTTTTCTTCAGCAGGGACAGGGAAGATGGTTAAAATTGATGGGAAGATGGATGGAGCCAAATACAGGACCATTCTGGAAGAAAACCTGATGGAGTCTGCAAAAGACCTGAGACTGGGACTGAGATTTGTCTTCCAACAAGACAATGATCCAAAACATAAAGCAAAATCTACAATGGAATGGTTAAAAAATAAACATATCCAGGTGTTAGAATGGCCAAGTCAAAGTCCAGACCTGAATCCAATCGAGAATCTGTGGAAAGAACTGAAAACTGCTGTTCACAAATGCTCTCCATCCAACCTCACTGAGCTCGAGCTGTTTTGCAAGGAGGAATGGGAAAAAATGTCAGTCTCTCAATGTGCAAAACTGATAGAGACATACCCCAAGCGACTTACAGCTGTAATTGCAGCAAAAGGTGGCGCTACAAAGTATTAACTTAAGGGGGCTGAATCATTTTGCACGCCCAATTTTTCAGTTTTTGATTTGTTAAAAAAGTTTGAAATATCCAATAAATGTCGTTCCACTTCATGATTGTGTCCCACTTGTTGTTGATTCTTCACAAAAAAATACAGTTTTATATCTTTATGTTTGAAGCCTGAAATGTGGCAAAAGGTTGCAAAGTTCAAGGGGGCCGAATACTTTCGCAAGGCACTGTACATGCCCTTGCACACACACTACTGATGCCACATACATACACACACCTACTCACAACATAAGCTGCTGATATACTGATGATTACTATTACCATTACGCTGATGCTCTATTGATTATCCTGTTCAACCCTGACACCCTATGGTGGCATTTTCTAAACTACGCATAATATTGTATGCTACCCTCAAAGTACATTTTGGTTTCAAAACTAAGACCTACAAACACATGCTTAGTACTGTTAAAAATTCAAAACTGTGGGACTATTACAGAGATACAAGATACAGCAGGCCGCCAAAAACTGAAGTGTACACATTTACATTTTTATTTCACCTTTATTTAACCAGGTAGGCCAGTTGAGGACAAGTTCTCATTTACAACTGCGACCTGGCCAAGATAAAGCAAAGCAGTGCGACAAAAACAACAACAGAGTTACACAAACAAATGTACAGTCAATAACACAATAGAAAATAAATATATAAAAATCTATATACAGTGTGTGCAGGGAGGTAAGGCAATGAATAGGCCATAGAGGAGAAAATAATTACAATTTAGCATTAATACTGGAGTGATAGATGTGCAGATGATTTGCAAGTAGAGATACTGGGGTGCAAAAGAGCAAGAGGATAAGTAATAATATGGGGATGAGGTAGTCGAGTGTGCTATTTACAGATTGGCTGTGTACAGGTACAGTGATCGGAAAGCTGCTCTGACAGCTGATGCTTAAAGGTAGAGAGGGAGATATAAATCTCCAGCTTCAGAGATTTTTGCAATTCGTTCCAGTCATTATCAGCATAGAACTGGAAGGAAAGGGGGCCAAAGTAAGTATTGGCTTTGGGGATGACCAGTGAAATATACCTGCTTGAGCGCGTGCTACGGGTGGGTGTTGCTATGGTGACCATTGAGCTGAGATAAGGCGGTGCTTTACCGAGCAAAGACTTATAGATGACCTGGAGCCAGTGGGTTTGGCGACGAATATGTAGTGAGGGCCAACCAACGAGAGCATACAGGTCGCAGTGGTAGGTAGTATATGGGGCTTTGGTGACAAAACGGTTGGCACAGTGATAGACTACATTCAGTTTGCTGAGTAGAGTGTTGGGGGCTATTTTGTAAATGACATCGCAGAAGACAAGGATCGGTAGGATAGTAAGATTTAGGAGGGTATGTTTGGCAGCATGAGTGAAGGAGGCTGTGTTGCAAAATAGATTTACATTTGGATTGGAGATGTTTAATGTGAGTCTGGAAGGAGAGTTTACAGTCTAACCAGACACCTAGGTCTTTGTAGTTGTCCACATATTCTAGGTCAGAAACCATCCAGAGTCGTGATGCTAGTCAGGCGGAAGGGTGCGGGCAGCGATCGGTTGAAGAGCATGCTCATAGGAGTGTTGCATGGCGTTGAAGCTCGTTTGGAGGTTTGTTAGTACAGTGTCCAAAGAAGGGCCAGATGTATACAGAATGGTGTCGTCTGTTTAGAGGTGGATCAGAGAATCACCAGCAGCAAGAGCGATATCATTGATATATACAGAGAAAAGAGTCGGCCCAAGAATTGAACCCTGTGGCAACCCCATAGACTGCCAGAGGTTCGGCAGTCTATGGGGCGATTTGACACACTGAACTCTATCTGAGAAGTAGTTGGTGAACCAGGCGAGGCAGTCATTTGAGAAGCCAAGGCTATTGAGTCTGCCGATAAGAATGCGGTGAATGACAGAGTTGAAAGCCTTGGCCAGGTCGATGAAGATGGCTGCACAGTACTGTATTTTATCGATGCCGGTTATAATATAATTTAGGACCTTGAGCGTGGCTGATTAATTTATTGATTGTCAAATGTTTTCAGATTTGAAAGTCTAGGTTTGACAAATACATTTTATTTTTAAATGAAAAAAATAAATAATCTGATCTTACCTAATATTGTTGCTCTAAACATGCTCAAATTCCCATAAGAACACATCCATTTTAAAAGCGCAGGGCTTGTGAAACGTCATTTTTTGTGTTACAGGAATAATTTTGTTTTACAGGACTGATATACATATCAGGAGAAAGCTGAAGTCTCTACCTATCAACCGATATACAGTGCATTCTGAAAGTATTCAGACCCCTTGACTTTTTCCACTTTGTTAGGTTACAGCCTTATTCTAAAATGGATTAAATCAGTTTCCCCTCCTCAATCTACACACAATACTCCATAATGACAAAGAAAAAACAGGTTTAGAAATGTTTTTCTAATTTATAAAAAACAGAAATACTCAATACTTTGTTGAAGCCCCTTTGGCAGTGATTACAGCCTCAAGTCTTCTTGAATATGACGCTACAAGTTTGGTACACCTGTATTTGGGGAGTTTCTCCTATTCTTCTCTGCAGATCCTCTTAAACTCTGTCAGGTTGGATGGGGAGTGTTGCTACAAATACATTTTCAGGTCTCTCCAGAGATGTTTGACCGGGTTCAAGTCCGGGCCGCTCAAGGACATTCAGAGACTTGTCCTGAAGCCACTCCTGCAGTGTCTCGGCTGTGTGCTTAGGGTCATTGTCCTGTTGGAAGGTGAACCTTCGCCTCAGTCTGAGGTCCTGAGCGCTCTGGAGCATGTTTTCATCAATGATTTCTCTGTACTTTACTCTGTTCATCTTTCCCTCAATCCTGACTAGTCTCCCAGTCCCTGCTGCTGAAAAACATCCCCACAGCATGATGCTGCCACCACCATGCTTCACCGTAGTGATGGTGCCAGGTTTCCTCCAGACGTGGCGCTTGGCACTCAGAGGCCAAAGAGCTTGATCTTGGTTTCATCAGACCAGAGAATCTTGTCTCTCATGGTCTGAGAGTCCTTTAGGTGTCTTTTGGCAAACTTCAAGCAGGTTGTCTTTTACTAAGGAGTGGCTTCCGTCTGGCCACTCTACCATAAAGGCCTGATTGGTGGAGTGCTGCAGAGATGGTTGTCCTTCTGGAAGATCCTCCCATCTCCACAGAGGAACTCTGGAGCTCTGTCAGAGTGACCATTGAGTTCTTGTTCACCTCCCTGACCGAGGCCTTTTCCTCCCCAATTGCTCAGTTTGGCCGGGCGGCCAGCTGTAGGAGTCTTGGTGGTTCCAAACTTCTTCGTTTAAGAATGATGGAGGCCACTGTGTTGTTGGGGTCCTTCAATGCTGCAGACATTTTTTCGTACAATTTCCAGATCTGTGCCTCGAAACAATCCTGTCTCAGAGCTCAACAAACAATTCCTTCAACATCACGGCTTGGTTTTTGCTCTGACATGCACTGGCAACTGTGGATCCTTATATAGACAGGTATGTGTCTTTCCAAATCATGTCCAATCAAGTTATAGAAACATCTGAAGGATGATCAATGGAAACAGGATGCACCTGAGCTCAATAATGATTCTTATAGTAAAGTGTCTGAATACTTATAAGGTATGTTTTTTAATTTTTAATACATTTGCAAAAATGTCTAAACCAGTTTACTCTTTGTCATTACTTGGGTGCCAGGCCCACCCACTGGGGCGCCAAGCTCAGCCATTAGTTTTTCCCCACAAAATGGCTTTATTACAGAAAGATATAACATTTTAGAGAAATAAGGCTTTTGTGCGTATAGAAAAGTTATGGGATTTTTTATTTCAGCTCATGAAACATGGGGCCAACACTTTACTTGGTGTGTTTATAGTTTTGCTCCAGTGTACATTCCTATACAATGACCACCAGGGTGTACCCTTTCCATGCAAACGAAATGTTTGCACTTTTTGGTGACTTGACCTACATTGCATACTCTATGGAGTGGGGGGGGGGATTCTTATGACATTGCCAGCAGTAAGATTTGAGATCAATTTCCAAAAAGAAGAGGGCTGTAGCATTCAAATTATGTCACTTTCCCCACAAACTCGCCGGACCCAGTACAATGTACAAAACAACCGCCCAGACACTTTATGCCTTTGTTTACATGTATACACACACACACACACACACACACACACACACACACACACACACACACACACACACACACACACACACACCATTCAAAAGTTTGGGGTCAGTTAGAAATGTCCTTGTTTTTTGAAAGAAAAACACATTTTTGTCCATTTAAAATCAAATGGATAAATACAGTGTAGACATTGTTAATGTTGTAAATGACTATTGTCACTGGAAACAGCTGATTTTTACATACGCGTACAGAGGCCCATTATCAGCAACCATCAATCCTGTGTTCCAATAGCACGTTGTGTAAGCTAATCCAAGTGTACCATTTAAAAGGCTAATTGATCATTATAAAACCCTTTTGCAATTATGTTAGCACAGCTGAAAAGTGTTGTTCTGATTAAAGAAGCAATAAACCTGGCCTTCTTTAGACTAGTTGAGTATCTGGAGCATCAAATCAAATTTATTTGTCACATACACATGGTTAGCAGATGTTAATGTGAGTGTAGCGAAATGCTTGTGCTTCTAGTTCCAACAATGCAGCAATAACCAAAGAGTAATCTAACCTAACAATTCCAAAACTACTACCTTATACACACAAGTGTAAAGGGATAAAGAATATGTACATAAAGATATATGAATGAGTGATGGTACAGAACGGCATAGGCAAGATGCAGTAGATGGTATCGAGTACAGTGTATACATATGAGATGAGTAATGTAGGGTATATAAACAAAGTGGCATAGTTTAAAGTGGCTAGTGATACATGTATTACATGAAGATGCAGTAGATGATATAGAGTAGAGTACACATCAGCATTTGTGGGATCGATTACAGGCTCAAAATGACTAGAAACAAAGAACTTTCTTCTGAAACTCATCAGTCTATTCTTGTTCTGAGAAATGAAGGCTATTCCATGTGACTAATTGCCAAGAAACTGAAGATCTTGTACAACGCTGTGTACTACTCCCTTCACAGAATAGAGCAAACTGGCTCTAACCAGAATAGAAAGAGAAGTCGGACGCCCCGGTGCACAACTGAGCAAGAGGAGAAGTACAATAGAGCCGAAGAACACCATCCCAACCGTGAAGCACGGGGGTGGCAGCATCATGTTGTGGGGGTGCTTTGCTGTAGGAGGGACTGGTGCACTTCACAAAATAGATGGCATCATGAGGGAGGGAAATTAGGTGGATATATTGAAGCAACATCTCAAGACATCAGTCAGGAAGTTAAAGCTTGGTCGCAAATGGGTCTTCCAAATGGACAATGACCCCAAGCATACTTCCAAAGTTGTGGCAAAATGGCTTAAGGACAACAAAGTCAAGGTATTGGAGAGGCCACCACAAAGCTCTGACCTCAATCTTATAGAAAATTTGTGGGCAGAACTGAAAAAGCGTGTGCGAGCATGGAGGCCTACAAACCTGACCAGCTCTGTCAGGAGGAATGGGCCAAAATTCACCCAACTTATTGTGGAAAGCTTGTGGAAGGCTACCCAACACATTTGACCCAAGTTTAACAATTTAAAGGCAACTCTACCAAATACTAATTGAGTGTATGTAAACTTCTGACCCACTGGAAATGTGATGAAAGAAATACAAGTGGAAATAAATCATTATCTCAACTATTATTCTGACATTTCACATTAAAATAAAGTGGTGATGCTAACTGACCTAAATCAGGGATTTTTTTCTAGGATTAAATGTCAGGAATTGTGAAAAACTGAGTTTAAATGTATTTGGCTAAGGTGTATGTAAACTTCTGACTTCAACTGTATATACATACACAAAAGTTGACACACCTACTCAATCAAGGGTTTTTAATTTATTTTGCTATTGTCTACATTGTAGAATAATAGTTCAGACATTACAACTATGAAATAACACATATGGAATCATGTAGTAACCAAAAAGTGTTAAATAAATCAAAATATATTTTAGATTTTAGATTCTTCAAAGTAGCCACTCTTTGCACACTATTGGCATTCTCTCAGACAGCTTAATATGGTAGTCACCTGGAATACATTTCAATTAACAGGTGTGCCTTGTTAAAAGTTAATTTGTGGATTTTTTTTCCTTCTTAATGCGTTTGAGCCAATCAGTTGTGACAAGGTAGGGTTGGTATACAGAAGATAGGCCTATTTGGTAAAAGAACAAGTCCATATTATGGCAAGAACAGCTCAAATAAGCAAAGAGAAATTACAGTCCATCACTTTGACTGACCTTCATGTCTTAATCTGGAACACTTAGAACTTTGAATGTTTCTTCAGGTGCAGTTGCAAAAACCATCAAGCGTTTTGATGAAACTGGCTCCTTTGAGGACTGCCAAAGGAAAGGAAGACCCAGCGTTACCTCTGCTGCAGAGGATAAGTTCATTAGTTACCCGCCTCAAATCGCAGCCCAAATGTATGCTTCACAGTGTTCAAGTAACAGACACATCTCAACATCAACTATTCAAAGGAGCTTGAATCAGGACTTCATGGTTGAATTGCTGCAAAGAAAAAGATTCCACACCTAAAGGAAACCAATAATAAGATAAGACTTGCTTGGGCCAAGAAACACGAGCAATGGACATTTGGTCCCAACCGCTGTGTCTTTGTGAGACGGGGAGTAGGTGAGTGGATGATCTCCGCATGTGTGGTTCCCACCGTGAAGCATGGAGGAGGAGCTGTGATAGTGTGGGGTTGCTTTGCTTGTGACTTAACCAGCATGGCTACCACAGCATTCTGCAGCGATACGCCATCCCATCTGGTTTGCGCCTAGTGGGACTATAATTTGCTTTCAACAGGACAATGGCCCAACATACCTCCAGGCAGTGTAAGGGCTATTTTATCAAGAAGGAGAGTGATAACCCAATTGAGATGGTTTGGGATAAGTTGGACTGCAGAGTGAAGGAAAAGCATCCAACAAGTGCTCAGCATATGTGGGAACTCCTTCAAGACTGTTGGAAAAGCATTCCAGGTGAAGCTGGTTGAGAGAATGCAAAGAGTGTGCAAAGCTGTCATCAAGGCAAAGGTTGGCTACTTTGAATAATCTCAAATATAAATATTTTGATTTGTTTAACACTTTTTTGGTTACTACATGATTCCATATGTGTTATTTAATAGTTATGTCTTCACTATTATTCTACCATGTAAAAATAAAGAAAAAGCCTTGAATTAGCCAGCAGCATATTACCCTGCATCCCACTGCTGGCTTTCTTCTAAAAGCTAAGCAGGGTTGGTCCTGGTTGGTCCCTGGATGGGAGACCAGATGCTACTGGAAGTGGTGTGGGTGTGCCAGTAGGCGGCCCCCTTTCCTATGGTCTAAAAAAATATCCCAATTTCCCACCACTTCCCACCACTTGATTGGGGATGTTTCCCTGTGTACGGTGCCGTCTTTCGGATGGGACGTTAAACTGGTGTCCTGATTCTGTGGTCACTGAAGATCCCATGGCACTTATCGTAAGAGTAGGGGTGTTAAACCCGGTGTCCTGGCTAAATTCCCAATCTGTCCTTCATACCATCACGGTCACCTAATCATCCCCAGTTTACAATTGGCTCATTCATCCCTCTCCTCTCCCCTGTAACTATTCCCCAGGTCTTTGCTGTAAATGAGAATGTGTTCTCAGTCAACTTACCTGGTAAAATAAGGGTTAAATAAAATAAATGAATGAATAGGTGTTCATACTTTTGACTGGTACTGTATATACACACAAGTGTGTGGACACCCCTTCAAATTAGTGGATTCGGCTATTTTAGCCACACCAGTTGCTGACAGGTCTATAAAATCTAACACACAACCATGCAATCTCCGTAGACATAATATTGGCAGTAGAATGGCATTACTGAGGAGCTCAGTTTGTCAAATTTCTGCCCTGCTCCGGTGAACTCTTAAGTGCTGTTATTGTGAAGTGGAAACGTCTAGGAGCAACAATGGCTGAGCCATGAAGTGGTAGGCCACACAAGATCATAGAACGGGACTGCCGAGTGATGAAGCATGTAACACATAAAAATTGTCTGTCCTCGGTTGCAACCCTCGCTACCGAGTTCCAAACTGCCTCTGTAAGCAACATCAGCACAATAAGTGTTCATCGGGAGCTTCATGAAATGGGGTTTCCATGTCTGAGCAGCCGCACACAAGCTTAAGGTCATCATAAACAATGCTAAGCGTCGGCTGGAGAGTTGTAAAACTCGTCGCCATTGACCTTTGGGAGCAGTGGAAATGCATTCTCTGGAGTATTTAATCATGCTTCACCATCTGGCAGTCCAATGGACGAATCTGGGTTTGGTGGATGCCAATAGAACGCTACCTGCCCGAATGCATAGCGCCAACAGTAAAGTTTTGTGGTGGAGGAATAATGGTCTAGGGCTGTTTTTCATGGGTCGGGCTAGGCCTCTTAGTTTCAGGGAAATATTAACGCTACAGCCTACAATGACATTCTAGATGTTTCTGTGCTTCCAACTTTGTGATAGAAGTTTGGGCAAGGCCCTTTCCTGTTTCAGAATGACAAAGCCCCTCTGCACAAAGCGAGGTCCATACAGAAATGGTTTGTCGAGATCGGTGTGGAAGAACTTAACTGACCTGTACAGAGCCCTGACCTCAACCCCATTGAACACCTTTGGGATGAATTTGAATGCTGACGGTGAGCCAGGCCTTTTCGTCCAACATCAGTGCCCGACCTCACTAATGCGCGTGGCTGAATGGAAGCGTCCCCGCAGCAATGTTCCAACATCTAGTGGAAAACCTTCCCAGAAGAATGGAGGCTGTTATAGCATCAAAAGGGAGTCCAACTCCATATTAATGCCTATGATTTTGGAATGATGTTTGACAAGCAGGTGTCTAAATACTGTTGGTCATGTCGTGTACCTACCATAATCACTTCAGTAGCCCTGCACATCGTAATATAATGGTACTGGAATTGACCTGTACATAACTTGCATTCTCGTCGGTTTTTTAATTCTCATTTCTTGTTTTTCTGTAATCTGTATTACATTTATTCTGCATTGTTGGGAAAGAGCTCGCAAGTAAGCATTTCACTGTACTGTTTTACACCTGCTGTATCCTGTGCATGTGACAAAACGTGGACATACTGAGGAGAGTCCCTTGTGAATTGGATGTACCAGAAGAGATTAGGAGATGCTGGTAGTGTAGTTACAGCTGAAAGTTACGTAATCCTTCAAGGGCAGTAACATGTCCACTGCTGGTCAGCAGTCTCTTCACCTCTCCAATTTTGAAAAGTAATCGTTTTTATTATTAAGGAAATTGTATAACTAATATGTAACATCCAGACAAAAAAGAATAAGGAAACACTAGGTCCTATACCATAGCAAAATAGCATTCAGCAAGGATCATCGAGTCAATGTGCCATTATGGTTAATGTATAGAAGAATAGACTTATAGACTTTATGTTCCATCCATTGTAGCTAAGAAGTCTCATAACTGGGGCTCTACACTAAGGGAGGAGCTTAAGGTATAATCAATTGTTTAGTTGAACTGGTAGATGGACTCCTTGTGAAATATGGCCCTTGTCTGGTTGATTTTGTTTGATATTTGGAACTATAAAATAATAGATATTTTACAGAGTGTTGTCTTTTTTTCCAAATAATTGTGTTGTCTTTTTTTCCAAATAATTTCTAAATTATACTTTGGCAGAAATATGTTAAGCTCATCTGACAAATAAACTCAGATGTGTGGATATTATTTTATCTGAAAGAAAGGCACAGACCAGTAGCCTATGGAGTAGTCCAGCATACACCTGGCCTATGCTGCCCAAAGCCACAGAGTTATCTTTACTATGCATTTAAAACAGTAGTCAAGTCAACTGATTTGTTTTATGATTTAAGCCAATGATTGACACGGGATGCAACCATGATCATCAACCCTGTCATGGCAGCGCACATTAACGTAAAAGATGGTCAGTGGCATCACAATGTGGCTAGCTTATTACGCATGGGTTGTAGTCTCTAGATTTGGTCCATAAAATAAATGTCTCAGTACTGCCTGGAGTTAATCAAGTAGAAAACTGCCTGGCTCATGCTTTTCCTAATGTGGTGTTTCACTATCTCGTGAAGGTGAACCTCTGAGGGCGCACGGCACTGTGTCATATTAAACAGTCACAGGACAAGTGTAACATCAAGATTTAGTAAAGCGGCAGGCAGAAACCAGGGCAAGAACGACTGACTCAACAGGACTGCGCACACAGAACGCTGTAGTGGCGAGACCTTCACAAAGATCCAGCGCTTGGACGCAAAAGGATGGATTCTTTCAGACCGGGCTCCAGCATAGGACTGTCTCCCTCTCCAAGAGACCGACAATCACCCATCCGTTTTGATCGGGAGCACTCACAACCGGGAACAATGGCCGGATGTCGGGCGGGAACACTTGGCTTCCCATCCGAATCGTTGTGCGTAAAGTACGGGGAATTTTTAAAGAACACCGCCGCAGCAGCGGAGAGCAGTGGTGGGGAGCAGAGTCAGGATGATGACAGTGATGGCATTGGTCGGAGTGACATGGTGCTTTTTCCAGAGGAAAGGCTCATGGCATCAATGGCCAAATGTGACGCAGCAGGTAAGAAACACAAAGAGCAGAAGGTGTTGAGGCTCAACAT